>NC_133122.1:60015409-60627945 GCF_033568475.1 Henckelia pumila | reverse complement strand
CCATCTCTTCTAGAACAGCATTTTTCCACTCCGGAACAATCAATGCCTCCTCAATAGACCTGGGAATAGATTCACTAGATAGATTTGAAGTAAAAGCACGAAATGGAGGTGACAGTTTTGAGTAGGAGACAAACTGGGAGATAGGGTGTTGGGTACAAGACCTTACACCTTTTCTAACAGCTATGGGCAAGTCTAGATCAAGAATGGAATTGGATATACCTGGTTCTTTGGGAGGTTCCACTACCGGGTCATTTGTTTGACAGTGAGTGGGATCCATGACTTATTTTTCAAACTGAGGTTTTTTCTTGCGAGAGTAGACTTGTAGTTTTTGCTGTCTAGGAACATGTCTTTGCTCTGTGTGACTAGGAGAGGGGCTGGAAGGGCTGCTGGGCAAACTGGGTATGCTGCTGGACGAACTGGTAGGGCTGAGAGGAGGGCTGCTGGATGAAGAGTTAGTTGAGTTGAAATTGGGCAGTGGACTGATATGTACAGAATCAGTGGGTAAAGGTATGTCCAAAACATCCCAGAGGCCAGATTCACTCTTGTTTTCCCCCTGAATCGCAGCGGATGAGAAATAAGGAGTATTTTCAAAGAAAGTAACATCACACGAGACATACATTTTTCTGGTTTGAGGACAATAACACCTATAACACTTTTGTGTTGGAGAATATCCAACAAAAACAGTTTTGACAGCCCTAGGATCAAGCTTGCTTTGACCTTGGTTATGGAGATGGACAAAAGCTGTACACCCAAAGGTTTTTAGAGGAATATCATGGGGTTTAAACACGTGAGTATAGTGCTTCTTGAGAACAGACAAAGGAGTGTTGAACTTTAGAGGGCGACTAGGTAGGCGATTTATTAAGTAGGCGGAAGTTAAGATAGCATCCCCCCACAAATATTTTGGAATGTTCATTGTAAACATAAGGGCCCGGGAAATTTCTAACAAGTGCCTATTCTTTCTTTCCGACACTCCATTTTGTTGTGGAGTATCAACACAAGAGCTTTGGTGTATGATCCCATGCTGTGATAAATACTCACCAAGACTGGAATTAAAGTATTCCTTCCCATTATCTGTTCTTAGTATTCGAATTTGGGCTTGAAATTGGGTTTGTACCATTTTATGGAAAATTTTGAATGTGCGAGCAGTTTCAGATTTATCTTGAAGCAGAAAAACCCAAGTGACTCTCGTGTGATCATCGATAAATGTGAGAAACCATCTTTTTCCACCTGAGGTGGTGACTTTGGAAGGTCCCCATACATCGCTATGGATTAAAGAAAAAGGTGTTGATGGTACATATGGTTTTGGGGAAAAGGAGCTGCGAGTTTGTTTTGCAAGTTGGCAAATTTCACAATCAAGTGACTCAAGCTCTTTATTACTGAACAAATAAGGAAATTGATGTCTTAAATAAGAAAAACTTGGATGACCAAGTCTACGATGCCACAAAATAAGTTCTCGACTCCTAGACACAGAAAAAGACACATTATTAGACTCGAACTTTTGTCTACTCTTTGTTGGATCATTCTCGAAGTAATAAAGGCCGTCATGAACCCTAGCACTGCCAATCATCTTCCCCGATAGTAGTTCTTGAAATTGACATGAAGAAGACATGAATTTAGCAACACAGTTACTGTCTCGAGTCAATTTATTAGCTGAAATCAGATTGCATTTCAATGCAGGAACATGGAAGGCTGCTAACAGAACCAAAGTTGAGGATAATCTTATGTTACCAATTCCAGCAACGCCTGTCCTAGAACCATCAGCCAGTATAACAGTAGTGGGACGTGTGCAAGGAATATAGTTACAAAAGATATTTAAACAACCTGTCATATGGTCTGATGCCCCTGAATCAATGATCCAAGGATCCAGAGAGAAATATGAGGATTTTTGGACAGAGAAATTTTTACCAGAATGAGCAATTGAACATGAGCTAACACTGGGATTGACCGAAGATTGATTGAGCAGTTTGCAAAGTTGTTCAATCTGCTCTTTAGTCAAGGACATAGAAGTAGCATCTGATTTGCCATCGGCAAATTTGGTCTTGTACGCCTTGCTGTCCTTTTTCTTTTTAGGCTGCCAGTTTGCAGGTTTCCCATGGAGGTCCCAACATGTATCCCTGGTATGTCCAGGATAATGACAATGGTCACACAGCGGACGATTACTTGACTTTTGGTCGGGATTATACTTCCCAAAGGATGTGGGCTTGTGTGAAACAAGGGCAGAACCTTATGGTATAGATGTAACAACCGAAACATCAACAAGCATGACTTTTCGGCGAGTTTCTTCCCGTCGAACCTCAGCGAATGCATCTTCAGCCGAGGGAAAGGGCTCTCGGGCCACCACCCGACCGCGTACTTCATCCAAGTCGCGATTAAGCCCCGCAAGAAAATCAAATACTCTTTCCTTCTCGATGTTTTTCCTCTGTTTGACACTGTAATCCACACAGATTGACTCTTCCTCTAAGAAAAGGTCGAGTTCTTGCCAGAGGTCTTGAAGATCCGAGAAGTATTGAGTGACAGACTTTGAATCCTGCTTCATTCTTTGAGTTTAGAACGGAGCTCAAAGATCTGAGAAGCATTACCAAAGTCCGAATACATACGTCGGGCTGCGTCCCATACTTCTTTGGCCGTCTTGAACCAGAGATATCGTCGGCTAATTTGAGGCTCCATTGAATTTATGAGCCAAGCAAGAACCATCGAATTCTCGACCAACCATGTTTTGTATGAAGATTCGGTGGATTTGGGAGTTGGTAATTCACCGGCGATGTACCCCAATATTCCCTTGCCACAAATCACAATTTTTACTGATTGTGCCCACTGGAGATAATTTTTTCCATCTAGTTTGTGGCTTGTAATTGAAGAGGATGAGTGATCGTTCCCCAAAAAGGTTGTGATGGGAGTGAGGGTTTTTCCGGCCGTGGAATCGGCAGAATCAGTACTGTCTTTCAAAGGGGAAGAATCGGATTTGGCCATTTTGTAACCTTAGGCTTTGATACCATGTAAAAAAGAGAGAATTCTTTTTTATTTCAGTACTACTTTTTTACATTGGATGCTACTATATTATATAATTTACAATACAAATCAAATCCCAAGATTCTAGATGTAATCTATATCTATCTATAAATAAATAAATCTTGTTACCAAATAAACTGATACTATATAAAAGATAAGATTTGATTTAATTTAATCTAAATATTCTACAAAAACTATTTGATTGACATTTTACTTAAATTCTTTCCGTATTGATGGGTACAGGTGAATCCAGAGATGGTTGGTATTTTAGAAGAATCTGGCTTGAAATTCGTGGGAAGAGATGAAACTGGAAAGCGAATGGAGGTTGATTTCTTGCAAAATGCCTATCGTTCTATTATTTTCTCTTGCAATTTAGCTGTTCGGATTTGTTAGTTCCATGGATCAAGCACTGTCAAGTCAAACTTTATCTAAATTCTGGTTCATCATTTCCCAAGTACCTTTGCTGATTTTCTTTAGTTTGCACCCCTGATATCAAAGTTGCCTTGGATTTATAATTTTCATTTTGCTTTCCATCGATTTATTTCTGCAGATTATGGAGCTTCCAGACCATCCGTTTTATGTGGGGGTTCAGTTCCATCCAGAATTCAAGTCAAGGCCAGGGAGGCCCTCGGCTGTATTCTTAGGTATATCAATGGCCATACTCAGCGTTTTGTAAAGTGTTTTCTAGTTCTGATGTAAAGTAATGTCGGGTTGTTGGTTATGCTGTTTTAGAGACTTTTATAGTTGTAGTTCAATCAATGTCTTGAGACTAATCTAGTCCAGCTCTAACTCACACAGGAGTTCATGTCAAAAACTTGTTTCTGGCCGTTCATGTGATCAACAATGCATGGTGCTTCCTTTATTTAATTTTTTTTGGAGCATATGATGCTTAATATATTGAGTATATGCTATCATATATTTTGAATAGAATTATTATCTCCGTCTAGTTCTTGAATTGACCAATATATTTTTAATGTGCCAAGGTGCTTGATCAAACACACACTTACTTGCAATTGACAATTTATAGGTTTTATCTTGGCGGCAGTCGGCAAGCTGCAACCTTATCTTGAAAATCCTCTGAATGGAAGCTTGTAGAGTAAACCGTTTCCAACACAGATGAGGTACGTAATTATTATCCATCTATTTTCCTCAGTTTGCGGCTGCAGTTGCCAGGTCTTTGTATGAATACTTTTATCTTTGGGAGCTCTTGGGATTTAGTTTGGTAATAGATCCTGTTTTGAATAATTTCATTAATTTGATATTTCGTTATGATTTCATCTTTTAATGGTGCCAACTACCAAGTCATCCACGCTTGTGTCTACTTTTCATTGTATATTGTATTATTTGTGCTTAACTAGAAGCAATCCTTTGCCGTCCAAATTATGATCCTTTTCATGCAGACTCGAGTCTAATATAATTGTGAGCTTATCAAGCTCGGGCTTGAATATTTATCCTGACAAAAGTATGAGCCGAATTCGGGTTTTGATTGGCTTGGCCCATTTAAAGCTCGGCTCTATCAATCATGACATTTTATCGAAAATGGTATTAAAGAGGAATTCGATTTTGCTTTTTCTGGCAAGTTTATATAAATAAATATATTCAGAAAGTACTATATTTTTAATGATTTTGAATTTTTAATATGTCTAATAAAAGTTGTTTAAACGTGCCAGTTTTTTTCACTAAATACTCGAATGAAAATTTTATTGGTTCGAGTCTGATAAGTGATCGCTATTTGACGAGAGTTGAAACTTGTATCCAGCTCTATTTTTCTCTAGAAACTTTATAACCGACAGGAAGAGAAACACGATGTGATTTTGTGTGTTTTGTAATTTACACATGGACATCGAACATAATCTTATTTGGTTGGTTGAAATCATCTGAGTTCGGGATCAATCTGTGAATCTAGCATGTTTGGGTTATGTACGCGTGTTTCATTGAGTTGAGCTTGGGCAAAAAGGGTTAATTTCTACAACATGACGTTACTATTTGTGGGTGCAGAAATCAGGCCAAGCTCGATGAGTCAGGGTTGAGCTCATGGGATTTTTTTGTAGCAGATATGTGCATTCAAGAGGAAGTGACATAATGATGCTATCTTATACTGTTTTCATCATCATATTTCTGAGTGAAATTAGTTTGATACTTGTGCTAGAGTTTGGGTAACTTTTCTTGTATTACTAACGATACCGAGTAGTTCTGGAGATCTATTGCCAGGTTTTGTTACTTTTGAGAGGGATTGCAGTCGGAGTTAAAAATGTTGAAAACATGGGTAATAGACACGGCAAGTGATCCGAGTTTTGGTATATGTTTTGCTTGATCATATAACATCATCCATTGAAGCTTAGTCTTGAAGGTATTAGTTTATAAGTTTATTTTTGAATATGCAATAAAACAGAGGTATACAAAATTTTTTTTTGAAGTACCTGATGCCAACTCTGCGAAGGAACGCACTGAATCATTTAACGAAAAACAGGGTGCAGAAGTTCTTTGACTTGAGTACTTGTTTATATTCGAAGACATCGTTGGGTGCGAAAGAAAACGACTCAACTTTTGAACTAAATTTTTTAGTTGTTACTTGTTCTCTATCAAGGTGCTTGTGGATTCTCTGGTACTGGTTCTGCCGTTCTATGATCAGCCCCTCCACTTGTTTATTGATATTGATATCGGCTGCAGCTAATTTTTGTTTACTTATTTTGCATTTTATTTTATTAGTGATTACTGTAAATATGTAATATTTCTATTACAATTATTCTACTGTTGTACAATTCAAGAAAAGTCCATCCGCGTCAATGAACTTTCGATAGCAAAAAATACTGTAAAAAAATATAATCAATCAACCGGGTTAGTTTATGTTACATCGGGAGTGTTTTTCTTCATATTTCTACATCATTAAATCACGTGGGATTTTTATATTTTTATGGAATTGACGTGTGTTGATGATTCAATGGTTGACATTTGATCATATGATGGGAGAGAAGTACTCCAGATGTCGCATATAATAATCACAATCAAGCTGACTCAAGGATGGGACATAATATGAGATCTTGTCCCGGTACAGTCCAGTATGGCAAATGCGAGTAAAGTGAGTGCAACAATAAAAGTAAAACTGACCCTTGATTTGGTCATTGTGCTTGTCCACAATACTATCCATGCGTAATTCAAAGACACAATACTTCAGTAACCATTGCTGGTTTGAGAGCACTTTTTCTTGATCCAACCAACCCCGTTTCTGATTGAAGCCTTCACTCTACCTGCAATACCATACCCTTTATACTTAACTATCCGATTCCGCCGCATGGTGTCCGGGTCCCAAAACCTCCAGGGATTCGGCGCTGCCGCAGCATCCAGCTGATCATTTGGTTCGGTCTCTGCCGGAAAGTGTGGTGGAGAATCGGTTGATGCCGGAGACCAACTCCTCGCGTAAATCTGGTGACCACCACCGTTGTTATTGTTGTTTATTCGACGAACTATTTGAAGCTTGTTCCCAGTGTCAACATCTGGAAAACTTCGTCTGCTTCCGTCCATTATATTGGAGGGGAAGATCGATGCTACAGGGTGGGCATTGCCCTATAAGTCCAGGCGCGAATTTTCCCCGGGGATTCAGAGCTGTTATGGTTTTGTATTCTTGGCTAACAAAATGATCGGAGTTGACATATGTTGTTAGATGATTTTATAGATACCGTCGAAGGAAGTATGCATGTGGGTGATGAAAAAAATATATGGACAAGAAATTTGAACTGTTAGTTTAATGATTTCAATGTGGTACGAAACATGCAAGAAAAGGTCCATTAGTATGGGAGAGAATCAAAATGCACACTTGGTCAGCATATTTACCTTTTCAAACCAAAATGTATTGCAAGTGGGACATTAAAAAATTTAACTTTCTAGGAATATAGTTGCCTTCTTCATACAAGAAAACTTATGTAAATATATCTTATTTTAGAGTTGCCAAATCGCACCATATCTCAGCAATACATATAATACAATCTATACATCGGATAATGTATAAAATAAACAACACATTTAATATGTTGTTATAAAACCTAGACAACTTGAAAATTTGAAATAGTCAATTTTCAAACACAAGGACAAATTGAGCGTACGAAATGTATTTGAAAAACTGATTTAACTTATATTGAGGCTGTGCTAGATTGGGTGAATTTGAGAAGATGGATTTCAAATGCATCAATTTCAAATTTTTAAATTTGTTTGGAATTTGAATGAACAAAATTCGAGTGGATTTTAATCTATTCCAATAACAAGTCGTGCAATTTCAAAAATAATTATGTTGCACAGCATTGCCTTAAGGTAGATCTAACGGTGGACATTTATCAATAAATGTGGGATCCATTATTTTTTAGTAGACCCCACGTGTATTGATAAATGAGAACCCTTAGATCTATCATGAGGGTAATGCCTGTATAGGTAGGTTGAAATGAACCCTAGAAAAAAACCAAATAAATTTGAATTTGGATTTGGATTTGACATGGATTTGGAAATTTTTAGAAATCAAATTTAGTTTATTTTATTTATATATTTGTTTTGTTTGGTTGGAATTTGGAAAAAATAAAAAATCAATCAAATTTTTTAATACATTCCAAGTCAGAATATATTCCTTAATTACCATAACAAGAATGTCAAACCTACATTTTATAAATACTAGTATTTGTTATTTTATATAATTAACGATAAAAATTAGTAATTAAAGTATTTAAATAAATAATTAAAATAAAATGTAGTAAATGAATTATATATCGTATGATTAAAAAACAAAAAAATTATCTTATAAATTTTAAAAACTTTCTTAAATACAACGTTTGTCATATAATTTTTTTTGTTGCTATGATCGCATATAAAGCTGTTGGAGTCTTTCAATCCGAAGTCATCTTAAATTCAAAAAAACATTAACATTATCTTGCGTGTAATATGAATTTTTTTTAATACATTCCAAGTCAGAATATATTTCTTAATTACCATAACAAGAATGTCAAACCTACATTTTATTAATATTAATGTATTGATGCACACAACATAATATTTTTGTAACTAATTTGATTTATGTTCAAATAAGAGTAATATCATAGTTGTAAAAATTATCGAGAGACTAAACTGTAATTTGAAATATCTAAATATAAATAAACAAAATAAAACAAAAAATTAATATCTATATCACATAAGGTCAATTTTGGTTAAAAAAATGGTGTCTAAGAGACAAATACTTTATATATAAGAAAATATTACTTATTATATTTTAATTTTTTTCATCCCATGTCTATGTGAAGAATAGTAAAATCTTACTTGCTTTTAGCATAGAACTATCCAACATTTTAGTTAATCAAATCTTTACATAGTTCCTCACAAAATAAAAATATTTAGATTTTGGTGATGTTTAAACATATATTTCATTTAGCAAATCTTCAAATCTCGATCATTTTTATTCACAATCATCATTGTAAAAAGTTCTATTTCAATTTTCATTAGCATATAACACTCATATATTCAAGAAATTTGTTTTTGAATCTATTTTATTTTTGTTATTGTAATAATTTAGTATCTTAGACATCCTATACCCGAACGCTAGATTCGAGAAATAAGATGTTACTCTAAAGATATTATAACTTCTAATATTCATCTAATATTATATCTTTTACTATTTATTAAATGTAGAAATATTAGAATAACTAAGTTGGTGTCATGGTCTATTTTTTAATATACCCAAAATATCCTTATTTTCAATTTTTTGTTTTCTCTATGTTTCTTACTCATTATCCCCACATCTCCAATAACAATCTTTGCCAATTTCAATTTTTTTTTTCTAATTACCTAACCTGTTAAACATCAAAATTCATATACATTATAATTATTATTTTACACACGCAAATACGTGTACACCGTTGCTAATATTTACAATACATGTAAAGTCCACTTTTTTCAGTTGTCTCGTCCACCAATAGAAAAACATGAAATTTCCGTTCGATTTACGATCAAAATTAAATTCCTCGTAAGTTTTGTGTTAGAACTAATTTGATTTTAGATGTCATATATTCGGATTATCCTTTTTTTCAATTTTTTGTTTTATCTATGTTTCTTACTCATTATCTCCACATCTCCAATAACAATCTTTGCCAATTTCAGTTCTCTTTTTTTTTTTCTAATTATCTAACCTGTTAAGCATCAAAATTCATATACATTGTAATTATTATTTTACATACGCAAATACGTGTACACCATGTAAAGTCCACTTTTTTCAGTTGTCTCGTCCACCAATAGAAAAGCATGAAATTTCCGTTCGATTTACGATCAAAATTAAATTCCCCGTAAGTTTTGTGTTAGAACTAATTTGATTTTAGATGTCATATATTCGGATTAAACCACATTATAATTAATCAAAATTTTATTAATGGTTGATATTTCTTTGAGTAATATGAATTATTGAAATCAAAATGGACCATAAATAAGTAGGCCCAGTATCTTTCTGATGCCGGCACGGGCCCAATATGAGCCCGGACAGATAATCATCACCAAGATCCGACGGCTAAAATTTAGGAATATATACACATGCCAACACATTTCAGCCCAAGGCGCACGATAGCTCCTCCTACTCCAAGCATGATTATCATCCTCCATGGATGCGCACTGTACCTCTGACAGATCTTCCCCGCCCTTCTGATTTTCCCTTAAATTTCCTCCATTTTTTGAAAATTCCGGGGCTTCTGCTAGTTGCTCCAATATCAGGTAAGCTTAATTCTGTATATTTTCTCTTCATTCTTTCCAACTCTACCAATTCCCGCGAACGCAATTTTTTTCGGCGCTAATTATTTGATACTCGTTTTGAATCACCTTTCTGGAGCTAAAACTCATTACCGATTCACATTTCTTGTTAATTTTCTTCAACTGTGTTGATTCATAACTTTTCCGCTGTTTTGATTTGATTTTCAGATGTTCCAATCGAACCATGCTATGATGACTTTTTCGAGGATTATTCAACATGCAGAAGCATCTGGGATGCTCGCGGTTAACAAATTTTAGCTGGTAATATTTAACTATCGCATTATTCATTTATAGCATGATTTTGCGGGTGTTTGATCGATTCAAAGTGCTACTGTTTCATGCAATGCGAAGAAATTTGTGTATCATGATAACTGATAAGTTCGCCATGTACTTTGTTGGTGGTGATCTTCTTTATGTGGTTCTTTTCATTGAATTCCTCTTGAAACATCAGCAACTGTCGATATTCTTTATTGTGATAATTTTTTGAGGTACAGTATTGTCTTTGCTAGGATCATCAGCAGCGGATACTGCGAAAACTTCATTGTATGTCTGTTGCAGTTGTTTTGTTTAACTTTTGTACCTCTGCATCCCTGTCTTCTTGTACTGTATTTGGATGATATGTGGATATTTTCTTTTTGCTTGTCATACATCGTTGCATTTTGACCGGGACATCTTCAGTATGGGCTTAGATATCATTTTGATTTATATTCACACAGAGTTGCATTTCCAGGTATTGATTAGTCTTGGCAGAATAAAATGCCCGAGCAAATGAATACATTGAAGGAAACTTCTGAAAATGGATCAGAGTCATCTCCAGACGATAATGGCACTATAGAGGAAATGCCAGAAGACACAATTTTGTCACAACAAACATCTGTAAACCTATTGCCATTCATTGGACAGAGATTTGTATCCCAGGATGCTGCGTATGAATTTTATTGTAGTTTTGCTAAACAATGTGGTTTTTCGATTAGACGCCACCGGACACGTGGTAAAGATGGTGTAGGCAGGGGAATAACCCGAAGGGATTTTACCTGCCACCGTGGTGGTTACCCACAGATAAAACCAACTGCAGATCTGAAGCTACAGAGGAATAGGAAATCGTCACGCTGTGGCTGCCAAGCATATATGAGGATTGTTAAAAGGGCTGATTTTGATGTCCCAGAATGGCGTGTCACTGGTTTTAGTAATATTCACAATCATGAACTTGTGAAGTCGAATGAGATGCAGCTACTTCCCCTCTATTGCAAGATGACCTCTGATGATAAGAGTCGTATTTGCATGTATGCAAAGGCTGGAATGTCGGTGCGACAAATGCTCAGGTTAATGGAGCTAGAAAAAGGTATCAAGCTAGGATGTTTACCGTTCTCTGAGATTGATGTTCGAAATTTGCTGCAGTCATTTAGAAATGTGGACAGAGATAATGACCCGATTGACCTTCTCACAATGTGCAAGATGAAGAAAGATAGGGACCCGAATTTTAAATACAACTATAGAATTGATGCTAACCACAGGTTAGAGCACATTGCGTGGTCATATTCTTCATCCATTAAATTGTATGAGGTTTTTGGAGATGTTGTGGTTTTGGATACAACCCATCGTGTGGATGCTTTTGACATGCTTCTTGGGATTTTTATTGGAGTGGATAATAATGGAACATATTGTTTATTTGGCTGCATGCTTCTTCGAGATGAAAATGCACAGTCATTCTCCTGGGGACTGAAGGTAAGTTTTTTTTTTTTTTTTTTTTTGCATTTTCATTTTATCTATGGAAGCTCTAAATTTTTGAGGAAATCCTTTCTCATTTCCATTCTTTTGGCTGTGTTGCAGGCATTCTTGGATTTCATGAATGGAAAAGCTCCTGCAACAATTTTGACCGATCAAAACACTTGGCTTAAACAAGCACTTGCTATGGAAATGTCAGCTACTAAACAATGCTTTTCCATTTGGCATATCACTTCTAAGTTTTCTGATTGGTTTTCAGTTATGCTTGGATCTCAATATGATAACTGGAAATCAGAATTCCACCAGCTGTATAATTTACATGAAGTTCAGGAATTTGAGGTTGGATGGAGAAAGATGATTCATACATATGGGCTGCATGGAAACAAGCATATTGTCAGCTTGTATGCACTTCGTGCGTACTGGGCTTTACCTTTTTTAAGATCATATTTTTTCGCTGGAATGTCAAGTACATTCAAGTCGGAGCTGATAAACTCCTATATCCAACGATTTTTAAGCGCACAATCTGCACCAGATAATTTTGTAGAGCAGGTGAGCTCCTCTTTTCTTGCATAATGTTTTGATCCATAAGTATAAGTTACAAATTCATTATTTTCCACAGGTGGCCTTGGTGTTAGACCCTAGAGACCAAATCGGTTCTAAATCAAAGATCCAACCAAAAGTACCACAAGTGTATCTCAAAACAGGGTCTCCAATCGAGTCACATGTTGCTACCATCTTTACACCATATGCCTTCTGCAAACTACAGGAGGAACTAGTATTAGCACCACAATATGCAACCATGTTGGTGGATCAAAGTTGTTTCATCGTGAGACACCATACAGAGGTCGATGGAGGGTGCAAGGTACTATGGGTTCCACATGACGAGCTCATAAGCTGTACATGCCGTCATTTTGAGTTTTCAGGTATCCTCTGTAGGCATGTTCTTCGTGTTCTATCAACTAGCAATTGCTTCCGTATTCCGGACCAGTATCTACCTCTACGATGGCGTGACTCATCATCTACTGAATCTGTCCACAATTCTTCGACCAAGGCACAGTTACTGCAGTCGATGATTTCGTCACTAATTTCCGAGTCAATCAAGACAGAGGACCGTCTTGATGTTGCTTGTGATCATATCAGTTTGGTTCTGGCCCGGGTTAAACAGTTTCCAGCTGCAGCAGCTGGTGATGATGACATTGCATATAACAGCCCATCTGATTCCCTCATTCTTGCTGAAGTTGAAGATTCTGATAGTATCTCTCAAAGTTTCAATGGGAATTCTCATGAATCTCTTGCTTTTACTGGGTGGAAAGAGAGAAAACCGAGAGATGAACTGGATATGTACATAAAGAGAAGGCGTTACCCTGTCCCTTGTAGTGGACAATATGGGCATGAAGTCGGGAATTGCCCCATTTTGGGAAACGATGATTTAAATGGAGTTGGGCCAGGATTTATGTAGGTTGCGTCTTGAAATTGAGGTTGGGAAGAATGTACTGAATCTGATTGTCCGACGTTCATACCGTAATAGCTTTCGAAACACAGCAGCTGTTGGCTGGAAATTGTTGTCATTGTGCTCCAAGGGAGAAACTAATTTTTTTCTCCTTAAAAATGTAGCTGCATTTGAGTGAAATGTGTACATAATTACAAAATTTAATGAATGGATCATGCATTTTGCATTTTATGATGCCGGAACTTCTGTTGTCAGATAAAATTCAGTGGGATACATCATAGAGATTAAGCTGAACTCTCGGAGGATGGCTTGGGCTGAGTGCAAAATGCTTTTCCCAGAAAGAGTTCGTGCTTCCATAGGTAGCAAAGTCTTATTTAGTTGGGCGGGGGATTTATATAGTTGTGATCAATCTAGGGTGTTTGGGGGGAAATTGTGAGTTCCGGAATCAGGCGTAGCGGGTTAGAAAAGGTGGGGATGAAATAATTTTGTAGCAAAGTTTTGTTGGGCAGGTGCACAATTTTTTCAACGCTCTTCATAGCCATTTTGCACACACCAATACTCAAACATGAAGAAAAATTCTCAAAAATTCGAGGTGTTGAAATCGATCCATTTATCTTGGGAACAACACTGCACCCTGCAGAGTGAGTAAAAAAACACTTGGATTTCGGTGTACATGCATAAATACGATGCTGTTGTATGTGGACAAATGTATTTCCTATTGAAATTTCCAACTCTTGGATTCTTTGCTGCTAAACCTACATAGATACAGGTGGTTTCTACTAAACTCTTCCAATTTCATATACTTTACATGCTGGAAACATGAAAAACAAAGTTCTCCAGATATTTACAAGCGACAACGTGACACAGACAGACAACCGATGTGGAAGAGCTTGAATTAATGCCTGCAGAAACTATATTCCAGCTGCAACCAAGTATATTGTGTGAAGAATCAATTGATACACCTAGCTGAGATATAAGACATTTTCGGAAATTTTCTTGATCTGACTGCCATTCATTCGGTACAAAGACTGAGCTAGAGGACTGGATCCATAATGCCGTCCACAATTAGTAAAATAGCATCAGATCAAAAACTTCAAAGTTTTATATAAATGCGTTTCCAATGGAGGAAACCAGCAACGGCGCCCCAGAATAAGATCTCAAGAATGACGAAGACTAGTGTACCCCACTTATTTGAATGGAACAGTGTTTGCAACACCCTTTCAGAGAAGTCAACCTACAAGACATGAAAATACTAACTGTTGGCAAAACAGAGGCACAAAAAACAAAAACAAATCAACGCAGGTACCAGGTTTGTTTCAGGTGAACGCAAGTAAAATCCTTGCAGAACTGCTGGAAAAATGTCGCACGCAGCCAAAGCATAGATGATCAGAGCATTCAGGCCCATCCACTGGAATATTACAGTTGGCTTCTTGATACCTTTGAAGTCAACCTGCACCAATAGTTAGAAATGAACGGGGACACAGAAAATAATAAGATATGCAACAATAATGTGATAACTAGATGAATTGCTTTCAAATCATAAACTCACGATAAAGTAAATAACAGCGAAAAGAAAGCCAGAGGCTCCTGCTGTGGTGAACATATAGCTTAAGGTGTACAGAGGTTTAGAAAAAGGAACACCTGCAAACATCAAGAATACCAATCCTGAGCGCACAGATCGTGATAGGAGAAATAAATGTAAAAGCATCCCTGAAAATGCAACATACCGAGAAACCTTACAAGAAAACCGAAGATCAGGAGGAGGAGGGATGATATTGACCATATGATCATCCTCTGCATCTGTCCCTGCATTGAAATATAAGATGGAAAAATAAGAAATAAGGCAAATCACAAACTCTTAGCCAATCAGAAGTGCATGTTACCTTAAAATGGACAATAATATGCCCATAATGCAGTCCAACAAAACATGTAATCGCAGCCATCAATGAGCTGTGATGAATGCATAGAGTAACAGTCAGTTCTTTAGACGCAGAGTTAGAGAATAAAAAAATAGCTTATTTTCAACTCAAAATGGAACGAATAGCACAAATTTTGTAAAAATGGAACTCCCTGTTCTTTTGCATAAGTTTACTTTAAAAGGTAATAGAAAAGAGTCCAAATGGATGTTCTGCTAATTTACAGATAAACTTGCAGATAAAACTGAAATAAAGCCAATTAAACTCAAATGTACCCTGTTTTTAAGTCTTGGATCTCTTGCCCAAAACAACAGTTATGATGGATATTCTGATTTTGTTCGAGGATATCAACCTGGAAAGTGAGAAAAGTCTACTACTTACCTTAAAATGCCCTCAGGATCAAATGGAGCCAAGCACCATGCAGGTGAATTTGGTGGCAGAGGACCATAATCTGGCGAGTTGACACTGCATTCCTGTTGAGAAGTAGATAAATACAAACATTATTATTATAATATTAAGAGGTGAAAGCTTGGAGGAATTCCAGGACGGTAAAGGAAACTCAAATGGAAAAGAAGCATGTCACAACCTTTGTTCTTCTATAAACAGGACGTTGATAAAGATGTTGTTCACCAAGAAGAATTCGATCAATCAAGCCAACTGCATTGCAAGGAGGTTTGAGACTGCCCCTTAATCCACATTGAACCTGAGAAAAGAAGGGTAGAAGCTGTAATTATATTGTAAACAACCTGGAAAAACAAATTGGAGTGATGAAGTTAGAAGGAAAGACATGTAGGAGAGGAAAAATGAAACAACTTGATTTTGTAGTGGCTGCCTAGTCACGATGGACTTAAAAAACATGTGTCTAGGAGATAACCACGCATGAAGCACAAAAATCCGAGTCTTCAGATAACCATTGGCAGCAAGTTTTATCTCTTCAGAAACTATTTTCAGTATGAATGTTAACTTGTCACGGTATTCACTGCACTAAAGAATGAGGTACTATAGCCCTTGTTGTGAATAAAGTGGGGTATATTTCCTCCTGTTTCATGAAACAAAGACAAAAAAATTCCCCAAAGATATTAATCTAAAACAAAATGACACGTTTTGACTTACAGTTGGAGTCTTAGATCCAGGTGATGTCAGTGAGTTGATGCTGAGTCCTGACATATCAAAGGTCCAGTTCGGAACATAAAGGCCATACAACAAAAGCATGTACAACAAGCCTAATAAAATGGCAGCCCCCCTGCATATTAGAAATGAGCAGATAGGAACAGACAACACGAGAAACTGAAAAGTGAAAACACAACAAATCTAATTACTTTCTCCACATATGACATGAAATTGGTTAGCCTCATCACACAGTAGGAAAGAAAGTGCTTAAAAGCATCCAAGTTTCTCTTCTTCTTATAGTGAAGCTAACAGACACAAGTCATTACTTGAACTTAATTCAACATCAGAATGACCTAGAGTACTACGGAAAAATCCCTATTATTGCAAATAACTTCATAAATTAACACAATGCAATGAACAAAATAAATATTTTAATCATTGACCAGTGGTCTCAAAGAGCCAAACCTCATCGACACATCCCGGTTTTCTAATTCTACTGGAAAATAGTGGAGGTCACAAGATTACATCAGAGGAGATAAATGCTTGATTACCATGAGAACATATTTTTTTCTTAACTAGATTCAGGTTAATAAATTAAAAGTTAGATAGAAAAATGGAATTTCCAATCAAAGTAAGTTCACCTGCTAAATCATCTTGATTTTCTTCTACTGCCAAAATGATTAATGTCTATCCTCCTAGAGACCACTCTGTTGGTTCTAACACTTTATCTTATATTATCTCAGATTCTCATCTCTGAAATTTACATCACCAGCAATATTAACAAACATGAACATACTCACATCTGGAAAGAGTATCTCTCCATAAATGTTACTGCCGAATCGACCACAGCATTCTTAACTAGCCAGATCTCCAGAATTGAAGCCAATAGATATCCAATAGCAATCCTCTGAAAAAGAAAAGGTTTTGAAACATTTGTATGAAAGAACCATACAGCAAAATTAAACATAAATTCACATTTTCCACAACTGTCTACTCTGAGCCAGTTTATCTGTTGGAAGATAAAGGGAGCCTCTAAAGCTTGTCGACCACATTTTCCCTTGGAATCATGTATGATCATGTATGTAGCACGGGTACTTCAAAAAAAAAAAATTCCGGAGTATCGGGTACGGGTACAGGTACGACACGGGTCCGACACACGGATACGAGTGTTGGATACGGCAAAACCCGTGTCGTTGACCTTTTTCAAGTTTGACCGATCGGGTACGGCATGGGTACGGTTTGGGTATGTTTTCGGGTACGTTTTGGACTAAATTGCAAATAATTAAAAGTTTCAAGGGTTAAATTGAAAAATAATAAATTTTTTAGGACTATTTAATAAATAAATGAAAAAATTATTGGGTACGTTTTCGGGTACATTTTTCTTTTTCTTCTTAAATTTATATATGTGTATATATTTAGTATTTATATATTTTTTAATAATAGCCGTATCCTAACCATATCGTGTACTATATTTTCAAAATTTTCGGTATCGCCGTATCCGTATCGTATCCGATACCCGTACCCGTATTCATGCAACATAGGTCATCATGACATCAGCACATGGAAAAAAATGCAAGTTGTTTACCTGCAGCACTCCCATCAAGCGTATTTTCCCCACATCAACCCCATAAGTTAGATGGCCGCGTCCATGAAAATACCCACCTAAGCACAAGATTGAGTTTAAGAGTAGGAGGTGTTATAAGAAGTCAAAATTAAGGACTTGCCCTTTGATAAATAAACCTCATCTCCATCAAAGAAGAAAAAGAGAATGCATCAGTTGCAAATTTCACAATCCATTTATACTAGACCACCACTTGCCGAATCAAGCAACTCATTGTTTCGATGGACTTCAATCAGATTCTAGACATTTTTAACAGAAATTGCTAAAATCGATAAATTTGAGACCTTGAAGAATCACTCCTAGCAGAAAGAGCCATACAGTCCGTATAATCACTTTCTTTGTGGCTGCTGATCTATTTGTTACTTTCTGCATAACAAAACAAAAAAGCTTTTCTAATTAGCACCTCAGTTTATGCAAGCTGCACCGATTCACCCACCAAAAACTAATCGACCAAACTTCACAGACTTCAGCAACAACAAAATTTATGCCATTTTTTTTAATTATGCATACCTTAAACACGAGACTCACAGAAACACCGACTACGAAGAGGAAAAATGGCATCACAAAGTCAGCAAGCGTAACCCCGAACCACGGCGCGTGATTTATAGGTGGAAACGCTTTTCCAGCATCGTCAACTAAAATCATCAGCTATTAAAAAAAAGCATCGTAAACATAAGCAACCAAACAAAGGAAAATAAAAGAACGCCGAATCATACAAAGAACAGAAATTTCTCAAGAAACTTCGAAATGATCAATCGTCGAATATTTAGATTTAACGGAGGCGTACAGCGACGGTGAGGCCTCTAAAAACATCGAGAGAGACGAGACGTTGTTTTGAATCAGCCGGATTACTTGGTGGCAGCTCCTCCGCTGGCAGTGGAATAGAATAATCCGTCTGGACGTGCTGGAGTAGCGGCAGGCGATGATCATCGCCGCCGCCAACCGCCACCACCAAAACTGATGTCATGTCTTAGTATTCTCCGGCAAAAATTTAGCTAAGACACTTATTAAATTTTTTTTTTTAAAAAAATTAAATTAAATTAAATAATACACATATGAGGAGCTTTTTCTAATTTCCTAAATTATACTCCTTTTGAAATATTCCAAAAATCTTTAAAAATATGAACTCTAAATTTTTAAAATATTTTTGTAATTTATATACATGAGAAATAAGTCAATTAAATTATAGTTATTTTACTCCACAAAATTACATTATGGTTATAAATAAGAAATTAACTATAATACAAATATCATTTTTTATTATTGTATATACTCCTTTCGATAAATATTTATTTCAATTCAAATTTCTAGTTCACTCATGATTTATCAACACAAACTTCAAACAACAAACATTTGAAATATAAATATAAAAAAATATTTATTTTACAGAATTTATGAAAGTATCATAATTAAACTAAATTTATGAAAAATACATTTATTTATTTAATTTTATATTCTTTTTTCTCAAATACAATAAGAAATGATATTTATTTCATATTATATTATATATATCTATTCTATATTATCTATTCTATATCTATTCTATATATTCTATATTATAATGCATAAGGATGCTAGAGTAACCGTTTTTGATCATTTTAATGTTTGTACCAAATTACCCCTATCAACCTATAATTACCCACTTTCTCACATTCATCTTCATGTTATTTTTTTAACCACCTATTTTGTAATAATAAAAAATAAATCATGATAATATATATATATATATATATATGTAAATCTATTCTTCTATTCTATATCTATATCTATCTATATTATAATGCATAAGGGTGCTAGAATAACCGTTTTGATCATTTTAATGTTTGTACCAAATTATCCCTATCAACCTATAACTACCCACTTTCTCACATTCATCACCATGTTATTTTTTTAACCACCTATTTTGTAATAATAAAAAATAAATCATAATAATATATATATATATATAAATACATAATACTATATATTATATCACACGACACGCATGGATGCTAGTATATATAATATACCGGTTTTAATCAGACACATTTGAAATCCAAATCCTAAAATCTGATTGCGAAAAAAATAAGATAGGAAAGTGTTTGATTCCAGTTATTTGATCTGAAATTGAACTGCGGGAGGCCGTTAATATTCTTTACCAATCAATGGCGAAAGTATTTGCGGCGCAAAATCTGCCGGCCGACGTGAACCAAGTGATGGATCAGCTTGAGCGCCACTGTCTGGCCCCCGATGGATCCCTCATCTCCAAATCCGCCTTCTACGATCTCCAACTCGTGATTACGTCTACTAAAGTTCATCAATTTCTGTTCTTTGTTGTTTTCTGGAGTTTAATTTGGAGAATTTTCGCTTGGTTTGACAATGCAGGCTAGAGAAGAAATGTACAAAGAGAGGCAACGTTACTTAGAATCCCTGGTACCGTCATCTGATTCATTTTGAAACTATTGAGTTGTTTGAAGCTCATTTTGGTTGAGAAGGAGAGTTCCGTTGAATTTCTGAATTGTGGAGAGTAGAAACTCATAGGTTTAGAACTTTAGAGAAATTTCAACTACCCGTTTATCTGTTAGTGGGTCTTCCGGTGGTTTGGCAGTCTTTAGTTTTGCTAAAATTTTGTGAAATGTAATTGCTTGAGAGTTTTTTTGGCTGCCTTGTGTATTTTATTGCTCGTACACTTGCATAGGCAATATACCTAGAAGCTATAGCTATGGTGGAGGAGTATCACCAGGCAAATTCGATGGCAAATGTGGGCAGCATTCGTGATGTTCAGGGTCTTTACCTGCAGCTTGGTTTGAGAAACTCACCGCAGGTTGTCCTGTTTTTCCACTTAGTTACTCAGTAATTGATCTTTTATGCTGGTTTGTGTTGGTCATGTGTTATCTACATAAACAATTGTTCAACTTCAAGGCATAGGGTCATAGGTTTTATTAAACTTGAGTTATACATGCTTTAGAGGTTTATTGGGTTGCCTTTACTGTATTAAAGTTAAATATACTTCATACTATCCAAAATAAAATGTTATTGATGAGTTATAAAATGTCAGAAATCAATAATATAATCTCATACAATTAAGCCAGTTTGACCTGTACTGCGTTGATTGGACATTGCTTTGATATGGAATGTTTGAGAGATTGAGATATTGTGGTTCTTTCCTTGGATTTTTTATAGTTTCTTTCGATTTGAGGTTGAATTACTTCGTTGCATGGAAACCTGGTTTGACTACCGAGTCACAAAACAGATGAATTTTAGACTATCTAAATTTCAGGTTTATGAGACTCTTGAACATAGGATGGTTGTTGCAGAAGCTGCTCAAAAGTTGCGGCTTCCGCTCATCTCCAAAGATGGCGAGATTCATGAGGATGAAGCTGAAAAATGGAGTATTGTGTCAAGAAGTTCGCTGGATAGTACAAGTACTAGCGTAACAATAAGCTCAAGCACAAATTCAACTAACTTTACAAATCTCTCTAACATTGGGGTTGGGGCAGCAAATAATTCTTTATCTGGCGGGACAACTGATGCAGTAGAATCCGAAGTTGGTGGTGTTCCAAATAGATTCCTTGGAATAACGCCAGCCTATTTATGGCAAACACAACTTCAACAGACACCGATATCGATGGTATTACCCCTCTTATAAATATAGTTTTGACTTCTAATATATTTTGGACTACTTTTGATGCTGGTCAAAAGTGTTTCAATGGTTTTGATCATTTTTATAATGTTACAAAATGTAGAATCTAATTTTCTGAAAATATAGGGCATTGCTGAATACCAAGTGTTGCTTGCCCGTGAGATCGGAATTCGACTTGATGCTAAATGCAATAAATTAGCAGATGCTGTTGTTATAGATGATATTGGTAATCCAGAATTTCCAATCCATAGAAATCTTGAATTTTTTATTTTTTATTTTATATCATATATGATGCTTATTGCTTGGTCAGTGTGCCATTATTTGTGCATGAATTGGGTGCCAAAACTGCATATGAATTGTAGTTATGAACCATCAATATATTCTATTTTTGTTGACTGCTATGTTCTATAATCTTGTTTCTTGCTTATCTGCTTAGATGAATTTGCTTAACTGTGATGTGATCTTTGTGATGCTGCCATTTTGGGATTGATTGCAATCATGATTCACGAGTTAAACCTCTATCAATGACATTGACTTTTAACATGTATAAGATTATAGCAGTGAGCTATAGTGATTCAACTTCAAATTCTTCTTTTTTTGTCAGATTTGGCTGGTCATCAGAATTTGACTTCCCGGTTTCCTGAAAGGTATCTCTGTTTCTTGAGCCTCGCCATCCATCCTTCACCTTATTTAATTGTGAGGACCTCGATTCTAATCAACTAATCTCAAATAGTAAAACAATCATCGATAAATAAATGAGCTATTTTTTTTTTTTTAAATCAAGAACAGTGCCTCGCTCGAGCGGTAGAAAAATATTCGGCTCGAGCGAGATCTTCTCGGGCTCAACTATAAAAATCAATTTAACTCGTTCTTCGACATACATCAATTCTAAGAATAATCGGGGCATAAAAATACATGCAATATTATAAATCAACAATAAAAGCATGCTTCAATAAATAACCGAGTTCTAAAAGTTATTCGACTCTAAATCGACGCCTCACATCTATCATTCGATCCCAAGCTAACCACGTCGACTCTGACTAGCTCCTGCCCCACCTGTTGTCAAGTACACATACAAAACAAGACAACAGCCGGATAACTCCGGTGAAAATAAAATCCCAGTAAAAGCGACGTAACATGTAATATCAAGTAAGTATATTAAAATCATAATATACATTCAAATTCTTCAATGGAAATGCCAATGAAATGCATGTGTTTAAAAATCGGGATTATCAAATCAGATAATCAAGGGAATATCGAACAATCGGTTGGGATCCCGAGGTCAAGATCACGCAACTAACCCACCTACGCTCCCGCTCGGGGTGGTGCTACGCGTCTCAAACCTCTAGACTTTGGCGCAACTATAGGAGTATGTTGACACTGGGGGAACTCAATATCCCAGGCCACTCGATATAGCTCCCAAACGTCTAATTCGAATCTGGGCAACTCAGCCCTCTAAAAATTTAAGAAATTTGGCTCAAGATGAATGCATATGAATCAAATGCAATTTAATCGAATCGAAAATAATAAATCTGTGTATTCAGACATCAATGTACCGAAGATGTCAACACATTCAACTCGTATATTCAAACTCATGAATATAATATCAAAAATCATTGAAGTAATTCAAATAAGAAATCTCATGCTTTTCAAATCGAATATATAAATAACTTACTTCAAACAATTTCATAAAGACAAACTCATGTCTTTCAAGTAATATTGAAAATCAATTAAATCATTCAAATTCACATTCAATATCAAATAATCAAATAAACATGCAAGTATGTGATTTTAATCGGGAACTCGAGAATCTCAAACTCGCTCGAGTATTCATTCCCTTAAAAATCGACATCAGCTCATACCTCAATTTTTCAAGTCTGGAAAAGTCCAATCCCTAAACTGCTGATCTCTGCCTTTAAATATCCTCGACTGGCTTTCAATCTGCGAAAAATCACATAATATACAAAAGTCAACCATAGTCAACTCTGGTCAAACTTTGACCAATAATTCGTCAACTTTATCGCGTTCTCACCGCTTCACTGTTTCGAATCTCGACTCGAAACTTGGATATTTGGATCTATCACGTCGAGACGATCAAAAATGGTTAACTCGCCGGAAAATCGGAGAAGACGGTGGCGACGCGGCGGCGTCCGGCAGCGATGTCAAAACTGCTCCAAAAATTATGAAATTTGGCAGGCTTGTCGAGCTCGACGAGACGATTCCAACCATATAAGCCACGATCGGAACGGAGGTCCGACGCGGCGGCGATCGGAGAAAAACAGGGCGGTGGCGGTGGCAGTTTAAAAACTCCGATCTGCACCAATATGCCGAAATAATCTACCAAAAGTTAGGGAAATGTTCTACCCATCATCTACTATCATTTAGCAACTCGAAAACTAACAAAAACGAGCTCGAAATCGCGAAATCAAATCGAAGAAGACGATGAACAGTACCGAGAAAATTCTGTGCAGATTTCGTCCGTTCATTCTCACTTTCCCGGCGATCCAACCGTCTGATCTTTGATTTCTTTACACCAATAGCTTCGTCTTGATGTTGGCTACAAAGTGACCGATCGGATCTTTGATCGGAGCTCCGGTGAACGTCCAGAAAAATCAAAAACTACGGCTGCTACAGTAAAGTCGAGAAAATGGGAAAAATTGGGGAAAAAATCTTGATCCGTGTTTTCTCAGTGTGAGTTTTCTATTTATAGTAACCCGATATTTCGGGTCTCGGACTAATTTATTTGATACCCAACTGGTAAAAATTAGTCCTAAATCTGATATTTTCCGGTACACGCACCCAACATCAATAACATCATTTTTCTGAAATTATACACTTTGACCAGCCAATTGAACTCATAAATTTCCAATTTAATTTCTAAGTCCAACTTAGACTCGGACCAGTCATCTCAGTCAATATTTTCCCAAATTAAATTTATCTGGCATAAATAATTATTTTTATTTCGATATCTCAATAATTATTTCAAAATGCCAAATAATACCAGATATCCAGAAATAGTCAAATTCATTGATCAACTGGTATGTGTATTTTATAAATACACTCTATAATCTCATTAGCAATAATAATTATTTCATCAACTCAATAATAATTTTAATTGCTAATTAATTCGATAATTAATTTTTGGGGCGTTACAATTCTCCCCCTCTAAGAATTGATTTCGTCCTCGAAATCGCATGCAATCTGAGCACATCAGATAAATATCTGAAAGAATCTGTATTCAATCTCATTGCAATAAAGAGATTTGGATATCTCTAACTCATATCATGTTCTATCTTCAAAGTGATTTCTTCGACCTTCTTTAAGTCATTATACTGAAACAACTAGAATTGACTTGTTCTAGAACTACTTCTCTTTCGGTACGTAATCTGTATCTGTCATCGGTTATCGATCAATCAAAGTAGTTCAAAGTCTCATTCAATTCAGTCTCATCTCGCCAAAGTATAAAGGAACGAATCTTGTTCCATTATTAAAGTCTGAATCAAGACTTACAACTCTGACACATCTGTCTAGCACTGTTCTGATTCTATTCGGAATCATAATCACTTCTTTGACATCTATGACCACATGAGGTCAAATCGTACTCTATCGCTGATGTATTTCAGAATCATCATTCTCGAAATGAGAAGAAAATTTGCAGTACTCATCGTACCTCGCTTCGAAAAGAGTATCTCTAAACTCTTCTGGTATTTGTTCAAATCAGAACAATCAACCAAATCATGAATCTAGCCAACTAGTGCAAACTCTAGCGCTACGGCTCGTGGAATATCCTCCCAAAACCATGAACATTCTGCTCTAGCTGCCTGTCGGTCTGAAATAATATATTATACTCTGATAAGGCGAGGAAAAAAAAGTTTCTTGAATATCTAACTCTGACCTAAATTCAGTTATCAGATTTTAGCTGTCTGTCAGTTGATAATGGATCAACCAAGAATACTTCGAAATCCTTTAACGAGTCAACAATTCCATCTTCAATCGATCAATCTTAATCTAGACTCAATACACAGTTTAGAATTCAGAGAAAACTTATGTCAATCAGACAGTTCCTAATATCCCAAACTCATATATTGAGTTAATCTTAATCAAATCGATATTCCTCTAATGTCTTCAAGTAAAAATTCGATCAATCAACATTTCGCAAAATTTCCAAAATTCAATATCGGAAAGTTCTTTCTTCAATATCATTTCGTAGGATCACATATTCATCTGCGAGTCACAATATGTTCTCGCAATCATGGAGCAATCACAAATCAAAACTCAAAAATTCTCATCAAGTTCTTCCCAATAACCATCAAATAATAGATCAGTAAGACAAGTTTAAATCCCAAAATTTCTCATTCGATCATAAATCGCAAACAACATCGTATTAATCTCACCAATTGGAAGAACAACACTCAGGTATTCATCTATATGCTCTGGAACTTATTTGGTACTAGTTACACTAATTCAAGTTTCTTCTTCTTCTAATTCGCTCTTTCTGTTCTCAAGTGTTGGTAATTCTCGCAATTGAGTTCGAATGCTAAAAAGAAGATGCAACATCTCTATTAACACTGCAATTTGTTTCAAAATTTCTCAAAATACCTAAAATTGAACGATCTTCGGACATAATCTTTATCCGGATCGGTCAAACACTAAATTCAGATACTGCTATCAATCTCTATCAGTTACGAGCCAACAAAATCGCATATACTGAAGATATAACTCAAATCATCAATGACTCTCAGAGTCAGAATCAAATCAATATCAACGAAAATCGCTAAAGTCATGATTATCAATAGAAAGAATTCTGGACAACAAACTCTGCTAAGTGAAAACAACTCACTTGCATTTCAAAATCGTGGGTGAATACTTCAGATCAGGCTCGAAGAATAAGGAAAACGAGCCAATCAATCAATATAAAATCAAGTGATCACTCATCAACAGGTACGACATAATACCCATCATCAAAACAAACCAAAATCATGGTTGCCAACGTGGCCTCAATCACGAGGAGTCCGCAAGCACTCATCGATTAGGACTCAGTCCTAAGGCATATTCGAATGTCGCAACAAATAAATCTAGATCACCAAGAAATCAGATAATCAAAATTCACCCGAATCAATATCAATGTCCAGAAAGAAATTTCAATTTCTCAAGAATTACGAATTTCTGAAATTCAGACTCGGAATTTCAATCGATGTCAAATTGCAATAATTATCAAAGTCAATGTCATGCGAATCAAAGTTGCATAACTAAAATAGGATTCAAGAATCTTCAGATTAATCGAAGGAAGACTCAACTGTAACTGAATTCGGTGTCTTTCCAAAAACACTAATATCAACCTTTTATTCTATCGAAAAGAATTTCTTCCCAACAATTCTCAAATTCATCTCTTTCCAAAATATCAATCACAATAACTCCTCAACCATTTCAATACTAGAAATTCATACAATTTCCCTTAAGACCCAATAAAAGTATCATTATCGAAAGAACAATATTGGATACATCAATAAAATCTCAATATCATCGATTGAGATCTAATCGAATTCTCAAAATATTCAATTAATCCTAATCATCCCAAAAGTTTAGCATAAAAGTGCTGATATTCTTACATTCACAAATAACTTTCAAAAATATCGCGAACTTAGATCAATTCTCAATAATTCAATCATTTATCAACATCTAATCACAATAGATCCAAGCAATCGGACACAGTCTGTTCATTCATATATATCAATCTCATAATGCTATAAATATAAACATCAACTCAAAAGACATAATCAACTTAATGTCCTTACTGAGTACATCGGGATCTCAATTCATTTCTACTCAATCTCTTATTAACGAACACAATCAAGTTTATCATTCCCGATAAATCTATCGTCTATTCCGAATGGGCGTTTTGAAACATCTAGTTTTGATCTCAGAGTATTATAAAACACTCACTCAAAACTTACACCACATTATTCAAATCAACGAGTCAGGATCTCGAGAATTCTTACAGGTTCATTACAATGGATGATCAAATCTGATATCGTTCTGAAATTTTTTGAAATCCTTAATATCGAAGTTCTATCTCTGTTCTTTCTAAAGGTTCATCTGACGCAAATCAATTCAATCATTGCTAAAGATTAAAATATCAACTCTTACCTCGGTCAATCTAAGCCACAATAAACTTCGAGTGGTTTTTAATTCAATTTCCTCAAGAAGGAACATCATCTATTCATATTCTAGATCATCTCATCTTTCATCAATACCATTTCTCAATTTTTAGAGTATACAATTCTTCGCTCAACAAGGAGATTTAGTTGATAACGGCAGAGATATAACATTTCAGAATATCATAATAAAATCTCACTTGCCATCATACTCTCCTCAACAAATTCATGAACATAAAACTCTTTCCAAAACGTCAATTCTCATAGCGAGCAATCTAATCATCACAATTCAAATCTGGTTTGCTAGCTATCTGAACCATATCGGCTTAACAATTATAATCTCATAGCGGCACATAATCAAAGAGGCACATAATTCTGAATCAGTAAAGAATGCTCGTATGTAATTCAAGTAATCAAACAATGAAATTAATCACATGCGAAATAAAATAATTCAAACAGACTCGATCTACCCCACTCACTCACTTCTATTCAAGTCCAAGAATCTTATCGCTCTGATACCACTTAATGTGAGGACCTCGATTCTAATCAACTAATCTCAAATAGTAAAACAATCATCGATAAATAAATGAGCTAATTTTTTTTTTTAAATCAAGAACAGTGCCTCGCTCGAGCGGTAGAAAAATATTCGGCTCGAGCGAGATCATCTCGGGCTCAACTATAAAAATCAATTTAACTCGTTCTTCGACATACATCAATTCTAAGAATAATCGGGGCATAAAAATACATGCAGTATTATAAATCAACAATAAAAGCATGCTTCAATAAATAACCGAGTTCTAAAAGTTATTCGACTCTAAATCGACGCCTCACATCTATCATTCGATCCCAAGCTAACCACGTCGACTCTGACTAGCTCCTGCCCCACCTGTTGTCAAGTACACATACAAAACAAGACAACAGCCGGATAACTCCGGTGAGAATAAAATCCCAGTAAAAGCGACGTAGCATGTAATATCAAGTAAGTATATTAAAATCATAATATACATTCAAATTCTTCAATGGAAATGCCAATGAAATGCATGTGTTTAAAAATCGGGATTATCAAATCAGATAATCAAGGGAATATCGAACAATCGGTTGGGATCCCGAGGTCAAGATCATGCAACTAACCCACCTACGCTCCCGCTCGGGGTGGTGCTACGCGTCTCAAACCTCTAGACTTTGGCGCAACTATAGGAGTATGTTGACACTGGGGGAACTCAACATCCCAGGCCACTCGATATAGCTCCCAAACGTCTAATTCGAATCTGGGCAACTCAGCCCTCTAAAAATTTAAGAAATTTGGCTCAAGATGAATGCATATGAATCAAATGCAATTTAATCGAATCGAAAATAATAAATCTGTGTATTCAGACATCAATGTACCGAAGATGTCAACACATTCAACTCGTATATTCAAACTCATGAATATAATATCAAAAATCATTGAAGTAATTCAAATAAGAAATCTCATACTTTTCAAATCGAATATATAAATCACTTACTTCAAACAATTTAATAAAGACAAACTCATGTCTTTCAAGTAATATTGAAAATCAATTAAATCATTCAAATTCACATTCAATATCAAATAATCAAATAAACATGCAAGTATGTGATTTTAATCGGGAACTCGAGAATCTCAAACTCGCTCGAGTATTCATTCCCTTAAAAATCGACATCAGCTCATACCTCAATTTTTCAAGTCTGGAAAAGTCCAATCCCTAAACTGCTGATCTCTGCCTTTAAATATCCTCGACTGGCTTTCAATCTGCGAAAAATCACATAATATACAAAAGTCAACCATAGTCAACTCTGGTCAAACTTTGACCAATAATTCGTCAACTTTATCGCGTTCTCACCGCTTCACTGTTTCGAATCTCGACTCGAAACTTGGATATTTGGATCTATCACGTCGAGACGATCAAAAATGGTTAACTCGTCGGAAAATCGGAGAAGACGGTGGCAACGCGGCGGCGTCCGGCGGCGATGTCAAAACTGCTCCAAAAATTATGAAATTTGGCAGGCTTGTCGAGCTCGACGAGACGATTCCAACCATATAAGCCACGACCAGAACGGAGGTCCGACGCGGCGGCGATCGGAGAAAAACAGGGCGGTGGCGGTGGCGGTTTAAAAACTCCGATCTGCACCAAATATGCCGAAATAATCTACCAAAAGCTAGGGAAATGTTCTACCCATCATCTACTATCATTTAGCAACTCTAAAACTAACAAAAACGAGCTCGAAATCGCGAAATCAAATCGAAGAAGACGATGAACATTACCGAGAAAATTCTGTGCAGATTTCGTCCGTTCATTCTCACTTTCCCGGCGATCCAACCGTCTGATCTTTGATTTCTTTATACCAATAGTTTCGTCTTGATGTTGGCTACAAAGTGACCGATCGGATCTTTGATCGGAGCTCCGGTGAACGTCCAGAAAAATCAAAAACTACGGCTGCTACAGCAAAGTCGAGAAAATGGGAAAAATTGGGGAAAAAATCTTAATCCGTGTTTTCTCAGTTTGAGTTTTCTATTTATAGTAACCCGATATTTTCGGGTCTCGGACTAATTTATTTGATACCCAACTGGTAAAAATTAGTCCTAAATCTGATATTTTCCGGTACACGCACCCAACATCAATAACATCATTTTTCTGAAATTATACACTTTGACCAGTCAATTGAACTCATAAATTTCCAATTTAATTTCTAAGTCCAACTTAGACTCGGACCAGTCATCTCAGTCAATATTTTCCCAAATTAAATTTATCTGGCATAAATAATTATTTTTATTTCGATATCTCAATAATTATTTCAAAATGCCAAATAATATCAGATATCCAAAAATAGTCAAATTCATTGATTAACTGGTATGTGTATTTTATAAATACACTCTATAATCTCATTAGCAATAATAATTATTTCATCAACTCAATAATAATTTTAATTTCTAATTAATTCGATAATTAATTTTTGGGGCGTTACATATTATTTACACCTTACGAGCATGCATGATAATTTATTATTTCCAGATTCTGATTATATTCTTTGAGCTTGTACAATCATTTATTAATGGTTTGTATCCGTAATTTGCTTGAAGTTTGAAGTTGACATACTTGAATTTTTAGTTCATGCTGGATGAAAATTTTTTTCTTTACCATTTTGAGTTAACGATGTTACTCATGATTGTGCTCATATGTCTGAATAAAATTTGCTTAATCTATCGCTCTTGTATTCTCTATTATTTGAAAACCTGTTTTAGAGCTTGTAATTAGAATTTGAAGCCTGACTTTCTATTATATACTAGCAACCGATGTACACGCTCTGCGTGTATGTAAATAATTTAATATCTAGTTAAAATTATAATAAATATGAAATTTTAATAATTTGCAAATAATATGTTGATGTTAAAGAAACATACAATGAAATTAATTGAAATGGATCCTTAATTTTAGCAAGACATAGATAGTGAGTGGTTTTTGATAGTGGGAGTGAGAAACGCAACTGTGTGTTTTTACTATTTTACCTAATAATATATATGAAGTATAATGTATGTTTGAGGGTTAAAATGGTAAATTTATATTGGTGTCATCAAACATGCCAAAATAGTTTCTAAATGGGTCTTAACCTTTATATATTAGTATAGATATGAAGATTTCTAGCTAAAAAACTTTCAAGTATATGTGTTAGTTGTGATTCCCCATTTTATGAATAGATTTAATCTTTATAGCTTGATTATAATTTAATTTGTTACATATGTGATTCTAATTCATTTGTTACATCAGGGTGAAGTTGATTCTTGAAGAGATTGAAAGAGAAGAGACAGCGTGGAGGGAGGATCTATATTCTTCTGACAGAAAGTTTGCCGAGTATTACTATGTGAGCAATGATCTAATTTTTTTTCTTCACGAGTAATTATCCCTGAATATTTTTCAGTGATAGACTGATAGCTCATTGAACCGTGGTCTTGTGCACCTGCAGTTGTTTTTATTCTTGTATAACATGTCTCTGTCTATCCCCAGGTTTTGGAGCAGATTCTAGGAGTTCTTATCAAGCTTGTCAGAGACGTTAAACTGCAACATCAACACAAATATGTAAGTTTGCTACCCAGCTGGGTTATAATTTTAATTCACCTGAGATTTGTAATGAAACGCCCAACTACTAATAAATGCGGAAAAACTTTTTTTTTTATTTTATTTTAATATACTAAAAATAATACTATACATATACGCCCATACATATATGTATATAAAAATAACATACTTTTCTTAAGTAACCTAAAAAAAATATTAAATAAATAAATCCTTAAAAATGTTTCATGCATCAATTTAAAATAATAAACAATACTGCTGAAAAATCTCATACGCGGAAACAATAGTAAAATAAATCATGTTTCAAAACTCAATGCAATAATCTAAATAACTGCGACGGTCACGGGGTCCACTGCCATGCTCGCTCATACGTCCTCGCCACCGGTAGGAGCTACATAGACATCATCATACTCACCTGCACCATATAAGCGTAGTGAGCCTAGAAGCTCAACATGTCTAATCCTTGATAACGAGGTTTAAAATAATGCATCACATAATCATACTAATACATATAACTTACGTGGACATGCATGCATGATCTTAAAATAAATGCATCATAAAAATTATTCATCATCAGTCGTACATACATCATAACTAATCATACATAACATAATTGAGCATGTCATAATCATAAAAACTGAGTATGGTCATATCCATGAATGTGACTAATAAACGTGCCGACTGATCAGTCTAGAAACCATCGTACGTTGCGGTGGATAAATCCACCTCTATGCTGGTAGTAAACTACCTCTGTGCCAGTACCACTTCTATGCCGGTAGTAAAACTACCTCTGTGCCGGTGGTAAACCACCTCTGTGCTGTCACACCACTTCAATTTTCATAAAAATATTTTTCATGCTCAATTCTTAATCATAAACACATCATAAAATATTTCATGTATGCATGCACTTAAAATATGTCCGTAATATATATTTAATTAATTTTAATAATAAATATACTTATACTTAAAATAAACTTCATGCATAAAAAAAGAATTAAATATATATTTCGGACTTAGTTAATTTTCATGGGTTGGTCCAGACTGCTGAACACTCACTCAAAGCCCATTAAACTTAAATAAAAGCCCTATTATCATATTTTAGCCCAAATAACTTAACTAAACTTAACTGGGCCTAAATAAAAATATTTAAGCCCACTAACTTAATTAAACCCAATAAAACTCTAGACTGGCCCAAAAATCCACTTACTGGCCCAAAAATTCCCATGGGCTCCCAAACCCATAAAAATCATTGGGCTAACTTAAATAAATATTTAAGGCCCAAATAAAATTATTTGGAATCCCAAATAATTTTCTAAATATTAAACTAGCCCAAAAACCAATTAAACTCTTAATTACTTAAAAATTAAAATACCCGAGCCCGGCCCACCTAACCCGGACCCGGACCCTACTGACCCAATCCATGACAACCCAGACCCAACCCGGACCACCCAGCCCAAGCCCAGCCCGAAATAAAACCCAGAAGTTCAAAACTTAACCCAAGCATATTTCTGCACAGAACCAACTCCGTGCAGCTGTACTAATTCCTTTCTTTCTCTCTGATCAGACAATATTTGACCATGAAACCACTTCTAGCACTTAGCTAACATCAAGACGTTTCCATCAAACTAAAAATCAGCCCAAACGGTGGTTCGAGGAAGGAGAACAAAGCCCTGCAACAGGCTGTTCTCCCAGCTCGCGTCCAGCCCTGAGCGGCTGCCGTAAATCCAATCATTCTCCCTACTCCGGCCATATTTTTCCGTGAAACCACTTCTCAATCCTAGCCAACATCTATGGGGTTCAAACCCTTCAGACCTCATCCAAAACCATTGCCTGAGGAGTGAGAACGAAGCTCTGCACCAGACGCCTTCCTCCTCCTCGCGCGCAGACTGAGCAGTCGCCAAACTTTCGTTCGTGCGGCTTCCTCCGACAACCAAAGACCGTGAAACCACTTCCAAAACTTAGAAAACATCTAGGAGGTTCTAACCCAACAAGCTTTACCCCAAGTCGTGGTCTGAGGAAGGAGGACGAAGCTCTCTTCCCCGAAACCCTAATCTGCGATGCTGGGCAGAAAACTCCATCTTCGATTTTAGCCTACCCCAGCTTCAAATCCCGACTTAGCTCTACCCTAGGGACCCTTACTCACCCTCTGAACCATGGACCAGCAGTTGGTTCGAACCCATACCATAAAAACGTGATGAACATGCATCAAACAAGAGCAAACTCATGAATCAAAGGAAAAACCATTAAATTCTTGCATGAACTTATAAAAATCAGTGTCAAACTCATACATTCTTATAAAAACGTGAGTAGTAGCTTATATGGTGGTAAAGGAAAGGAATTAAACATGCCTTTTTAATTGATTGACGAAAGTGGATGCGTATACGGGTCCCCGGGACGACGAACGAACCAAAATCTTCAAAACTAGAGCTTGATCGGCTATGGGGGATGAGTTTTCTGCTAAGAGGCGTGAAAAAGGGTTGAAGAAAAGGGTGGAGGCGTCTGATGGGGTTTGGAATAGATTAGGGAGTGTTTTAGGTTTAAATTTTGGGTAGATAATATATTAATAATAGATATTACTCAAAATAAAGATATTATACCTTAAGCAAAATCTTTAAAACTCTTAAAAATAATAATAATCTGATACTAAAAACCATTATCCCGAAATTAAGACTTAAGAGATTTTTAAATATTAATAAAAATCAATAAAATGACTTATTTTGGCCAAAAATAAATTATTAAATAAATATATAACTAAATACTAAAATTTTCTTGACAAAATACCTTAAAATAATATTTTAAGGCTTTCTCATAAAATATTTTTGGCTCAAAAGTTGTTATATCGTCCGTCCACGGTCCCGTCTACGCGATCAAATAACTTAATTACTCAAAAATCTAAAAATACAATAATTACGGGTTAAATGCTAAAATAAATTTTAAATCATGCATATAATTCACATAATAACACATAAATGTCATTTAAACCAAATATAAATTTTTAAATAATTATTTTCCCTAATTATGCATGCGAATTTACGTATTAAAATTTCCGGGTGTTACATGTAAAATTCATTTTAATATATGTGTGCAATTAACTTGCTTTCTACAATCGCTCGAGGATGTGTTTTGATATACTGTCTCTACCTTTTTGTAAAGATTCTTATATCAATTGTATTTATGTGTTTCATAGGATGATCTTCAAAAGACTTGGCTATGCAAAAGATGTGAGACCATGAGTGCTAAACTAAGGTTTGCATTCTCTGTAGCTGACCTGGTTTTTTACCCTCAAATGATTATTCTAAAATGAATTTTGGCTGTCTATTTTATTTGTTCTTATTTGTTTATGGAAGAGTTCTTGAACACATTCTACTCCTAGAAACCTACACTCCAGAAACCATTCCGGCACTCCATAAAATCAGGTAAACCAATGAAACCTTCTCAAATCGTATATTCAGTTTATTACCTGGTATATTTATCATCCATGTAATCTTATCTTATACAGGAAGTACTTGGTTGAATCAACGGAGGATGCGTCGCTTGCATATAATAAAGCTGTAAGCTTCTTTGCTGTTGTAATGTTCTTGTGATTCTTTGGGTGTCTCCCCCGACCAACCCCCCCCCCCCCCCCCCCCGGGTTTCATTACTGTTGTGGTGGTTATGATTATGTATCTTGAAATGCTGAACGTCATTTAGCTCAACAAACTAGTGAGAACATATTAATTTCTGTGATATATGGGCACAGGGAGTTCACCCTGCTAATAAGTTGCATTGAGATACACTTGCTAGACGTATGAATTTGTTGAGAAATAGCGCATAAATGGAACTGGTAATACTTGTATGTTATACTTATTTGTCAGGTTACGCGCCTTCGTGAGTATCAAGGCGTTGATCCTCACTTCGATTCAATTGCTAGGCAATACCACGAGATCGTGAAGGTAAATTCTACATGATCTTTTGAAACTGTTATTGGCATATTTTAGCTCGTTTTAAATCAAAGTTGTCCTTGCAGAAGCTAGAAAATATGCAGTGGACTATTCACCAAGTTGAAATAGACCTCAAGCGTGATCACCCAATCTCCTAGATTTTTCCCTTTTCATTCCGTGCAAGTCAAAGTTCATTTTGCCTCCTAAATGTTCTTTTATTTTTTAACATTATTATTATGTATCCCAGTAAATATTGCAATTTGGATTATTTTTTTTTAAGAAAAAAAATTCAGGAATGGGCTTTAACTAGACCTTATCTCATGTCGGGACGTCGGAAACATTCAAACACCTGTGTCATGGAGGCTACCGATACAGGCGATCAAGTTACAAATTAATCATGTAAGATCCACTGTATACATATAATTTATTGAAATTTTAAATTACACCACGTTACAACTTACTACAATATGTACGAGCAAAGGTGATTCTAATATTGAACGACCCTCAATATCCGAAATGTACTGTCAAAATTGTTGCAACAAAATAATATCTAAACTATTTCATCTTTCAAATATACCTTTCACATACACCATCCCCTTTTCACTCAGCTGCAACTCTTTCCTCATTTGCTCTAACTGTTGATCGTCACCTTGCACGATAATCTCTGATAAAGTTCCATTGTCGGCCATCATCATTCTCACCTTGATCTGCTCCTTTCTCGATGCTTTTGTCCAATAATACGCCCCTCTGTTTTATTCACACTAATCAGTTTTTCCAATCAAGAGATTCATAGTTGAGTCAAGATAATGATCAGCGTGTTGTGCACTTACGCGAGGGGGCTCAGTATGGTCAGCCAGAACCAATTGTTTCCAATGTCCGGAAAGGTTATTGTAAGAACAAGGGCTACACTTGCTAGACTTATGCAGGTGCAGAAAGTTAGCAGAGCGGCTTGACCCCGGCTTGGAGCCATCATCCCTTCGAATCTAAAAGTGACCAGATTATCTATTTATAAACCAACATAAGTAATACCAAAATTTGAGATAGATGCAGTCCTTGCATGACAGAACATGAATTAGTCTTCCTAAGGTCATCCATAACCATATAAACAGGAAAATTATCAGCTGCTTACACTATTGTCTCGCCTCGATCTGCCACTGAAAAACTATTTCGTGTAAAGAATGAAAGAATTTCTCCAGCCACCTGGTTAGGCGCCTTCTTCACCTCCCCGTCTCCTATTAACGTCTTCTGCACAACCTGTAGTAAAATCAAACTATCGACGTCAAAACAGTCTTTAGCCTATCAATACATAAGGAACCCATTGACTGATTGAACCACTGCGCTAAAACCTAAAACTGATTGTACAATTGCTCAAGATTCAAGTATACTGTTTCAGTCGTAGCTCATAAGCAGATACAGTCGACATTAGGGGCAATTGGTACCATGACTATCTAACAGAGGTATGTGCTGATGCAGACATGGAACATGGAAATATGGTACCTTAGATTTCACGGAACGTTTGATGAGAGACCAAAGACCGGGAACTGAGATGATGAAGAGACCAAGAGAAGTGTAGTAACTGGCCAATGAGTAACCAGAACTGTCTGCTAGCAAAAACAGCGGCTGGGGGTCATGAAGGTGCTCCACGAGAGACGAAGTAGAGGAAAGAACGTCGTCAAGAGAGTAAGACATTCCAACCACAAGGTTCCTCTGTCTCATTGACATCCGACCCTTTCCAAGCCATGATGGATGAACGCGGTGCTGGTCTTGGGTGGGAAATGCGCAACGATGAGATATTGGAGAGATTAGTAGCTTCGTTGTCATATCTGATCAATCAAAAGTAATAATCAACTCTATCAGTTCTTAAATTTCTTGATTCCATCTAAGGACACACCATTCTAGTTTCCTTGATCATTATTTTCGCTAGATGGTTGAAAATTGACCTCTACCGCTACAAGTTCTCAAAAGTTTAACACGTTAAACTCAAATCATTTAATAATCCATGCTCTTTCAAATTAGAGAGATTCACATATCCGTCAAAAGAAGGCCCAAAATTGAACCTTTTAACAACTCAAGAAACACTAGTACAAAAATCCATATCTACTCCATTGAACTACACAGATCATTTATACAAGGTATTTGTCGCAACTACTCTGAAACACTTAACCACCGTGAGAGCCTACCGCAATCTAATACAAAATCGAAATTTCACACTCGAACAAAACATTAAAAACAAAAATGAAAATCAAGAGAAGAAAGTAAACCCAGCTGGGACTAGACCGCATGAATTTAGGGTGTCTTCAAATCATAGATGCTTCAAGTTGTCCCGAAATTCTCTTTTATGGAACATAGGACACGAAATAGAGATAGATACATACAATGGGTTGAAGTTGAAGTTCAAATAGATGATAATGATAGCATTTTACCAATTTCTTGGTTGGATTACTGCACTTGTGAAAAGAACGAAAAAGGATAAAGGAGGGAAAATTACAGCAGCGACAGTTTCAGTACCTTTTTGTTGGAGGGTGAAATGGAGGTCTCTTGGCGAGGCCAAGCTCCACAGATAGAGCTACGCGCGTGTGTGTGTTTGTTCAGTTTGATGCAAGAGATGGATGAGGATCAATGAGAAAATATTTTTTTATTATATTTAAAATATTAATTTTTATATCGACACTGTATTACTTAACAACTACGGGATTACTCACTTTCTTTTTTCGACTAAAAATCATTTTATTAAGTGAACTTTTGTTAATGATGTGATAATAGACTAATGGATACATATGTCCATTCATGTTATGTATTCGCTTTTTTGGAAGGAAAGAAGGAAGCTATAAAACATTGAACTACACACGACTAGTTAATGACAAGTCGATATTAAGCAAGAATTATATATAATTCAAAATAAGAACTTTGTTTCAAACAAAAAATCCAACCGATCCCACTTTGGAGAAAAAATTTAAAATAGTGTGAGGCGTCCCTTTTCATCCACAAGACGACTGATCCTCTCCGAAGCAGCTGCAAGTGTGTCCTCACTTTTGCAGAAAGCAAATCTGATATACTTTGTAGATGGATTTGTATGGAAAAATCCACGCCCCGGCACTGCCACGACCCCGGCTCGTTTAATCAACTCCTCGATGAACTCAACCTGCAAAGTCTATCTAGTTAGAAATAAATAGACCGTCTCTGTTTCTTCTCTATGAAACCCGAGCCTATAGTTCAGAAAGACTCACGTCAGAGAGCAGGCAAGTTTCTGGGAGTCGAGCAAACACGAAAAAAGAACCTTGTGGCTTAAGCTCCATCTTGAAACCAACCCGTGCAAGCAAGTTGATCATAAAAGATCTTTTCGATTCATAATCCTGACCACATTGGATAGCGTCATGTTCTTAAATGTAGAGACATAAGCCATAAGGTTGCCATGTTGGATGTACTCGCTTATACTTTACATCTTTTAAACTGCATAGTATCCCAAGTGTCGTATTTTTGGGCGATGTTGTGAGGTGATATTCATTCAAGAGCCATTAATGATTAAACTGGGACAGTTCCAAGGATCGAATTTCATCCATTTCAAACGTAAAATGGAGCTGTGGAATAAGATCACATATCAACAGAAGAGAAACTCAAATACTCGGAAACATTTGTTATTTGTAAAGGATTTGGACTTTCAAAACACACAAGATCAACCTGAAATAGCAGAATGCTTTAAATCTCGATTATCAAAATGGGCCAAACCTTAAGTCTCTAAATGAAGAATTTGAAGGATCTAATCTTACCCTTCTCAATGAATCATAATATGAAGAAGGACTATTCAAAGCAGTCAAAGCAGCTTCTTGAAAAGGAGCCGGAGCAGAATCTGTTATTTTGATATGAATGTTTCTGACTGCAGAAGCAACAGAAGATGGAGCAATCGCCCACCCAACTCTCCATCCTATATTGCAAGGCAAGTCAGTCAATCACTACTTGCTGTAAATTGTTCTTACATCTTTTCGGCTCATGAAAGAAAAACCACACAACAAAGGAAGTTTCGAGTGTAAATTTTACACGGTTAATTGTACCAGTTACGCTATAAGTTTTTGATAGGGAAGACGTAATGATAGTCCGGCTCTGCATTTCTGGAAGTGAAGCAATTGACCAGTGCCTTTCATGGTCGAAAGTAATATGCTCATACACCTGGAGAATAAACAATTCAAAACAATAAAGAAAAGTTATGGGGGAAAAGAAAATATATAGTTAGTTGGTCATCTCTATGTAAACAGCAGACTTTGCCTAATCAAGAATGCAGAACCAAGTTTCCAATTTTCAGCCTATCATGGTAATTCAGGTAGCACACACGTCTTACACGATATCTATAAATTTAGAGGCTTGACATCAATGAAGAAATGGATATTTAGGCCATAATAATAGTTCATAATCTGTCAAATTATGAAATCGATGTTGAAATTCTCGATCCATGAAACATATAATTATCGAGCCTAAAATACAGTAAATGTTCATATGCAACAGGGGTTGGCGAAGTTTGATCATACTTCATCTGTCACGACAAACACATCCCATCTCCGGCAAGCTCCAGCAATAATGTCAAGCTCGTCCTTTGTGAAAACTTTTCCAGTTGGGTTATGGGGGCTGTGCCACATCGAATTAGTCTAGTTCCAAAAACTCAAAAGTCATTACGAAGTTAATTCGAAAAAGCCAATCAGTTTTTACTATTTCACAGTAGAATTTTGCTGCAAGAACACATCTCCAATCATGAATGAATGGATTGATGCAAACAATTGTAACAACGAAGCAATAGAACACACCGATTTACGTGGAAAACCGTACCTGTTCAAAACCAAAGCTTTAGTTTTATCAGTAAAAATCTTGTCAAGTTTATCCGGATCCAATGTCCAATAAGGAGGATCGAGAGCCACATATACCTACCAATATTTGCACAATAACAGATATATCATTTTTACACGAAATAAAAACTACCGCAACAACTTAATCAGCTCACCGGAACTCCTCCAGCAAGCTTAATACAAGTGTCGTATGTTTCATACGACGGATCGAACAGTATAACCTCGTCTCCTTGATCAATGACTGAAACCAAAACAAAGTCCGAAAATGGGAATCGAGCAAAATCTAAGAAAGAAAAGAACATCAATCATACTTGCAAACATAGTTGCCGCAAATGCCTCGGACTGCCCACAACAAATGACTATATCAGCATCGGGGTCTACATCAATTCCATGCATTTCTTTCATGTTTCGAGCGACGTAGTCGCAAATTCCTTGCACGTGCCTTGAGAAATGAGAATCAACAAAAAAATTTGAGATTCTAGTAATGAGAAAATGACGGAAACATGTTTTTGTTTGGAGGGACCTGTACTGGTTGAAGTCAGAATTGATGGCGGAGACGGCGGCGTCTTTGATGCAGAGAGGCGCGGGAAAATCGGGGAATCCTTCGGCGAGATTAATGGCGTTGCATCTTTGAGCAAGAAAAGATAGCTGCTGGATAGGAGACGGTGTCAGAGTTTTCGCCACAGAGGATAACTTCTCTTCCATGGCTGCTGCGGCGCTGCCACTTCTCGAACTAGCTTCTATAATACATAAATCAGCGTCATTTATCTGCTGAAATATTATTATATTCCCTCTTTCACGTTTTTGTGCTCATACATATTCCTGGATTTAATCACCTTTGCATGAGTCATGATTTATGTGAAATGGGCATAAATGGGGTCTCCGAGGTCAACCTTTTTTTATCAGCCTCATCTCTTTGCTAATCCAAGGATTGACTCCAAAGTTGGTTTCGTTGGTCCGTGAGCATTTGACCAAAGGTCAGGAATTGGATTAGCTGTCAATAACTTGTTGAATATTCTGGCCATTAAGATCGAAATCTGACCGTTTTAAATTATTAAAAATATTTTAAAAATAAAATTAATAATAATATAATTTTAAATTAAATATAAAAGAGTGGATGAGATTATTTGGTTGTAGATCAATGGTCAATTTTATTTTAGCATTCAATATTTTTAAAAAATAGATAAATTATTTTAAAAAATTGGATAAAATGTCCAACGGCTATATTCTTGAATCTCCTATAAATTAATTTCATTATAGCTTCAAAAATACTCCAATTTTTTTCAAACAAATTTCAAACGCATTTGTTGCTCATGACATACAAGAGTTCTTCTTTTTCATCATCACCACCATCGGATGATGAAATTTTCGATCTCATGACTGGTCAATTTTTATCCACGACAATACGACAACCGAGTTATCGATTTTTGGACCACGCCTCTTTGCATGGAATGGGAGAGTCAAGTCGCAAATGTGGCTACAAAAGAAGACAAAAAAGATCGAGAACGTATTGTGGGGCTGAGAGATTATATAAAGATTACTTCGCTGATAGTCCCGTCTACAACGAAAAAGATTTTCGAAGGCGGTTTCGAATGAGGAGATCTTTGTTGCTGAGAATTGTTGAAGCTTTATAGATGAATGTGTCTTACTTTGTCCAACGAAGGGACATAACTGGTATGCTTGGGTTGTCATCATTTCAGAAGATTACGGCTGCAGTTCGACTGCTTGTATATGATGTTGCGGGTGACGTCGTTGATGAATAATGAGAATAGGCTCATCGACTGCGTTAGAATGTTTGAAAATATTTTGCAGGGCGGTGTATGATATATTTTATGAGCAATATTTGAGACAACCAACACGTGAGGATGTTGCTCGGCTCACTGCTGAAAATGCTCGAAGGGGTTTTTCCGGGATGCTTGGAAGCATTGATTGTATGCACTGGGCTTAGAAAAATTGTCCAACAGCTTGGACAGGACAATATCAAAGTGGACATAAAAAAGAAACTTCAATCATACTTCAGGCAGTTGCATCGAAAGATTTATGGATTTGACACGCGTACCGCGATGTAATAACGACATCAATGTGCTAGAGAGGTCCAATTTGTTCTTAAACCTTGCAAAGGGTGAAGCTCCGTCGGTGCGGTTTGAGGTGAATGGGAACGAGTACAAGATGTGATATTATCTTGCCGACGGTATTCATCCATCTTGGGCTGCCTTTGTCAAGACCATCGCAAGATATCAAGAAGGCGTGAGAAAAGATGTTGAACGAGCATTTGATGTACTCCAAGCGCGCTGGCACATTGTGAGAGGTCTGTCCCGCATGTGAGATCCAATTGATTTAGATTATATAATGAAGACTTGCATAATTCTTCATAATATGATTGTGGAGGACGAAAGAGAGGTTATGCTCGAAGCTCGTGATTTTCCTGCTCGAGATAATGAATACGTGGCACCGGATATTGTTACTTTGAGAGATCCTACCGTAGAGTTTAACGTTTTTTTGGAGCGACGTGTAGTCATTCAGAACAGAGATTTGCATAAGGATTTGATCGAACATATCTGGATTTTTCACGGAGATGAATAATTAATAATGTATTTTTTCTTAATTATGTGTGTGATTTTTAAAATTATGTTTTTAAATTTATGTGTAAGCTTTTAAATTTTAATTATGTGTAAGATTTTAAATTTTAATAAAATAAAATTTTATTTGTGTGTTTCTTAATTTTCTGTAGTTTTTAAAATTTAATTATGTGTAGTTTATTTTTTTTATTTGTGCAATTTTATTTTGTGTTTCAATAAAAATATATTTAATAAAATAAAAAAATTAATATTTCAACATCCTCTCTACAACATAATTTCATCATCGCAGAACCAAGTAATAAAGTTATCATCGCATGACATCATCATACAATGAAGTTACCAACTTACTCATACCAATTTCATCACACCCGGTGGTATATGTGTATAATGGCGAATAAAAAATCTATGTCATGTAACTAGCTATTCCAAAAACCATATTGATTTGGAGGTTACGGATGTGAAGGTAGGCAGTTGGAGACTGACAGGGTACTATGGCTATCCAGAGAGGGGTTAAGGAGATGCCGGCTCTGGGGTAGTACCCAGACCCACTCATCGACTGACATGTGGCAATGGGTTTTTTAAATTTATATATTTAGTAAAGCAATTTTTTTAAGAAAAATAAATGATGTTGACCTTGACCATGGTTAACCATGGTATAATGGACATTATACCCAAGTATCAATCAAGCGATTCTTCTCGTCCCTTTTCATTTCGCGATTTGGGGATTTGGGGTTTTTTTTTTCTTCAGTCACTCTCATCTGAAGAAAGCGATTCTTGGATTTTGTCTCTCACTAATAGATCGAATTGGTGCGGATCGATTTCAGATGTAGATCGAGGAGCTAAGAGCGATTTGATTTCACAGGCTCCATCGTGGTTGGTATTTTTCGAACCGTATTCTTCGTGCTCTTAGAAAGGGCTCCGTGGTTCTTATATATTTAGTAAACCGATTCTTGTTTCATCCTCTTGTGTTATTACATCGAAAAGGTGCAAATTTTTTTAAATCTTATTCTTCACTTGCAGATTGAAGAGATCAATTTTTTTTTGGGTTGGGACAACTGATTTTTGCACTTGTTTTAGTATGAACTACTGGTTAATTTTTTGAAACAATTTTTCTGAAGACTCGTTTTGTCCTCTAATTTTACATTAACATTCATGTCATTTTGATTTGGATGTGTTGTAGCGTGAGGCAATGGATCTAAATTACTAGTTTGTCTTGTTAGCCAAATCCGTAGCAAGCATTTTAATTTGGAACTTGTCACTGATGTACGCTGCCCTCTTTCTTCAAGTAGGGTGGAGTTGTTCTTCAATTCGAACAGATAGTTGACATTATTTAGATGGTGAGTCACAGAGAGTTAATTGATTTATTTTGTTATAATGTGATTTTTTGTTTATGGAATCTTGAATTTTGTTTAGGGGAAAGCCTATGTTGTATTTGAAGGAGTGAATCCTGGTGTTTATGGAACTTGGGTGGAAACATATTCTGAAGTCAAAGACTACAAAGATCCTTTATTCGAGAAGTTCTCGAGTAGGTCAGAGGCGATAAAAGCTTTTGAGGAATATGTGGAAAAAAAACGTTCAACTAATACATTCAAGGCAAATGGTGAGGAAAGTTCATGCGCTACTTCTAGTTCAAGTTCGCAACCAAATTCTCGTCAAGCAGAAAACATTGTTGCATTGGAAGATACCCTGTCGAATTTGCAGAATGATGTTTTGCAGATTATGAAGAAAATGGATGAGATGAAACAAAAGTTGGAAGAGATGAGATTCAGTAGTCGTGGTTAGTTTGTGTTAGAAAATGTGATGTAATGTAATGCTAAACTTGTTTAGTGTAATTTTCATTTCAATATGTTAAGAGATTGTCAACGTTTTCATTTGTTTTCTTCTATGAATGAATGATATCTCTTTAAAATAGCATGTCTCTTTATGTTAATTTCAAGTACTTTTTGCTGGGAATTAGTTGATGATTAGAGAAGATATCAAAAGTCTTTTGTGTATTTTCATTTGCCCGATGGTGATATTATGAAGGTATAAGAAAATTGTGATTGTGATTGTGATTTAGATTTAGATAATATCTATCCTGTATTTTATTAAAAGAAAAATCTCATTTTATGATACACTAAAAAAGAAAATGACCCCTTACCTACTAATAACTTCTTATCATACAGAGTTTTTAAAAGAATGGAATGAATATGACATGAAATTTCCATATTACGGTTGAAGTGAAAAATGCCATTCCAAAACAGAAATTCCAAAACACAGTTAATTTCCATACAAAAAATGGAAAATGTCGAGCCACATCTGAAATTTAAATGGGACATTCCAAATCAGAAATTTGAAATTCCAGAACATAAAGAAGGAGTCAAGAACATAAATTTGGATTCCATAACAAAATCAATTAGGTTTTCCATAGCTTCAGGATTCTGATTTGTAGCTTCTTCCATTGATTGGGGATGAACCTTTTGGTTGCTGCTTTCTCGAAGTTGGGTATCTTAACCAAAATAGTTTTGCACAGAAGGTAGATACTGTAGAATGAAATACAAATATACATAGATTAGTTACACGGGATATATTAACTAGATCTCAGAAATTCTTGAACACGTGCAACTAAAAAAATGAAAAAGAACTACCTCAACAAGCTGAGACTGCGTTGTTATGATATTGAGCTACCTACTGTTAGTAGCATCATGTCCCTGACAAAAAATAATAAATATCATAGAGATCAAGTTGCAACAAGTTTAATCATTCACATATGTTTCTTACTTGGAATGAACGAGAACTCTCAAACTGATATGAGAACATATGCATCTGACCATGAGAAAACAAGTTTGTATTACTTTCCTGAAACCAAATAAACAAATAAGTAAGATTATACAGTTCTATGGGTATATATTACTAAAAGGTTAAGTATTGTAACAACAAAGTGATGTGGCTGGCTGTGAAATTGAGATCCAGTTGATGCAAGTTCAAAGTGATGTTGGACAGTAGGATTTTGATGTTGGAGATAATTTTTTTCTTGGCTATTCAGGAATTGAGAGGGTTGTGAGCTTTGTCCTTTGGTTTTTGCTCTTTTTGCATCTACATCACATAAAAAAAGAAAAAAAAATCAAATTATGCAAAATAACAAAGTTTGTCGATAAATACAAAATCAAAAAACATATTAAACTTACTTGATTGATCAGCTTTTTCCTTTCTTTTTTTTTTCTTGCTTTTATCATCCCAATGACGTTGGATATTTTTATTTGTTATTCCTCTGGACTTCACTTGAGGAGGATTACGCACAAGCATGTCATCCAACAGGTTAATGTCTTCGTGAACCCCCTCTTCGCAAACTTTTGGATCTTCCAAATTATGATTTTGGAACAAATCATCTATTTGTTCCCTCGCTCCATCCAAAATTTCTGTCAACTTACTTCTTGAAATTTCATGACCTTGACATCTCATGCTAAGAGCATAAGTCGATCTCATAATTTGATTCACAAAAACTATATCAGATTCACGAACACTTCTGCTTTTATTTCCACTTTCATACAAGGCAAAATTTTCAGGAATTCTATTTCTAGACTTTTTCATCCAGCGCTCTTTCAAGTAAGGTTTGGGAAGAAAATTCAGATTCATAAAATTGAAGATCAACAAAATGTGTTTGCACAATATTCCCACTGACTCAAATTTCTTACAACTGCATTTTACCTCAAGAGTCTCCTTGTTGAAAATCACATGCCTAACCCTTGAATTCTCGTCATGAGATGTTACTTTAAACTCCAAGGAGATATCACTCAACTCTGAATGTATCTTAATGAACCGCATATTCAAAGAATTGATTAATTCTAATTCAAATAGCTTGTACACGGTATGAGTATAAAAATCAGCAGCAAATGTCAACAATGGATTATTTTTCAGCATCATTGGAGCTTTAGTATGATGACACCGTGTATCCTCGGCCTTCTCTTTATCACGCCACCCAGCTTGGATTTTTTCATAATTCAACACAAAATCGTACAATGATATGACACTGTTTCCTAATCTCTTCAACAATGCATTTGTCACCTCACTTCTAGAAGTTGCTAAAAGCCCAGAACTAAACTTGTGATTGCTGAATGCAGTAGCCCACTTGTATCTCAATCCATACATATTATTTAACCATTTATGATCAGTGAGATTGTATTCCTGAATCATAATCTTCCACGTACCTTCAAATTCCTCTTCAGATTCGCAATGACTCATGCATTTATTCCATAATCTTTTAAATCTCTAATCACCATTCAAACTTCCAAAGTGTGATGGAGCATTTTGATTGATATGCCATTGACATAACCGATGGTGTGACAATGGAAATACTGTTCTAATTGCATTCATGATGGCTTGGCATTGGTCAGTAAAAATTGTTTCAGGTTGTTTTCCATTCATAGACTCAAGATAAGTTTTAAACAACCATTCGAATGAACTCTCAGTTTCATCCGACATAAATGCCAAGCCAAACATTACATTTTGTTTATGATGATTAATTCCAACAAAAGGCGCACACACCAAATTGTAACGATTGGTTCGATAAGTGGTGTCAAATGACAAAATATCACCAAAATAATCAAAATCAACTTGACATCTCGAATCCCTGAAAAAGAAATTCATGACCCTATTTTCATCATCTAATTGCACATTCCAATAAAAATTTGACTCCTTATTTGCCTTATTAATGAAGTGATGAAGTAAGGCAGAAGCATCCCCATTCTCAACTTTCGTATGTTTTCTTATACGACCAAGGTGATCATATACATCTTTTCGAGTAAAGCTCAAATTTTGTGGTCCTTGTGCTTCATTTTCCATATAAGACAACATTAGCAACAGATATCCCAACATTCACCAATGCTTCTAAAGTGGATTTCTGAGCATGAGAAATATTTCTTGATGATCTCAACAGATGTCTTTGATCAACTGCAACCATGTCATGATTATGCTCAACAACAAACCTACAAACCGTCCACTCCCCCCCCATTTGCCTACCTATTCTGAGCTTAGCTTTACATTTAGTTCTACTACTCGGTTTCAAGTAAGGAGGAATTTTTTCATTCGAGCGTTTTTCATCTTTACTACCTTCACATGAACACTCAAACTCTTTAGATTGTAATTCAGTACTGCCAGGAAAGTAGCGCTAATCACCTTTTTTAACGCTGAAGCCTTTCATGAGCATAATTGCAATAAAGTAAATATGTATCTTCAACGCTTTTGACTACTTGTCCAACAAGTAGTTTACTTTCCAATTGATCTACAATAGAGTTGGTAGATAGCACCTTAACATTCTCATGAATCAAAAATTCTGAATTTACAACTTCAACATCTTCAATGTTGTCTCCCATCAAATCTGTAATAAAACAATGATTTAAATGTAAATAAAATTAATCATGATTCAAACTAAATAAAGAGAGATACAACTTAAAGAAATGGTCACAAAAAAATTGTAAGATTAAACAAATGTAATTTTTACACAACATCTAAAAGTTAAACAATAATTAATGGAAATAAACCAATCATAAAACAAAAGACTTCACATTGCTAATTGTGATAGTACTTCTTAAGGATTTCCAGCTAGCATTCATTTCTTCCACAAAATATTTCATTGGTGATTTATCCGAATGTTATTTGTCTGATAGGAAATTGTAATACCTTGGATGAGTGGACGGGATGAATACAGGAAAGATGCATTAAAACATAAAGCATGTCATTAGTAAATGTATTCTACCTTACCAGCAAAGACAATGAGCAACTTGTCAATCATGTACGAACTAAAAGTTAGGAACGAAAATAAACACCAAAAAAGAGAAATACTTCAAATCGGCATCGCAATATAAAATTACAGCATCCATCAAATATCACTAATTATTTAAACAGAATCATTAACTACATAACAACATTAATGCATATAAATCACCTAAAAAAAATTAAATACAAGATATATTTATTATGTACAGCCCCCATAAGATGTAATCATTCTTTTACCTTTGAACAGCGGCACGGTGAAAGACTGAGAGCGACGCCGGCGAGTGGGTAAAGTGGATATGACGAATGGCGGCGTCAGCTTCTGCAACAGATTCGATGGTGATGGGAGCGACGCCGGCGACGTCGGTACAGTGGATATGACAAAAGGCGGCGTCAGCTTCTGTTGGTGATGGTGGATCGATGGATATGACGAAGGGCGGCAGAGTGTTTTGGGAGGGGAGGAAGTTGAGATTGTCTTTTGAGCGGTACATTCAAATTTTGGAACGAAATGTTTAACCATGGTTGGCTCTGGATTGGTAAAATTGACTAAATTGCATCAATTATTTTTCTTGAACAAATCACTTTACTAAATATAAATTTAAAAAACTCATTGCCACATGTCAATCAATGAGTGGGTCCGGATACTACCCAAGAGCCGGCATCGACTTAACCCCAGTGAGGTCAAAGCGCAGGGAGTCGTTTGATCTTCTCCGTAATCTTTGCGGGTTATCTCAATTACCATGACTCCAGATGATAAGAAGGGAAGAGTGGAGCACCCTAATTGGCTGTTCCGAGGTTTTCAAGATGCCATACAGGACTGTAATATAAATGATCTCCCTCTAATGGGTTACCCTTTCACCTGGGAAAGGAGTAAAGGTAAGGAAAATGTTGTGGAAGAAAGATTGGATAGAGTTATGGTTTCTCCGGTGTGGCTTGAAAAATTCCCAACAGCTTGTCTCTCAAACTTGAGTGCACCCATTTCAGATCACTCACCTATCTTACTAAACACTAGTGGCAACCTAGTGCATCGAGTGCCAAAGAGATTCCGATTTGAAAACCGATGGTTTTGTGATCCTGGGCTAAGAGAGACTGTTATGGATTCATGGAGGGAATCTGTTGGTTTAGATATCCAGAATCGGTTAACACATTGCTCGGAACTATTAATTTCTTGGGGAAGAAAATTTTCGAATACTTTTAAGGAAGATATTGGTCGTGTCAAGCGACGATTAGATGCATTTAGAAGAAGAGACGATGAGGAGTCGGTTGAGCAAGAGAAGGCTTTGAAAAACCAACTTACAAGTCTACTGGTACAACAAGAAATATATTGGCAGCAAAGAGCCAAAAACTTTTGGCTTCGGGATGGGGACTCAAATACGAGATTTTTCCATGCATCAGCATCCGCGAGGAGGAAAGCAAATAGGATTCAAAGGCTGAAGAATGATAATGGCATATGGGTTGAAGATGTAACAGAGATATGCAGTACTGTTGGGAGGTACTTTGAGAACCTTTTCTCGGCTAGTAGGGGAAATTATGATCCGGTCTTCTCAGCAATTGAGCCACGTATTACAAGGGACGATAATGAATCTCTCATTCGGCCTTTTCATATTGATGAATTCAAATTGGCGGTTTCTCAGATGCATCCCGATAAATCTCCGGGACCCGATGGTTTCAACCCAGCTTTTTATCAAAAAATTTGGCATGTAATTGGGGAAGATGTGTTTAAAGCGTGATTGAAAAATCAAAGCTCCCTACACACCTGAATGATATAAATATTGTCTTGATTCCTAAAAAAGATGCGCCAGAGACTATGAAAGACTTAAGACTGATTTCACTGTGTAATGTGATCTATCGAATTTTGGCAAAAGTGCTAGTCAACCGTCTAAAACCTATCTTACCAGGTCTGATCTCTCATACTCAATCAGCTTTTGTACATGGGCGTTCTATTCTTGACAATGTTCTAATGGCTTTTGAGATTATACACCACATGAAACTAAAGTCGAAAGGAAAAAAAGGAGATGTTGCACTGAAAATTGATATTAGCAAAACTTATGATTGTGTTGATTGGGGCTATCTTGAAGGAATTCTCTATAGGCTTGGGTTTGAGCAGAAATGGGTTAAAATGATAATGATGTGTGTTACTACTGCTTCTTATAATGTGTTAGTGAATGATGTCTCGGTTGGTCCAATTACTCCAAAAAAAGGATTACAACAGGGCGATCCGTTGTCTCCATATCTATTTATTATATGTGCAGAAGGGTTGTCAGCCCTTATTACTAGAGCTGAAAACAACGGACTCTTACATGGCTGTCGAATTTGCAGAAGAGCGCCGACCATCAGCCATTTGTTGTTTGCAGATAATAGTTTCTTTTTCTTTCAAGCAGAGGATGATGAATGCAAAATGATGAAGGAAATCTTGACTACTTATGAGCATGCATCTGGGCAGGCGGTGAATTTTAGTAAGTCAGGGATATTCTTCAGCAAGAATGTGTCAGATGGAGACAGAAACACAATAGAAAATGTCCTCGGTGTACACCAAGCCCTCAACACAGGGAGATACCTTGGTCTTCCCTCATTGGTTGGGAGAAACAAGAAAGCTATTTTTCAGTACCTAAAGGATCGAATGTGGAGGAGAATTCAGTCTTGGCAAGGTAAACCAATATCTCAAGCGGGACGAGAGGTGCTTATTAAGGCAGCAACCTAGGCGATACCATCATATTGCATGAGCACCTTTTTGCTTCCAACTTCCCTCGCAGAGGAATTAAAGCGGATGTTAAACTCTTTCTGGTGGGGTTCGAAGAAGAATGGGGGTAGAAGTTTGCACTGGCTGGAGTGGAGAAAATTATGTGTTGATAAGGAAAAGGGTGGTCTGGGGTTCCGAGAACTCTCGAATTTCAATTTAGCAATGCTTGGGAAACAGGGATGGAAATTCATGTCTGATCCCGATGCTCTTGTTTGTAAAATTTTCAAAGCTAAATATTTTCCGACTGGGGATTTCTTAAATGCCAAATTGGGGCACAATCCAAGCTATGTTTGGAAGAGCATATGGAGTTCACAAGTGTTGCTAGAGAAAAGAGTTCGTTGGAAGATTGGAGATGGCCGTCTGGAATGACCCTTGGCTACGAGATTCTACTAACATGAAAATTGAGACACTCCCTACTCAAGATTTACAGGAGATGCGAGTTCATAATCTTATGATACCTGGTCATAAAGAATGGGATATCGAGTTAATACATGAAATTTTCAATGAGAGGGATATCTCTCGGATAACGAGTATACCGTTGGGTATGTCAAATTTTGAAGATCTCCTTATCTGGCACTTCACAGATAATGGATGCTACACAGTAAAGTCTGGTTATCACCTAGCCTGTAAAGTGGGATTGAATGAGGAGGCACAAGTTCAAGGAACCTGGAAAACAATATGGGCTCTTAAGCTGCCTCCTAAGGTAAAAAAATTTCTTTGGAAATTAGGGAGAAATTGCTTTCCTGTGAAAACAAATCTGCAAAGAAGAGAAGTGCCTGTATCAGCGGTGTGTGATTTGTGCAAATTTGGTTTGAAAAATAGCTGGCACCTATTTGTGGATTGTCCTTTTGCAAGAGACTGTTGGCGCCATGCACAACTACAAAATTTAATGGCAAACCATCTTCAGAATGTGGAATTGTTCTTAGAGTTGTTCTTTAATTTGCTGGCCAATATGGATGAGTCTATGAGTGGGGATTATTGCATGATATTGTGGGGTATATAGAGGCAAAGAAATGATAAAGTATGGAATGGTAAAAGCAAAGATGTGCCCACAATGATCAGATTTGCAAGAGAATATTTATATGATTGGTTGGGAGCAAAGAACTTTAATTGCATGATAAAGGAGCCTCAACCGGGGGACAAGTCTTGTCATATGTGGCATAAGCCAATAAGGCCTTTTTCCAAATGTAACGTGGATGCAGCTTTCTTTCCTACAGAACAAAAAATTGGCTTGGGATGCGTGGTGAGGAAAGATGATGGCAGTTTCTTCAGAGCTCGAACTTGTGTTGTCAATGGTGTTGCTGATGTCAAAGAAGGTGAAGCTATCGGGATTCTTGAAGCTCTTTTATGGGTACAAAGTTTGGGCCTGAAAAAGGTATGCTTCGAACTTGATGCAAAAGTAGTAGTGGAGGCGATTAATGGATCAAACATAGGTGTCTCTGAGTTTAGCTCTATCGTGCGACAATGCAAAAACTTGATAAGAAGCGAGCAAGATTTCTCAATAAAATTTATCCGGCGACAAGCGAACGAGTGTGTTCATGCTCTTGCAAAAGCCTCACGTTCCTATGCTAGTCCCATGGTTTGTAGCGAGGCTCCAAGTTTAATATCTCCTCTTTTGAATTTTGTGTGTAATGAATCTACGCATTATTAATAAATTTTCTGTTGTTGAGTTCAAAAAAAAAAAAAAAATTCATCTCACCCTTATACATGCTTTTAATAGTTGAATAGCCAATTTCAGATGATATGGGGTCTTTCAATGATTGTACCGGAGATTTAAATGAACAGCCCATTGCATCTTTGAACCTGAGAGAATTAATGGCCCATATCATAATTCTGTGCCCATGTTGAAAGAATCTAGGCCCGATTCAAAGTCGGTGGACTCCAACTTTTGTGGCACACACCAACGGCCAGGATTTAAACTTCGCGTTAATCATACGATGGAGAAACTCAAACTAAGTGGCATATCCGTTAATAGCTTGAAATACAAGCCCAGTTGTTACACGGTATTCGGTAGTTGGAGCTGATTATATATATACTGTTTAAATATCTAGGCTCCAGCCTCTGAAGTACAAATAAAAATTCTCTAATTTGTCATCAGTATCCAGAATTATTGCTCGATTCTTCGATTTTAATTTGGAGCATAAACAAGCAACCATTTTCTCTTGTAGATTTTAGTTTCTGTGATTTTTATTTTTGGTTTTTGGTTGGATCGAGAAGAACGATGTCGTTGAGGCCGAGCGCGAGGACGGAGGTTCGCCGGAGTAGGTATAAGGTGGCGGTGGACGCGGAGGAGGGCCGGAGGCGGCGAGAGGATAACATGGTGGAGATTCGGAAGAATAGGAGGGAGGAGAATTTGCTGAAGAAGAGACGTGAGGGGCTTCAAGCGCAGCAATTGCAGCCTTCGGTCGATGTACCGCAGCTCGATAAAAAGGTATTAAACTATTAATTGATTATCGGCCGTGTATGAACTCAATTTTGAATAACCCTATGGTTTCCAATCGACTCGTTGGTTTGATCGATCGATCTGCGGCTATTAATATCTCGTCTTTGTATTAGTTACTATTAAAAATTTGATCTTCTCGCTTGGCATTCAATTTATTCGTGATTATGGCAATTAAATAGGATTGATGTTATGTTGAAGTAGCGCAACTATGTATTCGTGTCCTTTAACAGGCAGCTTGTATCCGGATTCGTTCAAGGTTTATTTGTTTTTATAATTTTAATTAAAATGTTTTCTTACTATATATTTTCAGTTGGAGAGTCTTCCAGCAATGGTGGCTGGAATTTGGTCTAACGATAGAGCATTACAACTTGAGGCCACAACTCAGGCTCGTAAACTTCTGTCGATAGGTAAAAAATCTAAGTTTATTGCCTGAATCAGAGTCTTCATTCTTTCTTTCCTCGCACATCTTGTTTGTTAGATAATTTTCTCTCTTTTGTCTATGTTGATTTGGCGTCTCTGGGAATTTTGTTTTGACAGAAAGGAATCCACCAATTGATGAGGTGATTCAGTCTGGAGTTGTTCCTCGGTTTGTTGAATTTCTTGCTAGAGAGGACTACCCACAGCTTCAGGTAAAGTGTTGGTCTTAGTCTTGTTGTTGGTGCTGCTTTTTGATTTCAAGTGTCAAAAGTATCCATCCTTTTGGTCATGTAATGACTTTTTTCTCTAGTTCGAGGCAGCATGGGCTCTCACAAACATTGCTTCTGGGACGTCTGACAATACTAAGGTTGTGATAGATCATGGTGCTGTTCCTATTTTTGTGAAACTTCTTAGTTCTCCAAGTGATGATGTTCGGGAGCAGGTACATGTTGCAAATGAATTTTTCTATTCTCCATTCAACTGTCTGCCCAGTTTAATTATGTGATTCTGGAATTAATGCTTGATGATCTTAAATAGGCAGTATGGGCTTTAGGAAATGTTGCTGGTGATTCACCAACGTGTCGTGATCTTGTCCTCAGTTATGGAGCTTTGATACCCTTATTGGCTCAATTTAATGATCAAGTTAAGTTATCCATGTTGCGAAATGCAACGTGGACACTGTCAAACTTTTGTCGGGGAAAACCACAACCCCAGTTTGATCGGGTATGTAGTTCAAGTTCTATTAGCTTGTTGTAATGATTTCTTCTCAAATACACGGTTGAATTTGATTATATATCATCTGGGATCCCTGAGCAGGTGAAACCAGCCCTCCCTGCACTTGCTCATCTTATTCATACAAATGATGAAGAAGTCCTCACAGATGCATGCTGGGCACTTTCGTATCTCTCTGACGGTACAAATGATAAAATCCAAGCTGTGATAGAGGCTGGTGTTTGCCCTCGTCTGGTTGAGCTTTTAATGTGAGTGACGCAGTTATATGACATTGTTCATAAATCTGATATTTATGTTGTCGTGAGAAACTTTGAGATGTCTCAATAGACTCACACTCTTTTGCATAATAATTATTTTTATTTCATTTTCCTTTTCGGTTTTGGCCTTCTGGGTTTTGTAGGCATCCCTCACCATCTGTTCTGATTCCTGCTCTGCGGACTGTGGGTAATATTGTGACGGGTGACGATTTGCAGACTCAGGTATGTAGTTGAATTGTTACTTTTTCAATGACTAATCATTGGTGGATGATAAGTGGCCTTTTCTACTTGTTTTGTCTCTTATGCGAGGGTGTTAATTCACTTCTTTGGGTGTTGTCTATATTGTGGGATTCCCTGTTTGTGATATCTGTTTAGTTTAAATAATTTATTGACTTGTATGGTTTCTTCATTTGTGTGACATTTTTCAATGCTTGAGCGTCCTGTATATTTGTGACTCGGTATCGTAGAAATCAGTTATTCAAATAACACATAATATTCTGATTATCAATTTTTCATTTGAGATCTTGAATACAAGAGGTATATTTTTCTAAAGAAGTATCTGATTATCTTGGTGTTAATTAATTGACTGATATACAGCTTTATTAGTGAGCAGGTGTTTGTAATCTTTTGATGATAAATTCCAAAAAGTGTCAGCTTTAAATCTCTGCCTGAAAAAAAAAAAAAAAAAATCATCGTTGAAGTTTTTCGGTAATTGCAAACAAATTTTGTGAACTTTACGAATCCTTGTTTGTTGATCTTTTTGTCTCGTTTCAAATAATTTAGTGGTTCCCAGAGGTATAAAGAAGTGTCTTGATCTGCTGTAGTGATTTACAAACTTTGCTAGATGTCAGAAATTTTAACTAGAAAAAGATGTCCCCAATTGTGATTTACCACTATTGAATAAAATTTGGTTGCATCTTTACTTTTAATGGAATTTAATTTTAGCTTTGTTTTCAGTGTTGGGGTTCAATGCACTGCTCTTCTAGGATTCTCACGAGAGTTAAAAGTACTCTGTTGAAATTTTGAGATGAAGCTTGATGTTGCAATTACACTGTTATATTTGACGCGAGTGACAGAATTTTTAGTTGAGTTTCTTCTAACTCAGCATTTTTTTTATTATTTTCAGGTCATCATTCAGAACATGGCTCTTCCTTGCCTACTTAGCTTGTTGACGCAAAATTATAAGAAAAGCATCAAGAAGGAAGCTTGTTGGACTGTCTCAAACATCACTGCTGGTAATAGGGATCAAATTCAGGTATGCTGAAAATGGTGGGATTGTTTTTCTTTAATCACTCCATTTAGTTAAACACGATGAGTTGCTGAAGCTGTCTTCTGGGTGAGCAGGCTGTGATTGAAGCTGGCATAATTTCCCCTCTCGTTCTTTTACTTCAAAATGCTGAGTTTGAAATAAAGAAAGAGGCTGCTTGGGCTATATCTAATGCCACTTCTGGTGGAACTAGCGACCAAATCAAGTATATCTTTTGCCTCCATTCTATTATTCTATATACCGTTCACATTTGGATTGAAGACGATTTCAAACTTGTTTGGCAGGTTTCTAGTACGCGAGGGCTGTATAAAACCACTGTGCGATCTTCTGGTTTCTCCTGACCCAAGAATCGTCACAGTCTGCTTGGAAGGTCTTGAGAACATCCTGAAGGTTGGAGAAGCTGAGAAGAACCTGGGTAACACGGGAGATGTGAATGTATTTGCCCAGATGATCGATGATGCGGAAGGGCTAGAGAAGATTGAAAACCTTCAGAGCCATGATAACAATGAAATTTACGAGAAGGCGGTAAAGATACTTGAAACATATTGGTTGGAAGAAGACGACGAGCAGCTGGTCTCTGGTGATGGTCCCCAATCTGGTTTCAACTTTGGAGGTAGCGAACTTCCTGTTCCACCCGGAGGATTCAAATTTGGCTGAAGGTACCCTCAAGTTTTTCATGATGTTTGCTGAATTATCTGACTTGTGCATAATCATGCTTTGAAATGGCTTTTGTAACACGTTCGAGATGATATACAGGAATTTCTCGGCTCTTGAGAGTTGAAGTACTGATTGAGATGCGGCTTGAGAAGTTGGAGTCTGAAAGGACGTAGGTCTGTATGGTTTCTGGTGCCGATATTTTGCGTGAAGAATAATGATGGTCGTGTGGGTTGATCACACAGGTTAAACGATACTCTTGGTTTTTTTGTACATTTTCGAGGTCACTTTTGTCTTATTTTGGGTATGCTTGGTCGAGTATTTTGTCAGTTACAGATTGAAGGATCATATTTATATACTATATTTCATGGAGGTCACATTATATGTTATGCGGGATATAAGGTCGAAGAAACGCGTCATGTTTGTGAATGTTAGTACTGGTTTATAATACATTTGGGTCTCAAGAGTTTTGCTCCGAGCGATACTGGTGTCCGCAGCGCAACTGATTATTGTTTTATCTATTCATTTGTAAAAACCAGTCATTTCGGTTCTCATTCAGTCGGTTTTCGTTTAATTTTTTTTCTTTAACCTCGAAAAATGAATAAATGAAGACCTACTTCCTTTTTTATGGGTTTATTAAAATCACCATTGTAACCGCTGATATGACTGTCAGAGTTGAACATTCAAAGTCATGCTCATTTAATAAGCTGTCGGAAGTTGGAAAGTTGGCATTTCATTGGTGAGAATAATTGCACGCGGTTTTATGCGTTCAGACGAGAGCCTGCACCTATAAATAGGTGCCTCTTCCTTCAGAAGAGATTATCACATCCTCAAGTTTTTCCTTCTGATCTTGAGTGATCTTTTCTCCTTATTTATTTCTATATATATTTGTGAGATAGGTTTTCTCAGTGAGTGTCTCTTTGGAAACACAGAGATATTGTAATTCTTCAAATATTATTATGGAATCTTTTGATCTTGCCCGTGGTTTTTATCCTAATATTTTTGGGGGTTTTCACGTAAATCTCTGTGTCTATTTTATTCTTCAATTTCCGTAGTTTCTATCTCGTAATGCCGCACCTGGGACCAACAAGTGGTATCAAAGCCTTGGCATAAAATTTCTTAAAATTCTGAGTATGCTCTGTGGTTGCAGCTTTGACTGATCTTTCATATCAGAAAAGATTTTTTGAAGATTTTATAAGGCAGGATTCTTGTAGTCAAGATGACGGCAAAATACGAGATAGAAAAGTTCAACAGGAGCAATTTTTTGCTGTGGAAACTGAGGTGCAAGCAATTATAACAAAGGAGCGTTAATTGGCAGCTATTGGAGATAGACCGGTGGATGTCACGGACGATCAAAAGTGGAACGAGATGAATCACAATGTTGTTGCCAATTTGCACTTGGCTATAGCGGATGAAGTTTTGTCAAGTATCTCTGAAATAAAAAGCGCAAAAGTTATTTGGGATACTCTGACAAAATTGTACGAGGTCAAGTCACTACACAACAAAATTTTCCTAAAGAGAAAGTTTTATACTCTTCGGATGGCGGAATCCTCATCGATGACCGACATATCAATAAACTGAATACTCTATTTTTTCGGCTCACGTCTATGAGGCATAAAATAGAGGAAAAAGAACGTGCGGAACTTCTTCTTCAGAGTCTACCAGATTCATACGATCAACTCATCATCAATGTTACCAACAATGTTTTTTCGGATAATTTAAATTTTGACTATGTCTTAACTGCGGTTCTTGGAGAAGAGAGTCGTCGAAGGAACAAGGAAGATAGGTTGGCAACATCGAAGCAAGCAGAGGCTTTATCGATGACGAGAGGAAGATTGACGGAGCGTGACTCTAGTGGGAGCCACAGATATGGTCGATCCAAGTCAAGAAGTAAGAAGAAGAATATTTACTGCTTTAAATGTGGCGGTAAAGGGCACTTCAAGAGAGAGTGTACGAAGAGCATCGATAAGGGATCTCAAGGAAATGTGGCCAATACTTCAGGCGGTGGTGAAATATTATTCAGCGAAGCAGCAACGGTTGCGGAAAGCAGACACAAATTTTGTGATGCATGAATTATGGATTCAGGAGCGACGTGGCATATGACGTCAAGGAGAGAATGGTTCGATCAGTATGAACAAGTCTCAGGAGGATCTGTATTCATGGAAAATGATCATGCCTTGAAAATCGCTGGGGTCGGTACCATTAAAATTAAAATGTTTGATGGTACTATTCGCACCATACAGGAGGTACGACATGTGAAGGGCCTAACAAAGAATCTTTTGTCTTTGGGGCAATTGGATGATATTGGGTGCAAAACTCGTATTGAGAAAGGGATCATGAAAATTGTGAAAGGCACGCTTGTGGTTATGAAGGCGGAAAAGGTTGCTGCAAATCTGTATGTATTGTTGGGGGAAACACACAAAGAGGCGGAACTAGCTGTTGCATCAATTGGTTCGGGAGAAGAATCAACAGTGTTGTGGCATAGAAAGCTTGGACATATGTCAGAACGAGGAATGAATATTCTCTCTGAATGGAAGCTGTTGTCAGGGCTTACAAAAGTGACTCTACCCTTTTGTGAGCATTGTGTTACCAGTAAACAACACAGATTGAAGTTTGACACGTCTACTGCCAAGAGCAAAGGAATATTGGAGCTAATTCATTCTGATGTTTGGCAAGCACCGATGGTATCCCTAGGAGGAGCGAGATACTTTGTCTCGTTTATTTATGATTTCTCTAGGAGATGTTGGGTGTATCCAATCAAGAAGAAGTCAGATGTTTTCGAAGTCTTCAAAGTTTTCAAAGCGCGGGTTGAACTTGATTCTGATAAGAAAATCAAGTGTTTGAGGACTGACAATGGAGGAGAATATACCAGTGATGAATTTGATGCATTCTGTCAGCATGAGGGCATCAAAAGACAGTTCACGACGGCTTACACGCCTCAACAGAATGGAGTGGCAGAGCGGATGAACAAAACTTTGTTGGACAGAACAAGGGCCATGTTGAGTACTGCGGGTCTGTCAAAGTTATTTTGGGCAGAAGCAGTCAAAACCGCTTCTTATATCATCAATCGTTCTCCTTCAGTGGCGATTGATTTGAAGACTCCAATGGAGGTGTGGATTGGCAAGACAGCTGACTATTCTCGGTTACATACATTTGGAAGTCCGGTATACGTGTTGTACAATGAACAAGAAAGATCAAAGTTGGATTCCAAATACAGAAAGTGTATCTTCTTGGGCTATGCTGATGGAGTAAAGCGGTTTCGCTTGTGGGATCCTACTGTCCACAAGCTTATCATCAGCATCAGCAGAGATGTTATCTTCGAGGAAGATAAAATGAAGGGAGACAAAGGCACACTGAATTCAGAAACTACTATCATTCAGGTGGAAAATAAGACAGACGAAGATCAAGTTTTTTGTGAAGCAGTACCAGAGCACGAATAACAAGAACCAGTTGAGTCAGAGGTTTCCAAAGTGAGGCAGTCAACTCGAGAGAGAAGACCACCAGGTTGACTTTCAGATTATGTCACTGAAAGCAACATTGCATATTGTCTATTAACAGAGGATGGTGAGCCATCGAGTTTCCATGAGGCTACTCAAAGCTCGGATGTATCCCTGTGGATGACAGCGATGCAGGAAGAATTGGAAGCATTGGACAGGACAAAACTTGGGATCTTGTTACACTACGACGAGGAAGGAAAACTATCGGTAACAGATGGGTCTACAAGATCAAGCGTGATGACAATAACCAAGTGGAGCGGTATCGTGCAAGATTGGTTGTCAAAGGATACGCTCAGAAAGAAGGAATTGACTTCAATGAGATATTTTCTCCTGTGGTTCGACTTTCAACAGTCAGAGTAGTATTGACATTGTGTGCGGTGTTTGACCTACATCTGGAACAGCTAGATGTGAAAACAGCATTTCTTCATGGCAATCTTGAAGAAGAAATCTATATGCTCCAGCCAGAAGGTTTTGCAGAAAAAGGCAAAGAGAACTTGGTTTGCAGGTTGAATAAATCTCTGTACGGTCTCAAACAGGCGCCGAGGTGTTGGTACAAGAGATTTGATTCCTATATCATAAGCCTTGGGTACAACAGACTCAGTGCGGACCCTTGTACGTATTTCAAGAGGTCTGGTGATGATGATTATATCATTTTGCTGCTGTACGTGGACGACATGTTGGTAGCAGGCCCCAACAAAGATCGGGTCCAAGAATTGAAGGCACAGTTGGCTAGGGAATTTGATATGAAGGACTTGGGACCAGCAAACAAGATTCTAGGGATGCAAGTTCACCGAGACAGAAGCAATAGAAAGATTTGGCTTTCTCAGAAAAATTATTTGAAGAAAGTCTTGCAACGCTTCAACATGCAAGATAGTAAGCCAGTTTCAACCTCTCTTCCTATTAACTTCAAGTTATCTTCTGAGATGTGTCCTAGCAGTGAAGCAGAGAGGATGGATATGTCTCGAGTACCGTATGCATCAGCAGTGGGAAGTTTAATGTTCGCTATGATTTGTACTAGACCAGACATTGCACAAGCAGTGGGAGCAGTCAGTTGGTATATGGCGAATCCTGGACAAGAGCATTGGAGCACGGTTAAGAGGATCCTTAGATACATTAAGGGTACCTCGAATGCTGCATTATGTTTTGGAGGATTAGATTTTACACTCAGGGGCTATGTGGATTCAGATTACGCAGGTGATCCAGATAAAAGAAAATCTACTACTGGTTATGTGTTTACAATTGCAGGAGGTGCAGTCAGTTGGGTTTCAAAACTGCAAACAGTTGTGGCGTTATCTACAACGGAGGCAGAATACATGGCAGCTACTCGAGCTTGCAAGGAGGCAATATGGATTCAAAGGTTATTGGAGGAGCTTGGGCACAAACAAGAAAAGATTCCTTTGTTTTGTGACAGTCAAAGTGCCTTGCACATTGCAAGGAATCCAGCCTTTCATTCCAGGACTAAACACATTGGAGTACAATTTCAGTTTGTGCGAGAGGTAGTAAAGGAAGGAAGTGTGGATATGCAGAAGATCCATACAAAGGATAACAAAGCTGATTTTCTGACCAAGCCAGTAAGCACAGAGATGTTTGAGTGGTGTAGATTCTCAAGTGGCCTAGCAGGAACGTAAGCAGCGAGAATGACAAGATTGAAATGATGTGTGGAGATGTGTTTGATCCTCAATCAAATCTCCAAGTGGGAGAAATGTGAGAGTTGAACATTCAAAGTCATGCTCATTTAATAAGCTGTCGGAAGTTGGAAAGTTGGCATTTCATTGGTGAGAATAATTGCACGCGGTTTCATGCGTTCAGACGAGAGCCTGCACCTATAAATAGGTGTCTCTTCCTTCAGAAGAGATTATCCCATCCTCAAGTTCCTCCTTCTGATCTTGAGTGATCTTCTCTCCTTATTTATTTCTATATATATTTGTGAGATAGGTTTTCTCCTGTATAAGAGAGTGAGTGTCTCTTTGAAAACACAGAGAGAGGTTGTAATTCTTCAAATATTATAGTGGAATCTTTTGATCTTGCTCGTGGTTTTTACTCTAATATTTTTGGGGGTTTTTCACGTAAATATTGGTGTCTATTTTATTCTTCAATTTTCATAATTTTTATCTCGTAATGCCGCACCTGGGACCAACAATGACATTATATATATGTATATGCGTTTTAACTTTTGAATGTCCTGGTGTGGATTTTCTAGTTATTCCAGATATATAGAATGGATTTTTTGAAGAACTTGGTTGGTTTGATTTGTTGGAAATTTCTTCGATTTCACATAGATAATATTTTTAGGTTCATGATTGGCTAAAATGCCATTTGTGAAAAGTTTTTCCCGATTTTACCCGGCGACCGCAATGCAGTTACAATCACTTGAGGTTGGATAATGAAAATTATTGTGGGTCTGATTATGGGTTGGATTCTGAGTTTCTGATGCGCTCCTCCCAAATATGAGTTTCTATTTAGTTACCTTTGTTTTGGGTAAAGGATGTTTGAAACTTGCATCTCAAGCTGCACAAAAGTTTGGATTAAGAAAAGGAAATTCGAAAGTTTTATTAACCAAGATGATTTCAATTACCGCAAGTTTCAAATAGTAATGATTTTCAATATCAATTATGACCTTAGTCCTCAAGTTATGTTGTGAGCTAAGGAGCAGAATTAATGGACATTAGACATGGGAAGGAGTTTTGCTTGAAGCTTGGGATTGCTGATGTATGATTGTCCCGGTTCCACTCATGACTCAAGCTATCAATTCTCTCACTGCATTGGACGAAGACTTGGGTCTTTGTGGTGTTACAGTAAGGATTGTTCGGTTCTACCCCATGGATTTTACCCCATGGGGTACGTGTAGGCATGTGATTGGCTAATTCATGTGGGCCCCACATGAATGGACCATTCACATGCTGCCACTTACCCCATGGGGTAAGGTCGAACGAACCGTTATAGTAATGGAAATTCAGACTCGTGGCCACATGATCTTTTATTTATATTTAGCATATGAGATGATCGGCGAATAGTGTAGCACGTCATTCAGCTTATATTGTTTTTGAGTTATCATCGAATGTTGAATTGTTCGATGGAGACATGCCTACTTGGTTTGTAATATTGTAACTAAAGATCTTTTTATATAAAATTGTTGTTTTGTGTTTTTAAAAAAATGTTGGGAGCCACGGATTCGGTGTATTTGATTTCAAATCTGATATCTCAAATTCGATGTATTTAATTCAGACTTTTAAAAATGACACTTTTGTGGAATTGATAGATTTTTATTTACTTTTTTTTTTATAGAATGTCATAGAATTGTAAAAAGAATTTTATGGATTCCTGCAGACTTTTTTGACATACTTTCATGAACATTTTTTTAATGAAATTCTATAGATTTTATAATTTGAACGGTGTTGAAAATAGTTAGATAGTCAAGTATGTACAAACAAGTACAAACTTTTTAAAATTATAATGTATTGACGAAAATAAAAAATCTATCTATCATAATATGTTTACCAAACAATACAAATTATATTAACATTGTTAATACATAACAAAACGATTATTCGGTGAAGTAATACCCTTTTATTACAAATTATTAGAATTTAACCGACTAAAAAAATCGATAAATAATATAATTTAAAATAAATTATAAAAAATGTAAGATAAAAATATGGAAGATAATATAATTGCTATTATTACTATACGTAGTATAATTGCTAACGTAAATAGAGAAGATTTTTGTTAACATAATAGCAATTAACGTATATTATTAATAATATCAATTCACGTACAGATTAGATAAAATAATAGCAATTAACTTACAGATTTTAATTAGATAAAATAATAGCAATTAACGAAAGTTTATTATTTTATATGTTTTCATGATTTTATTTTTATGTTTTTATATAATTTTAATAATAAGCGATATATCTGTTTTTTTCTGTTTGGAGAAATTAATAATGGTTTTTTATAATTATAAATCTCTACGAATCTTTGGCATGAGTGGTGGAGAATTTTTAACATTTCATAGTTGTACCTAATGTTTAAAAATTTGTACTAAAGAATTTAATAGAAGCCAATGGAGATTTATTGACATTTTGGATACTTATATAGAGTTTTATAGAGTTTTAAAAAGTCAAATTTGAATACCACATAATTTTTTAAAACTCTATAAAATTTCATGTTGAATACCCATAGATTTTTGTAGAGTATATAAAAGTCTAGATTGAATACATCTAACTATTAAACTCTACAAAATTCATTACAAATCATTATTTATCCTTGATTGAATACACCCCTCAATCTCGCGGTGTATATGATTTCAAATCGACACATCAAATTCAATTGGATCAAAAGTAGACGAAAGGATTTGAATTTTTTTTATGTTAATAATTATTTACATTTTGTTGTTTATATGAAATATATATTTCTTATTCATTTCAAACACTTAAATCTTATATATTTGGATTTGAAATTCTACCACAGATCCAAATTATCGATGACAAGATTAAATAGCCCCCCGAAACAGGTTCAATGGAAAATGTCAAAATGGCAGTATTTTTTCATTGGGAGCCACAGCCTCTTTAGGCTTAGCTTAGCTGATTCCTAATTAAACTTTTCTGCTCTCGTCTTTTTCATTGTCAGATTGTAAAGTATCAATTTTTTTTTTTAGAGTGTGTCAAATCTAATTTATAGTTGCAAAGTACCTAGCAACTTCTTTTTAATTTTAGCTTCTCGGATCATTTGTATTTGAAACTTCGGCCAGATTTAAAATCCATCATTTTATTTATTACAAAAATTTCTATTAGACCTACTATTTCATTGTAAAGAAATTTGAAATTTCAAGATAATGAACCATTTAAAATTCCATAATTTTTCTTTTTGAAGAGAAATTCCAGAAATTTTAAGGACACCGAAACATTTGGAAATAATTTAATTAAATCATATATTATAAATTTCAAGTCTCTTAAAATAACAACTCGCACTACAAAAAATTTTTCGTTTTTGCCACGGGAAAAACCGTGGTTAAAACCGTGGCTAAAAAAATTATCCACGGTTTTAGCCACGCTTTTTCAAACCGTGTCTAAATGCGCCGTGGTTAAGATCATCCACGGTTAAAAACCGTGGTTAACTTTTAACCACGGTTTTTTTAAAAACTGTGGCTAAGTTAACCACGGTTTATTACAAATCGTGGTTAACTTTAACCACGTTTTTGTAAAAAACCGTGGTTAAATTTACCCACGTTTTTCATAAAAACCGTGGTTAAGTTTACCACGCATTTTAAAAACCGTGGCTAATTTAGCCACGGTTTTTAAAAAAACGTTGTTAAGCTTAACCACGTTTTTTATAAAACGTGGTTAAGGTTAACCACGTTTTCTATAAAAAAACGTGGTTAATTAGCCACGGTTTTTTAGTAAACCGTGGTTAAATTAGCCACGATTTTTTAAATAAACGTGGTTAAAATAGCCACGGTTTTTAAAAAAACGTGGCTAGTTTAGCCACAGGTTTTTAAATAATCATGGTAACTAGCCACATTTCCTAAAAAAATACGTGATTAAAAAACTAAAGTTTGCAATAGAACAAAATAAGATGAACCGTATACACAATACAACCGCAAAATTAACTAGATGGATAATTTACATAAAAACCAATTTCGTCATACAGATTTAGTTTACAAACCAACTATTCCGAGGCAAATACATTCAAATATCAAACAAACACTGGTAATATAACACATTCGTCGACGACTCACGATATACTACGACGCAAAATACAATGTACACCGATAATATCACAAATCCGTCGACAAACCAACTATTCCGAGGAAAATACATTCAAATATCAAACAAACACTGATAATATAACAAATTCGTCGACGACTCATGAATATACTACGACGCAAAATACGATGTACACCGATAATATCACAAATCCGTCGATGGCTCACGAATATACTACGACACAAATACGATGTTTGAACTTCAACAATCCAAGCGATAGGTACCCAACAGTCAACCTGAGAGATAAAGTACCCAAGAAAAATATTCAATGTTTGACAATTTATGTGAAAATAAGACACGAAATGACTTACCTACTCATGGTTGAGTCTCATCGTCATCGTACTCATCATTGTTTGTAGCAAGGTTTGCGTCCAACTGGAAAGATGAAGTACGTCTTTGTGATGATAATCGATGAATGGAACCCCTCTCCGTTGGTGTCCCTCTGCTTGCTGGTGAGCCCCTAAGTGCTGGTGAACCTCGACTCCCATCTCTGCTCCCTTGCGATGACCTGCGTGTATGTGTTGGGGTTCCACGACCACCATGTGATGCTCCTCGACCCTGAGGGGTATTGCCTCGCACTCCCTGGTTGCTTCGAGGGCCCTCTGGTCTGCCTCATTGGCCCTTTGCGTTGCAGCTCGTGCCTCGTCATGAAAAGCTTCGAAATTTTCTCCTCCGCCAGCAAAGCCTCTTTGACGTGGAGCCATGACCGCTGGATACATCGTATTTGCCAAGGTCGACAAGCCATACATCCTACCATTTTTCCGTCCACCGCAGATGAGCTTAAAATGTTCATTAATGTCGTTGTTTGTAGGCTCGGGATGTATAGTCCCATCCTCCAATGGAGTCATGGCCTCCAACATGTACGCTTCCATTTTTTCCTGTACAAAATAAACAAAATATGTTAGTTATTTAAAATTATATAAGTTCCTACAAAATATTTATTCAATTATAAAGTCATGACGCATACATTAAGATTTTTAGAACGCTCATCCACAAATTTCCCGTCCGACGTCCTATGCATTTGCAAAAATACCTCCCACGCATTCGGCTCGTGCTTGTTCTTCTTACGCTATAACAATACATTATATCGTATGTCATTACAATTCCAGATCAAATAAAATTGCAATGTCTATTGACTATTACATAATAAAACAAAGTTAATTATTTTCTGAAAATATTACCAGATTTGCTCTTGAAGTTTCCATACGTGATACATGTAATAGTAGATTCTCTTTGATTTTCTTCTAATAAGTATATATATTAAAAAACATTAGTTTACAAATGTATTGAAGTAATAATCTGTAGCGAAATGAAATAAAAAAAATACAAAGTATAAGTATCAAAGCATATTTATTACTGCAAAAGAGAAATACCATGTCGACAACATGCATTGCATAAGACTTGGATCCACCAGTATGCTTCGTTTGGCCTGTCCCAGGACCTGCAGGCTCGGAGTGCTTGTTTGCCTTGTATATTTTGGCCGTGTCCAGCCAATCTTGAGAAGCCCACACCGCTGTCCACTTGGACCACGTCTCTTCAGTGATTGTTTCAGGATGTTTCCCCTGCGAACGCCATCGGTGGATAGTCTGACGGTACAGTTCTTTAGTGTTGATGTACCAAACCCTCTTGATATCTAAGTCAATGGCTAATACCCATCTGTACCTCTTCTGATCAATAATTTAAAAAATTATTCAGTAGTTGAATGTGTAAAATATTAACAAGGCATGTTATTGTCAATTACTATGAATATATTCTTACCACGAACTCATCCCAATACCATTGTCGTTGGTCCTCTGTCACGAACTTCCAAGAGTATCCTTCTCGCAAGTTTGTGTGTAGAATAAAGAAGTTATGTACGAAGAGACTTTATGATTTTCTGGGGCAAACCTTAAACGAGAAATATAAAATATAAACATACATTTGATATCAATCATATTTATTATGCACTGATGATTACATGATAAACATTTGAAACTTACTTATCATATTCCAACCATATGAACTCTCGTGGATCTTGGTCACTCTCGTCCTCGGAAAATGGTTTCGCCATGTGTTAATATATAATATCTACAAAGAGGCCAAATATTACTTGTAACAATAAGATATTGGATGGTTCACAAAAACATACTAACTATGAAATACAGTAGTGAAAACAAACGTTGTACCTTTAAAAATATAGTAGTGAAATACAAAAACACATCGAGTGGCACAAATATGAATATTATATAAGTAATATTTCAGAAAATAGCTTTAAAATAGCTTTAAACACCCATCAAAGTAATACAAAAACATATCGAGTGGCACAAATATGAATATTATTAAGTAATATTTCAGAAAATAGCTTTAAAATAGCTTTAAACACCCATCAAAGTAATACAAAAACACATCGAGTGGCACATATATAAAATTTCAGAAAATAGCTTTAAACACCCATCAAAGTCGAACAACCCAACTTAATAAAATCTGGAATTTCAAATTTTCAAATAATTTTTGAAAACTAACCGATACCAGCTTTAATCTGCTTCAATATAGTTCCTACAACCATGAGTAAATCAAATGTGAATCATTGGAATTAAATTTACACGAAATGTCTTAATTTTCGAAACCCTAAGTTTGAAATTATACCTCAAAAGCTTGGAAAAATTTTCCAAACGACATAAAAACCTTCCCATAGAATCGAAAGCTGTCGGAGCCGGCGAAAGGGCGGCGATACGCTGGGCTGCCAAAAACTGGTTCGAACCGGTTTAGAGGAAACCTTGCAAAATGGGTATCACATTACATAGATATATTCCACCAAAATTCCAAAACTATGCTCGTATTTGAAGATTGATCACTAGCCGAAAAATTTCGGCGATTTGAATTAACGGGAAATTTTTGAAGAAGTAAGAAAAAAGAAGATCGGGAATGCACCTGGCCGAGAATCAAAGATGACGATGAGGAATTAACTGAGGCGGATCTTTGGAGGCTGCCAAGTTGCTTTCCGCTGGATTAGGACGGCGAATCCATGGGAGCTGCTAGGTTAAAGGAGGGGAACGACGCGTGAATGGATTGGAAAGGATAGAGAAGGTCGTGGGAATGATAGAGATTAGGGCCATTAGACACGTATATGCATCTCTGTTTGTATTTATGTATTAAAAAATTATTATTAGTATTATTTTTTTGAAACAACAAAATATGTTATTATAATATCCTTATAATATCTATAATAACATATTTAATAATATATGTACTTAAAATTAATAATCGACATAATTATAAGATATTAATAATTTTTTTTTGCACATGAATTATTAATTTATTTTATATCCAACAATAAACATATTTAATAATATATTTATTTTAAATATTCACGTCGTTGAGTGCAAAAACAAACAATAACAACAATTATATTTGTTAAAATATAATTGATAATTCTTGAATTTTATTTAAAATATATATGGAACCGGTGAAGACCCCTCAGTTATATGGACAAACACAAATAAGTCTAATTAAAAAATTGAGTACACCTATTTAAGATTAATCAAAATTAAATAAACTTGTTTAATTATCTTTTATTTTAATAATGATCATTTCATCATTTTATAAATTATTCACGTCGTTCAGTGCAAGAACAAACATTAACAACAAATATATTTTTTAGAATATAATTGATAATTCATGAATTTGATTTAAAAAATATATATCCATTAACAATATTTGTTCTAGTTACATAATTATGAATATGCATTAATTAAATTATTAATTTAATAATAACTTTTGTCACCCCTAATAATTAATTTTGGTGATTTCGAGCATTTTTGTCCAACTTAATTATAATAATAATAACTTTGAGAATAATTATATAAATTAAGTACTCGACAACAATAAATAATAATAATACTAATGGTTAGATGTTAATTAATACGATAATGATTTTTTTTATGAACGACTTATTTATGAAAATAAAAAATAATAATAGTAATGGATAGATAGTAATACCACATAAACATTCACAGATTTATAAATACAACATTACTTAATCATTTTCAACGTCGAAGTTTTCTTCGCTACTTTCTTGTACATCTTCGGTTCCACTGTCTGTGCTTAACGCGTCAATTTCATCGTCGAAGTTAACAGTGGCATCGACAAGGTTTTCTGAATTCAAAAGAAATTGTGTTTCGACTTCATGAACTTGACTTTCATTATTTTGAAACGCACTTGTCGCATCGGTCTGTACATTATTTTCAGTTACAATGTCTGCAACATAAGCCCTCTGTCTCAAACCGCTTACATAAAGCCAAGCAGAAGGGGTCTTACCTGAAGTTGGGTATTGCAAGAACACGACCTGTGAAGCTTGTGTAGCGAAGACGAAGGGTTCGTTTGTGGGAAGATGTCTGGTCCGGTTCACCTCAAAAATTTTGTACTTACGGTGAACGCGCGTACCTAATCTAGGATGTGGATTGTACCAACAACATTTAAATATTACGGTTTGCTTCAACGGGAGACCAGGGTATTCCAACTCGATTATCTCTTCGATGAAGTCGTAATATTCGGTTTGAACACCATCACTTGATGAGCATAAAATATTGTCAATATCACCTCGAACTGAGAGTAATAAATGTTAAATATTAAATTAATTACAATTTAATCTTACTCTTATGTAAGATTTGAACCAACCGAAGTAGTTAGCCTGTATGTTGGAGTCTAAATCTTGATTACTTATCTCAGGAATCTCGGCACGTATTTGGTTCTCGTAAATGCTGTGCAGATATGAAAAGGTTGTTAGAATGAAATACTATGAATATGTATACATATCGGTAATATTGAAAATGCAAACATAACATTGCATACCTCACGTAGGACTTCAGTTCAACACAGTTCAACAAAACATATGTTGCCACAACATGATATTCCTCGTTTGACAGCAATCTAGGTCTTTTACTACCGATATGTCTACCACGTACCATAAATATTGCAAAAAGCTCTGACCCAATCTCGTTCACTATGTTTTGTTGTTGGCATCTAGTCTTTCGCTGTCTTGTTTGTATCGAGTCACCAAAGTAATGCTCGCAAAAAATGGAAGCCTCACTGACCAAATAAGCATTGCATATGGATCCCTCCACGCATGCTTTATTACGAACCGTGCTCTTCAACCTTCGTAAAAATCTTTCGAAAGGATACATCCACCTAAATTGTACTGGACCAGCAATGCGAGCTTCGTGGGGCAGATGGACGCAAAGGTGTTCCATACAATCGAAGAAACTTGGTGGAAATATCTTCTCCAACTTACAAAGAATTATCGGTATCTGCTCATGCAAGCGCATCATGTCACTCTGTTTAATATTACGAGCAGTTAGGTCTGCGAAAAATAGACTTAACTCGGTCAATGCCTCCCAAACCTCTCTGGGTAATAACTCCTTGAATGCAACGGGTATTAGTCGTTGCATGAATACGTGGCAATCATGACTCTTCATACCAAACATCCGCAATTTGTTCATGTTAACGCACCTAGACATGTTCGAGGCATAACCGTCCGAGAAACGGACATCCTTAAGCCATCTGCAAAGAACCTCCCTCGCACTACGCTCCAAAGTGTAACTAGCCTTGGGATGTCTACCTGTAGACACGTCTGGATGTAACTCAGTTCTGATACGCATTTCAACCAGATCTGCCCTTGATTTTGCATTGTCTTTCGTACGTCCGGGGACATTCATGATTGTGTTGAAAACATTGTCAAAAACATTCTTCTCGATGTGCATCACATCCAAATTATGTCTGATCAGATTAGTACGCCAATACGGTAACTCCCATAAAATACTGCGTCTTCTCCAACCACATCTTGCCAAATGACATATCTCTCTGTTTCGAATCTCTGAGTCGACATCGTATGAAGGTATAAAACCATAAGCATCTATATCATTTAGCAGCTCGGTTCCTGTTCTGATGGCGGGAGCAGGATGCAAAACAATTCTTCCTCGTACAAACATGTTTTTCTTGCGCCGTAGTCGATGATCATCGGGCAAAAACTTCCTGTGGTTGTCGAACCATGATGTCTTACCACTGTGCGCTAGTGTGAACGCTTCCGAATCAGACATGCAATAAGGGCATGCTTGTTTTCCAGCTGTGCTCCAACCGGAAAGCATCGCATACGCTGGGAAATCACTTATGGTCCACATCAATGCTGCTCTCATCGTGAAGTTAGTCTGCGAGTGTATGTCGTATGTGGCAGCACCATCGTACCAAAGTTCTTGAAGCTCGGCAATCAATGGTTGCAAGAAAACATCGAGCTTATCCTTCGGGTTACTCGGTCCAGGTGCGATCACAGAGAGGAACATGACCTCATCTTTCATACACATCCAAGGTGGCAAATTGTACGGGGTTAAAATGACGGGCCATGATGAGTATTGTTGTCCCGTTTGGCCAAATGGTTGGAACCCATCTGTTGAAAGTCCTAACCTGACATTTCGGATTTCTGCAGCGAACCACGGGTGTGTTTCATCAAAATGACGCCATGCCGGAGAATCAGATGGGTGTGTCATTGTCTCCATGTCAAAATGGTGGTCGTGATGCCATCGCATATGAGAAGCAGTCGCGGTGGATGCATATAACCGCTGGAGACGAGGAGTGATGGGAAAATAATACATCCTCTTATACGGCGTTTGTTTCTTATTATTTTGGATTCCACGCCGACGAGACAGTTTGTAACGAGGAAGACCTAGATCTTTGATAAGCTTCTTTGTCGAATAAATGTCAGGCATGTGGTTATCAGCTGGACATAACTCTGACATTAACTGGACCATGTCGTTGAAGTTTCTTTCTGACATGTTGTGCTCATGTTTCATCTTCAATAACCTCGCAATGACAGACAACAAAGAGTGACCGTGTGGATTTCCATCCCAGATTTCTTTCTCTGCAGATTTTATGAGCTCGTATAATCCTTTGATGTAATTGTTGGGGCTTTCTACGTGATCGATATTGGGGTCTACATATTGCGACGGACCTTCTTCCTGATAATCTCCAGGTATTTCGTGACCAAGATTTTGATTTGTAAGGAAATACTCTTGATCATGACTATGAAAACTGTGATCTGCATGTATGTTTTCGGATTCCCAACGCCTGTTCTGAGACCGTGAAGACGACGGCACATCTGGATTGGTATTTGGAAAATTTGGACGAATATACTCTTCTCCGTGAAGATGCCAATTGTAATAGTTCGGTACAAAACCAGATCGACCTAAGTGCTCCTTCACTGTGTTTTCATCTAAGAATACTTTGTTCTGACACTTTTTGTGATTACAAGGACAACGTACTTTACCCGCTGATAAACATTCAACATGACTAAGAGCAAAGATCATGAAATCCTCTACACCATTAATATACTCGTCAGAAATATAGCCATTTTGCAATCTACGATACATTCATCCTCTATCAGTGTGATTCATATTTTCCTACAGTAAACAGAAGCAAAAATACGTAAGCTAAATCAAGGCTTTTTTTGTAGTGTCGGGAGTATTGCCAAAAAAACAAACACTGTATATTTCAACCCATAAATTAAAGAAATATTTCTGCATTTCGTGAGCAGTTCTCATACAAAAATTGCAATTTCACTTTATTTAAAGCACAAGTTTTTAATTTAATTAGATAGATTTAAAAGTTTTTAAGACATAAATGAGTTCGAGGTAAAAAGATGACAAAAGTGCCACAACAATAATTTGCATAATAATATTTATCAGGGTTTTGTCTATGTTACCCAAATAGGGATCCAGTACATGGGCACTGCCCATATGCTAGCATAGACAAAGCCATTTATCTGAGAGTATAAAGATGCTTAAATATCTGCATTTGGACGTTGGACCAAACAATGAGTCTAATGGTCGTATTCTTTTGTTTGACCAAAATTGAAAATTTTCAAATTCAAAATTCAAAAGGGAAGTACATTACTTTGAAGTACTTGGCTAAAATTATTTGTTTCGTCATGAATCTTCTGAAAACTACCACACTTTCTTGATCAGCTAGCTGATATTGAGGCATATACATATGTAAAACGTAGAAAATGAACAAAAGTATACCCAAGGGCGGATTTACTGTAGGCCCGAGTCCCCCCAAAAATTTTAAAAAAATTACTACTATATATGATATATATTTTGTATTTAATATATATATTATTTGGTCCCCTCAAAAATAAGATATATATGTACAGGTTGATGGCTAAAAATCTTCTCTCCATCTTTTTCTTCTCTTCTCTTTTCTTTTCTTTTTCAAAATTGGGCCTTTACAAAAGGCCAATTTGAAGATATGAAATTAAAAAAAATATATAAAATAAAACTTGATATTAAAATTTAAAAAATAGCAATCATTATCGGCTTTGGCCAAAAAACCGGAGGAGAAGAAAATTGGGGGAGAACTTGCTCGTCTTTTCTTTGTTCTAATTTTATATCACAAAATTGGAGCTTATAAGGTAAGAATAGTTAATCAATAATCAAGTTTCATGATTAAATTTATTGAAATTTGGTTGGATTGTTTTAGGTTTTTTTTCCTTTTAATTCATGTATATTTTGTTCTTTTTTTAGCTTTCACATGTGAGTGCTATCATAGAAATTTATGTCATTTTTTAGGGTTGATTTTCATATAAAGATGTGGAGGATAATATTATATTTTGTTGGAGTTATGTTATAAAAACAAAAATAAACGTTGCATGACTTTAATTAACTCTAACTTAGGATAATTAATTAAAATTTAAACACACAATTAGAAAAACTAAAGGATTTCGACTGGCAAGTGATGTTCTAAAAATAATTTAATAATTTTACATGCCTACAAGTTTCTTGGTTAATGGAGGTTGGCTATATAATGATATTACTCACTGTTAAGTCAAGTAAAAAGTGAAGTGATGCATAGTTAGGAGGTTAACTAGATTTATGAATGAAATATGACTAGTGTTTTTTTAATATTTTCTCAAAATTGATGCTTTTTTGGTTCGGTGTTTGTTTTACCTGTGAGTTTTATATAATCGCTCTAGTTCATGATTGATTTCTAGTTTCCCGAATTTATCCTTTTGGAAGGAGCGATAAATTGGTGATAAATAATGTTTTGTTTAATTTACTTTGTTCTTTTTTTAGGTGGCGCGGGGAACGAATTCACCGCCGTATGGCTGACCGGCGATTACTAGCGATTCCGGCTTCATGCAGGCTGCAAAAATATCTAATTCTGGATCCGCCCTTGAGTATACCATTGTATTCCAAGACTTCTGTACTAGCACGAACATGGCCATGGATCAGGACATTCAAGAGAATATCCATTATTATTATTATTATTATTATTATTATTATTATTATTATTAATTAAATATCGATTTAATTATTTCATCTAATATTTAAAATTTTCAAATTATATATTGCAACTAAAAACAATGAAATAAACAATTGCATTGAAAGAAGAGGAAAAAACTAAAAATGAACTCAATGAACTCTTTGATCTATGAGTCGTGGATGAATTAGTGCATTAATACAAATAAAATTTGAATAATCAAACTAAAGAAACAGATATAATTTATTTTTGTTTCATAACAAATCTAACAAAAAATTACATATTATAATTTAAATACTCATCGATTCAAGGAATAATTACAATCAAATGGAGTAAAAATCAGACAAAGAGCCACAAATAAGAAAATTATGAAATTTTAAATTCTCACAGATCAAAAATCAAATCAATTATTAAAATAAAAACACCTAGCACAATACACAAATATACAAGAAAATCATATCATATTCAATAAAAATACGACAAATAGTTGATCCAACTTAAATAACCTAGCTAACTCACATGCATAGAGCAATTTAACGAAGAAAAAAAAAATTTTAAACAAGAAGAAATAGGGTTCTTTTAAGCAAAAAAACAAAATTTTAAGCGTTTCAAATTTTTTACAAAATAATTAAGAGACTATCTAAATTTTAATAGAAAAACAACAACAGCAATAATAATTTAAAAAAATTGAGGTTCTTTGTAAGGGAACGGGGGTTGCACATAAACTGTTTGAGGTGTTGTCACAAGGTGTTGACAACACCTTCAATAACACCTTGAGTAATTTGCAGCGGAATATAATTAAAGCGTAAATAAAATAAACAAGCAACCAAATAAATAGACTCAAATAAATAAGCAAGAGTATAAAATACTCTTGCAGGGCCTCAGGGCAAAACTTCACTAAAAATAATTCAAAGAGTTTTACAGACCCTAAAACTAGTGATTATTGTAAAATTCAATTTCTCAAAACAATTGAGAAAATAAACCATAAAAATAACTACTAAAAATTCTATTCAAGATAGAATAAATAAAATAGAGTAAGGAGTTAAAAATCTTGATGCCAAAAACTTGTATAGTCGAAACACTCTTCAATCAATGATCTTCAAGTGTTCTTCAAGCATCAATCAAGTAACCTTAACCGATTTGAGCTTTCAAAGATCTTCAATCCTTCTGTCAATGTACGTGTATGAAGATCTTTGGAAATCTCACGGTCTCTCTCTATCTATCTCTTTTTCTTGTGAACACCTATCTCAAATAAATAGACCAAGAATCCTTTTTCAATATGTTTCCTTGTAGGCGTATGATTTCTTTTATTTAATCATATCAAATCTACACAAATAAAGAAAGATAAATATTAGATAAATATACTAATCAGATTATCAATATCGCAAATAGAGATTACTTCATGTCCAGGAAAGGCAAAAGATATTTAATAAAATCTTTTTCAAAATAGGATGATTTTAAGGAATAAAATATTCCTTTCAATCTCCCCCTTTTTGCCTTTCTGGACAAAACATATTTAACTCATAAACATATCAACTAAAACTCTCCCTTAATCAAAACTCCCCCTTAATAGATTCTCCCCCTAAGTATATCCAGAGGTGTTGTCGCGAGATGTTGGCAACATCTAGCTATGATACCTTAAATCAAAAACCGTAAGAGCAAGGAGAACCACAATCAAGAAATCATATCAGAGTTAACACCACATAAAAGACAGTTTTGATTAGGATCAGAGAACAAAAACAATACTAAACAAGTAAACAAAAAAAAAATTTAAACTAGCAAAATCAACAAAAACTAAAAACAAAGATTAAAATTGATTGCTCTCAGATTCGGCTTCTTCTGCTTCACTTTCTTCTCCCCCTTTTTGTTCAGAAGGGCCAGCTCCGCTTAGTAGTGATTCATAGTGAGCCTTTAACCCTTCATAATAGGCTAGGTCAGCCTTTGCTTGAGGAATCTTCTGCTCAACATGCACCAATTGAGCTTGTATGAATGCAGGATCAACATCATGAGCAGTAGAGGGGGGGGGGGGGGGTGTACAAAAACAGCAGTGACAGAGGAGGTGTTGGCAGCACCTGCCACAACACCTGCGGCATCAACAGACTCAGACCAAGGAAGGTCTATCTTCCGATTTCTTTTGAGCAAAGCAGGTGCAATCTTTAGCAACTCTCCTGGAGCAATAAGTACTTCATCGTCATCCTTCTCGATCTCTTGAGATAGCAGCATAGAATAGATGAGTGATGGATAAGACAACTTCAATGTAGGTTGAGCACCATCTGCAAAAGCCATGACTGTGTCAAACACGAGTCGGCCGTAGTTGAATACAATTCCAGTACCAATAACATACAAGACAGGGGCTTGATGCTTGGTAACCACACTGGAATTTCCGGATGGAGTCCAAGTCTTCACAACATTTTTATTGAGGACAGAGTTAAAAGAAGTGAGCTTGGATGCTGGCAATTTCTTAGGATGAGCTGGGTAAACAGTGACATGTCCACCAGTGATGACAGATGTCATCTCATCCATGGTAGGAAGAGCAGCATCATCAGAGGCAGGAGTTTGAAGAAATCCATTTATAATGGCAGGGCTGAAGGAGAAGATTTGCCCACGCACATAAACTTTCCCATACTTCATGTATCTAGGATCCTTCACAGCTTCAGTGAGATTGCAGTAGAACTCACGCACCAGTTCTCTGAAATAAGGACCAGCAGTAGTAACAGTACACAGTATGTTCCTTACCTCGAAAAATCTCACCATGTTCTGAGCTCCATAGCTCTCAACATCAATGTTATGCTCCTCCAAAAACTCTCGATTAGCATAATTCTCCCAGCAGTCAGCAATATCCTTGGAGTAAAAAGCAGATGAATAGGACGAGTTTACCTGGTATTCTTCGCCTAAGGTGTTGTCTAGGGTGTCGGCAACACCTTCCTCAGCATCTTACTCTTCTTGTTCAGAGTCATCAGAATTGGACTCTTCTTCCAACTCCTTCTCAGCATCTGAATCTTCACTCGAATCAGAGCTGGAACTATCAGAAGGTTGAGGGAGGTTGTCAGCAAATTCTGCGAGCATCTCCTCATCTGGTTCATCTTCAGATTCTGGGACAGGAGCAGTACCAGTGGATGTAGGTTTCTTGCCTTTAGACTTCTTCATTTTAGCCATGAACTGGGCTATTGACATTTCTTATTCATCGGACAGAACAGGAGGAACAGTAGATGCCTCCTCAACAATAGGTACAGATGCAGGTGCATCTGTCTCAACAGCAGTAGCAGCAACAAGTGGAGTTCCTGATTCAGAGGACTCAGTCTCAGAGGAATCACTTGATGATTTGCTTTCAGCGGCAAAAGGAACCGGAATAGCTTCTCCAGACGGTTCCTGGGTACTTGAATTTTCCCTTTTTCGGCGTACAAGCTTGAAGTCTTCATCAGAGCTCTCATCCCCAGAAGTGAATTCAGTGTCCACCAGAGATGGTCTTGATGGTTGTCCTTTTCCACGGAATCGTTTGGAGGCAGTGTAATCTGGGTTGTATCCAGCTTGTCTCTTGGATCGGCGAGTTAAGGGTTTCGTGGGAAACACCTTATTCACCACGCTAATGTCTGGTAAATTCTCTACATCGATGGCATTGCCAGCTCTCCTGGAGCGATGGAGTCCAGAGGCACAGGTTCCTCGGCAACAGGAATGATTGCTTGCTCAACCACAGGGTGTGGTGATGTAGGTGCTGTGACACCTTCCGCAGCATCTTCCGTATATCCCATCTCAGAACGAATATCGTGTGAATCAAAACTTTTTCCTGCCATTAGAATGTGAAAGAGTGAACAGAGAAGAAATTTTAGGCAATGGAAAAACAGGGAGTACAGAGGATACAATGGTGCGAAACAAAGCCAGGAGATAATATCTTTCCTTAAACAGATAAGCACACAAACATATAAGGCACCAAATCTTTTCCTATTCTAACTCGGATTATGAGTAGGCCCCAACGGTAACAAAATCTCCAACGGTAACTATGAGGAGAACGGTAACAAATCCGATTTAATTTGGCAATAAATCTCTTCGATTTTCTCCGATAATTTCGGCCCATATATTTCGCCAAATATTTCAAAATTTAACTCCTTATCAGAATATAACACCACTGAAACAAAATTCAATCACATTCAAATTCAAAAAATTCAGAGGATAGGGCAAAAATCACAAATTTTGTTCGATCAGAATTTTTTAACCTTTTGGCTTAGTATATTCACAAATATGCATGCCCTAATTATGTATAAAAACAGAGTGTGACATAAAAATAAAATGCAATTTTATACACAAATAAATGTTGACAAGTGAGGTGTTATCCACGATATTGGCAACATCTCCCAGCAACACTTCAGGATTCAGAAAAAGTATTATATCCAATTCATTATTTTTGCAGAAGTGGTAGCCTGCACACTAAAGGAAAGATCTTCAAATGGACCCCTTTAGGTAGCTTTTTCCATTTGCTTCTGATTATCAATCAAATTTGATGATTGATTCAATTCAAGCTTTATCATTTTTTTTTATTCTGAATTTACAAAGTCCCTTTTCACTTGGGACAAGATCATGGAATACACGAATGTCCCTCCACTACTTCGTGACTTAGTCAGAACTCTTCTTCAATTTATCCGAATTAAACTGTAAAATATTTTGCAAAGAATCCTGAGTGAAAGCTAGTCAATGGTTACAAATTATCAACCACATCACAAAACAGAATGAATGCATGAATGCAGTATGCCTAACATCCTAAAAATGCACATGCATGAAAAGGTGTTGTCACAGGGTGTTGGCAACAGTCCTGACAACATCTCGGTTCTGTCTATAATGCACACATACTGAGAGACTTTTTAGACTGGAAAATCTCTCGAAATCCAAAGCTTTTGTGAATATATCAGCTAATTGGTAATTCGTTCCAACAAACTCAATTAAGATCATGCTTTTCTCGACCAAATCTCGAATGAAGTGATGTCTAATGTCAATGTGTTTGGTTCGAGAGTGTTGTACTGGATTTTTGGATATATCAATGGCACTAGAATTATCACAGTACACAATAGGAGTATCACTCTTAACACCATAATCATTTAGCATTTGATTCATCCAAAGGAGTTGTGAGCAACAACTACCAACAGCAACATACTCAGACTCGGTAGTAGACAGTGAGACACAATTTTGTTTCTTACTATACCAAGATACTAAGTTATTCCCCAAGTAGAAACATCCTCCCGAAGTGCTCTTCCTCTCATCTAAATCCCCAGCTCAATCAACATCAATAAACCCTACCAAATTAGAATTGGTTTTTTAGTGTACCACAAACCCAAATTCAAAGTTCCAGCCACATATTTCAGTATACGTTTTACGGCCTTCAAGTGAGTAATTTTTGGGTTAGACTGGTATCTAGCACATAGACAAATACTATACATGATATCAGGTCTAGTAGCACTTAAATATAAAAGACTACCAATCATGCTTCTGTAGAGGGTGTTGTCAACACCTTTGACAACATCCTCCCTAGACAGTTTTTCATTAGACCCCATAGGTGTGCGCATGTGTTTAGTGTTGTCATTCAGAAACTTATTTACAAGATTTTTAGCATACTTGCTTTGACACAAAAATATATCATCATGAATTTGTTTCACTTGCAAGCCCAAGAAATATGTTAACTCACCAACCATGCTCATCTCAAATGTAGACGACATGCACTTCACAAAATCATCAACAAGTTTATCATTTGAAGCACAAAAAATTATATCATCCACATAAATTTGGCAAATTAATATATTATGTTGAGACTTTTGCACAAACAAAGTCTTATCAACTTCACCTCTTTTGAAGCCAATATTGAGCAAGTACTCAGTAAGTCTCACATACCATGCACGTGGTGCTTGCTTCAATCCATACAATGCCTTTTTTAACTTATACACATAATCAATATGATTTGGATCCTCAAAACCCTTAGGTTGTTTCACAAAGACTTTTTCATTTAGGATCCCATTCAAAAAGGCACTTTTTACATCCATTTGATAAAACTTCATTCCCATGTTACATGAAATAGCAAGCAAAAGTCGGACTGACTCAATGCGGGCTACAGGAGCAAAGGTTTCATCAAAATCCACCCCTTCAACATGTGTATACCCTTGAGCTACCAACCTAGCTTTATTCATAATGATGTTTCCCGACTCATCAGTTTTATTTTTGAAAATCCACTTAGTTCCTATGACATTACCATGAGCAGGACACGGCACTAAGTACCAAACATCATTCCTAACAAATTGTTCTAATTCTTCATGCATAGCATTGACCAAAAATTCATCTTTTAAAGCTTCTTCTACCTTTTTGGGTTCAATGTTTGACACGAAACAAGAGAATCTTACCTGAGAATATGTAGAACTCATGCACAACAAACCTGCCATCTTTCGATAATCCACTTTTTCTTTCCTTCGAGTTTGCAAGTCTCCATGCAAATCTCCAATGACCTGTGAGGTTGGGTGATTCTTTTGAATTCTGCTTGGAACGTTCTTTCCAGCTTCATTTACCTCACTGTTCTCATCAATATTCTCATTAGTAGACTTTTCAACTTTTGATTCTAGATTTCCTATAGGAGGTGTTGTCAGAGGTGTTGGTGAAACGACCCTAACTCTATAATAAATAAATATGCGGAAATTTTTTTTTTTTTTTATACTACTAAATAAAATATGTACATATATGCCCATACATATATGCACAGAATAAAATCTTAAAATAAATTCATGACTAAATAAATAAACAATTTAAATACTTAAATAAAATGCATTCTTTTAAATAACTATCTGAGTCAAAACAATAATTAAAAATATACTGCATAAATAAAATAATTAAAATGTGTGCATGCACTAAAAATATTTAATAAAATATTCCAATAAACCTCAACCACTAAAAATATTAAAATGTATCATGACAACATGCATGGTGACTCAGAAGCTGTCACGGTCACGGGGCTACTGCAGCGCTGCTCATACGTCCTCACCACCGGTAGGAGTAACCTTCTCCTCTACGTACTCACCTGTACCATATCAGTGTAGTGAGCCTAGAGGCCCAACATGCATACTAACAAGGGTTTAAAATAATTTAAATCAATTTAATACTAATACATACATATACATGAATGAGCATGCTTAAAATTTCATAACATAACTTACATAAATAACATAATACATAACATACATAATATCATACATACTGAGTTGTTGAGAACTTATTTTCTTAACATCGAATGGTCCTATCCGTAAGTGTGACCCATAGTGCGACTGATCAGTCTAAGAAACCATCGTACGAGGCTGGTGGCGAACCACCCATACATAAATGGCAGAAAACTGCCCATACATAAATGGCAGAAACTGCCCATACATAAATGGCCACACTACTTCAATTTCCACCTAAAATATTTTATTTGCTCAACCATAGAAATTCAATCATAGCATAAAAATTGATTTCATGAATGCATGTACTTAAATAAATTGTGTGTCCTTCATATATATTTAATTTAATTTTCTTACTAATATATAATTATTAAAATAACTTAAATGCATAAAAATAATTAAATATATAATCAGGACACATGCAATTTTCTCATGGATGGTCCTGGACTGCTGGCCCTACACTCAAGCCCATTAACTTAACTTAAGACTTGGCCCATTAAGACTAAATTAGGCCCAAAAATAAATAAAATAACCCAAAATAATTTAATGTAACCCAAATAAATTAAATGGTACTAATTAAATTTTTGGGAATTTAATTAGTCCATTTAACTCCTAATTAACTTAAAAACTTAAAAATAAAAATACCCGAGCCCAATTAAAATAACCCGGACCTGGACCCACTTAACTTAACCCATATTATTTTAGACCCGACCCGGACCCAAGACCCGACCCGGACCACCCTCAAACCCTAGAACCCGAAACCCTAGCCTACCTACCCCTCTCGGCCGCCGAGGCTTGGGCAGCAGGCCTTCAACGCCTGCTGCCGCCCTGCTCCGGCCACGACCGGCCGGAGCTCCGCCGGCAGGACCTCCCCAGGGTCCTGCCGGTTCGAACTCCACCAAGCCCCCGACCCCATGCACGTCCAACCACTGAACCGAAGCCCTGCAACCCAAAACCCTAAACTGCTTCTCGGCTGTGCCCCTGCACCTTTCTAGCTCAAAACCATTCGGCCGAGCCCTTACCAGCCCAAAGCCCTGCCATGGCTCGATCCTTAGGCACCCTAGGACCTTACCTGACCGAACCCTCAGCCCCGAACCAAGCATGGAGAGGAAAAACGTGAGTATGCATAGAGAATCGAAGAACAATGCACAAACAACAACATTACATCGATTTTTCTAAAAAAAATTACTTAAAAGATTTAGAAGTCTACCTTAACTTACATGATATATATACTGATATAGCGTAAAAAAAATGAGAAAAAGATCATGCCTTTCACCGTAGATATGGATTTAACACGTGCGTAGGACGTTTCCGGGACGACGGGCGAACACACCTTCGAAGCTTTTAAAAATTTGAGCTATGGAACCTCCTAGGCTTGAGGAAAACGATGAAGATGGAGAATGGAGGGGAGGGAGTGGCGGCTAGGTTGAGTGATCGGTTTGGTGAGGGATGGGTTTGGGTACATTAGGTTTTGTTTTAATTAAAATAGGTTTTAGGATAATTAAAAGGTTTAAATATAAAAAATATAAATTTTAAAACTCTAACTTTAAAGTTAAAATCTGATAATTTAAATTAAACATATGAAAATCCCGAAATTATAAATTAAGGGAATTTTAAAAATACTAAAAAGTCAATATTTTGGCTAATTTTGGATAAAAATGGACTCCTAAAATTAAATAAAAATTAAATACTTAAAATTTTGAGATAATAAAACTCAAAATACTATTTTAGGGCTCTAAAAAGGCTCATAAAATAATTTGGATGGAAAGTTGTCATCTCGTCCGTCCACGGTCCCGTCTACGCGATCCAATAATTAAAATACTAAAAATCATAAAAATCACTAATTATGGGTTAAATGGCTTAAAAATAAATTAAATCATGCATAAATAATTCACATAATATTTTAACCCATAAATCATAAATTTAAATAATTAAATATCCTAATTATGCAGGCGGATTTATGTAATTAAAAATACCGGGTGTTACAATTCTCCCCCCCTTAAATTGAATTTCGTCCTCGAAATTAAAGTACTTACCCGAACAACTCCGGGTAGCGAGTCCTCATATCCTCCTCGGTCTCCCAAGTAGCTTCCTCCTCCGAGTGATTCAGCCACTGGACTCTGACCATCGGTATGACCCGCGTCCTAAGCCTCCGCTCCTCTCTAGCCAAGATCCGCACTGGTCTCTCCTCGTACACAAGATCTGGTGGCAACTGTAAGGGCTCGAAATCCAACACATGCGACGGGTTGGAGACATATCTCCGAAGCATGGATACATGGAAAACGTTGTGCACTGCCGCTAGCCCTGGAGGTAGAGCTAAACGATAGGCCAACGTGCCAACTCTCTCCAAGATCTCGAATGGCCCTATATATCTCGGATTAAGCTTGCCTCTCCGTCCAAAACGCGCTACTCCCTTCATAGGTGACACCTTCAGAAATACGTGATCACCGACTGCGAACTCCAAATCGTGTCGTCTGGCATCTGCATAACTCTTCTGCCGACTCTGCGCAGTCCTCATCCTATCTCGAATCTGCGTCACGATGTCAGCTGTCTGCTGCACAATCTCTGGACCCAACAAAATCCTCTCACCAACCTCATCCCAATGCACTGGAGATCTGCATCTCCTCCCATAAAGTGCCGCATAAGGAGCCATACCTATAGACGACTGAAAACTGTTGTTATAGGTAAACTCCACTAATGGCAGTCTAGTCTCCCAAGATCCTCGAAAATCGATGACACAAGCTCTCAAAAGATCCTCGAGGACCTGGATCACTCTCTCGGACTGCCCATCTGTCTGGGGATGAAATGCTGTACTGAACAAAAGTCTAGTCCCCAAAGCTGTGTGCAGACTCTTCCAAAACGCTGAGGTGAACCTCGGATCTCTGTCTGACACGATAGACACTGGTATGCCATGCAGTCTAACAATCTCTCTGACGTAAAGCTCTGCATACTGTGTCAAAGTGTAAGTAGTTCTTACCGGCAAGAAATGAGCTGACTTGGTGAGTCTATCCACAATCACCCAAATCGCTGTACACCCTCTGGTACTCCTCGGTAAGCCAACCACAAAGTCCATCGTAATATTCTCCCACTTCCATTCCGGAATAGGGAGAGGTCTAAGAAGTCCTGCTGGACGCTGATGCTCTGCTTTGACTTGCTGACAAGTCAAGCACTCTGACACCACTCTCCCGATGTCACTCTTCATCCCAGGCCACCAATACAATAACTGTAAGTCTCGGTACATCTTCGTACTTTCGGGGTGAATGGAGTACGGAGATGCATGAGCCTCTGCTAAAATCTCGGCTCTCAACTGATCAACGTTCGGTACCCACATCCTCCCACGGTACTGAACGATGCCATCCTCCACTGTATACAAGAGATTTCCTCTAGCCTCATCTCTCTGTCGCCATCGCTGTAGCTCCTCATCAGTGGACTGTCCCTCTCTAATCCGATCTCGCAGAACTGGCTGCACCGTCAACACTGACAAGCTCGGTGCATGGCCACTCGGATAGCACTCCAAACCAAATCTCTGAATCTCGGTCTGTAGTGGTAACTGTACAGTCAAACATGATACCACTGACGACTTCCGACTCAAAGCATCTGCCACTACATTAGCCTTACCCGGATGGTAACTAATGTCACAGTCATAGTCCTTACCAAGCTCAAGCCATCTGCGCTGCCTCATGTTCAACTCCTTCTGGGTGAAGAAGTACTTGAGGCTCTTGTGGTCTGTGAAAATCTTGCACTTCTCGCCGTAAATATAGTGCCTCCAGATTTTCAACGCAAATACCACTGCTGCAAGCTCCAAATCATGCGTCGGATAGTTCTGCTCATGAATCTTCAACTGTCGCGACGCATATGCGATAACTCTGCCACTCTGCATAAGTACTGCGCCCAACCCAAGCTTGGACGCGTCGGTGTAAACCACTAACTCCTCATGTGGCACTGTCATAGCTAACACCGGTGCTGAAGTAAGTGCATCCTTCAGCTGATCAAAGCTCCTCTGACAATCTGGACTCCAACTATACTTCGCGTTCTTCTTGGTCAAGGAAGTCAAGGGTACTGCAATAGAGGAAAAACCCTTGATGAACTTCCTATAGTATCCTGCTAAACCCAAGAAGCTACGAATCTCCGAAGCATTCTTTGGAATCCCCCAATCCCTCACTGCCTGCACCTTGGACTGATCCACTGCAATCCCATCCCTAGAAATAATGTGGCCTAGAAACGCCACCTGCTCCAACCAAAACTCACACTTACTGAACTTTGCAAACAGTCGATGCTCCCTCAAAGTCTGCAAGGCTGTATGCAAATGCTGTGTATGCTCCTCAATGCTTCTCGAGTAGATCAATATGTCATCAATGAATACAATGACAAACTGATCTAGATACGGCTGGAAGACACGATGCATGAGATCCATAAAAACTGCTGGAGCATTGGTCAACCCAAAGGGCATCACCAAGAACTCATAGTGCCCATATCGTGTCCTAAAGGCAGTCTTAGACACGTCTGAATCTCTGACTCTCAGCTGATGGTAACCAGATCGCAGATCGATCTTGGAGAATACCGAAGCTCCCTGCAACTGATCGAATAAATCCTCTATCCTCGGTAGCGGATACTTATTCTTCACTGTGACTCTATTGAGCTCTCGGTAGTCAATGCACAATCTCATGCTGCCGTCCTTCTTCTTCACAAACAACACTGGAGCTCCCCATGGAGAAAAGCTAGGACGAACAAAGCCCTTCTCCAACAGCTCCTGAATCTGCTCCTTCAACTCTCTCATCTCTGTAGGAGCAAGTCGATATGGTGCCTTAGAGATAGGCACAGTATCCGGCAACAACTCAATACTGAACTCCACCTCTCTCACTGGTGGAACTCCTGCAACATCGTCAGGAAAAACATCTGGATAGTCACGTACCACCTCTATGTCTGATAAAGATCTGCTAGAAACGTCTGAGGTAGTGACCACACTAGCAAGAAAACCCTGAAATCCATTGCGCAACAGTTTCCTCGCACGAACAAGTGATATCATCTGAGGAATACTGCTAGACTGAGATGCAAAGAAAGTAAACATCTCACCTCCTGCTGGCTTCACTGACACTGTCCTACGTCGGAAATCAATCGAAGCTCCATTAACTGATAGCCAGTCCATACCCAAAATCAAGTCAAACCCAGTCAATGGAAGAACCACTAGATCTGCTCGAATGGAGTGTCCCTGCAACTCCAATGCCAGATTCCTGATGACACTAGTGGTAGTGATAATCTGTCCGGATGGCATGGTAACATCGTAACCACTGTCTACAACCTCCGGTGAAATGCCTATCCGTCTGATAAAATCTCGGGAGATAAACGAATGCGTGGCTCCTGAATCTAGCAACGCAAACGTGGAGTTGCCTCCAACTAGAATTCTCCCTGCACGCAGAAGATTCCCAACAATTCATACCACTATGCTCCCAAGGTTAAAACACTAAAATCCTTAATTCTAATCACAAAGAAACAAAATTCTTATTCTAGCATGCTGATAATTAAACTCATGTAACAGGCATTCAGTTATAATCGCAATTAAACAAAAGCAAAGAATTGAAAAAGTTCTAGGGGTTAGGTATACCGGTGATCAAGGAGGTATCTGGGTCTGCCTCCTCAGCCTGCATCACATAAACTCGCCCACTGACATTCTGCCTCTTCGGGCAGTTGGCAATCTGATGCCCTGGCTCCTTGCAACGATAGCAGACTCCTGCTCCCAATAGACACTGCCCGGAATGCATCTTCTGGCACTTCGGACACACTGGATATCTCCCTGGAGTAGAGGCCCGCCCCTAGTCTGCTGCTGTGGCTTCCCCTGAGGCCTCTGCTGATTCGGGCCCTTAGATGGCCCTGTAGACTGTTTCTTCGCAGGTGGCTGCGAAGATGGTCGCTGATACCCTGTCTGCACAAACTGCCTCTTACCCTGCTGCTCTCTCTGTATCTCCCTCCGTCCCTCCTCGGAACGCAAGGCCCTGCTGACTGCAGACTCATATGTAAAGACGTCTGCCATACGTACGTCATGCCTGATCTCAGCCCTCAAGCCCTCAACAAACTGTCGCAGCTTCTCCTGCGGACTATCTGCAATCATGGGCACAAAATGACAGCCCCTCTCATACTGGCTCACGTACTCCACCACAGATCTGTCCCCCTGACGGAGACTCATGAACTCTCGGATCATGCGACTGCGCACATCCTCAGTGAAATATTTGGCGTAGAAGATACGCCTGAACTCAGCCCACGTCAGTGTAGGTAGATGGACTCCTCTGACTGCACCCTCCCACCAAAGGGCTGCATCGCCTCGCATCATATACGTAGCACAGCTCACCCTGTCGGCGTCTGTGATCCCCATATAGTCGAAAATGGACTCAAGAGAGCGAATCCATCCCTCAGCCACCAACGGATCGGTGGTCCCCACAAACTCCTTAGGCCCCTTCTTCTGGAACCTCTCTGCGACGTCCTCCTCGTGGGACAGTCTGGGACGTTTCGCCTGCTGCTCAAACAGAGCAGTAATCCCTGCCATCATCGTCGCACTGGCTTGCTCCAGTGCTGTCATGGGGTGCTGCGGAGGTGGCGGTGGAGGTCTCCCACGTCGGTTCACTTGTCTGGGAGGCATTCTGCACCACCACATATTTATTTACGTAAATCGCCATGCATAACTAAGTGTTTAAAATTAAGGCTAACTTAAATTCTAGAAATTTAAATCATACTATAAAGATTTAAAACTTACAGACCGGTAGCGTGGATTTCTGAGCTAGCATAGCAGTAGTGACCCCTCCAAGAACCGTGCTTTGATACCAACTGAAACGACCCTAACTCTATAATAAATAAATATGCGGAATTTTTTTTTTTTTATACTACTAAATAAAATATGTACATATATGCCCATACATATATGCACAGAATAAAATCTTAAAATAAATTCATGACTAAATAAATAAACAATTTAAATACTTAAATAAAATGCATTCTTTTAAATAACTATCTGAGTCAAAACAATAATTAAAAATATACTGCATAAATAAAATAATTAAAATGTGTGCATGCACTAAAAATATTTAATAAAATATTCCAATAAACCTCAACCACTAAAAATATTAAAATGTATCATGACAACATGCATGGTGACTCAGAAGCTGTCACGGTCACGGGGCTACTGCAGCGCTGCTCATACGTCCTCACCACCGGTAGGAGTAACCTGCTCCTCTACGTACTCACCTGTACCATATCAGTGTAGTGAGCCTAGAGGCCCAACATGCATACTAACAAGGGTTTAAAATAATTTAAATCAATTTAATACTAATACATACATATACATGAATGAGCATGCTTAAAATTTCATAACATAACTTACATAAATAACATAATACATAACATACATAATATCATACATACTGAGTTGTTGAGCACTTATTTTCTTAACATCGAATGGTCCTATCCGTAAGTGTGACCCATAGTGCGACTGATCAGTCTAAGAAACCATCGTACGAGGCTGGTGGCGAACCACCCATACATAAATGGCAGAAAACTGCCCATACATATATGGCAGAAACTGCCCATACATAAATGGCCACACTACTTCAATTTCCACCTAAAATATTTTATTTGCTCAACCATAGAAATTCAATCATAGCATAAAAATTGATTTCATGAATGCATGTACTTAAATAAATTGTGTGTCCTTCATATATATTTAATTTAATTTTCTTACTAATATATAATTATTAAAATAACTTAAATGCATAAAAATAATTAAATATATAATCAGGACACATGCATTTTTCTCATGGATGGTCCTGGACTGCTGGCCCTACACTCAAGCCCATTAACTTAACTTAAGACTTGGCCCATTAAGACTAAATTAGGCCCAAAAATAAATAAAATAACTCAAAATAATTTAATGTAACCCAAATAAATTAAATGGTACTAATTAAATTTTTGGGAATTTAATTAGTCCATTTAACTCCTAATTAACTTAAAAACTTAAAAATAAAAATACCCGAGCCCAATTAAAATAACCCGGACCTGGACCCACTTAACTTAACCCATATTATTTTAGACCCGACCCGGACCCAAGACCCGACCCGGAACACCCTCAAACCCTAGAACCCGAAACCCTAGCCTACCTACCCCTCTCGGCCGCCGAGGCTTGGGCAGCAGGCCTTCAACGCCTGCTGCCGCCCTGCTCCGGCCACGACCGGCCGGAGCTCCGCCGGCAGGACCTCCCCAGGGTCCTGCCGGTTCGAACTCCACCAAGCCCCCGACCCCATGCACGTCCAACCACTGAACCGAAGCCCTGCAACCCAAAACCCTAAACTGCTTCTCGGCTGTGCCCCTGCACCTTTCTAGCTCAAAACCATTCGGCCGAGCCCTTACCAGCCCAAAGCCCTGCCATGGCTCGATCCTTAGGCACCCTAGGACCTTACCTGACCGAACCCTCAGCCCCGAACCAAGCATGGAGAGGAAAAATGTGAGTATGCATAGAGAATCGAAGAACAATGCACAAACAACAACATTACATCGATTTTTCTAAAAAAAATTACTTAAAAGATTTAGAAGTCTACCTTAACTTACATGATATATATACTGATATAGCGTAAAAAAAATGAGAAAAAGATCATGCCTTTCACCGTAGATATGGATTTAACACGTGCGTAGGACGTTTCCGGGACGACGGGCGAACACACCTTCGAAGCTTTTAAAAATTTGAGCTATGGAACCTCCTAGGCTTGAGGAAAACGATGAAGATGGAGAATGGAGGGGAGGGAGTGGCGGCTAGGTTGAGTGATCGGTTTGGTGAGGGATGGGTTTGGGTAGATTAGGTTTTGTTTTAATTAAAATAGGTTTTAGGATAATTAAAAGGTTTAAATATAAAAAATATAAATTTTAAAACTCTAACTTTAAAGTTAAAATCTGATAATTTAAATTAAACATATGAAAATCCCGAAATTATAAATTAAGGAAATTTTTTAAAAATACTAAAAAGTCAATATTTTGGCTAATTTTGGATAAAAATGGACTCCTAAAATTAAATAAAAATTAAATACTTAAAATTTTGAGATAATAAAACTCAAAATACTATTTTAGGGCTCTAAAAAGGCTCATAAAATAATTTGGATGGAAAGTTGTCATCTCGTCCGTCCACGGTCCCGTCTACGCGATCCAATAATTAAAATACTAAAAATCATAAAAATCACTAATTATGGGTTAAATGGCTTAAAAATAAATTAAATCATGCATAAATAATTCACATAATATTTTAACCCATAAATCATAAATTTAAATAATTAAATATCCTAATTATGCAGGCGGATTTATGTAATTAAAAATACCGGGTGTTACAGTTGGCAACACTCCTTTGACAGCATCTAAATTTCCAGAATTTTCAAACAGATCATTAACTTCATCCTCAGCTGTTTTCTTCTTTAGATCTGCAAAGTCATCAAAAACAACATTAATTGACTCAAAAATAGTCCTTGTTCTCAAGTTATACATCCTATAGGCTCGACTATTTGATGAATATCCCAAGAACATACACTTATCACTTTTTGCATCAAATTTAGCAAGTTGATCCCTATCATTCAAAACGTGACATACACATCCAAAAACATGAAAATATTTAAGGTTTGGTCTCTTTCCCATGAGTATTTCTGAAACATCTAAGACTCTTTAAACTTAAATGCGAAATTTTTTTTTTAAAATAATAACAATACATATATGCCCATACATATATGTATCACATTTAAAATAAAATACTACTTCTTAGTAGTAACTTAAATAAAAATAAACAAATAAATAAATAATTAAAAAGGGTTTCATGCATGAAACAAAAATAGTAAATTATACATGTTTGAAACTCTCATATGGGGAAATAATAAAATAAAAATATGCAATTTGTTTTAAAAACTCAACGTCATAAAAATAAATGTATCTTAAAACATCATCTAAAAACTGCAACGGTCACGGGGCCACTGTTCCGTGAGCTCATACATCCTCACCACCGGTAGGAGCTACATAAGTATCATCTGACTCACCTACATCATATAAGCGTAGTGAGCCTAGGGGCTCAACATGTCTAAACTTGGATATCAAGGTTTAAAATAACGCATCACATAATCATACTAATACATATACATGATACATGAGCATGCATGGAAACATTTTTCATAACATAAATGCTGAATCATAAATCTTAAGCATAAACATCATCTTTCTTCATCATACATAACATAGTTGAGCATGGTATTTTTGAAACAGTCTATGGTCCTATCCGTAAGTGTGACGCTTATCTGTGCCGACTGATCAGTCTCATGAACCAACGTACGTGGCGGTGATAAATCACCTCATATGGTAGTAAACTACCTCATAAATCATATGGTGGATAACCACCCTTATGTCACACTACTTCAATTTCCATCATGAAAATATTTTATTGCTCAACACATTCATAATCATAAGCATGTAAAATTTCATGAATGCATGCACTGAAAATTTGTCCTTGATATATATTTAATTAGTTTGTCATAATATATACTTATACTTAAAATATTTTCATGCACTAAAATAATTAAATATATATTTCGAACTTAGGAATTTTTCATGGTTTCGGTCTAGTCTACTGGTCTCTCTACTAAACCCCTTAACTGACTTAAAGCCCATTATCTAACTTAACTCCATAATTCATAAATAATTTTAAAAATTATAATTTTTACTAAAATAAAATACTTAAATGTTATTGGGCTTAAATAAAAATATTTAGGTCCATTAACTAATTAATTCATAAAAATTCCTGGATTGGCCCATAAAATCACTGACTGGCCCAAAAATTCCTATGGGCTCACAAGCCCATAAAAATCATCGGGCTAACTTAAAATAGTTTTGAAAGCCCAAATAAAATTATTTGGAGGCCCAAATAATTTGATTTCTAATTAATTGGCCCAAAAACCAATTAAAACATAAATTACTAAAAAAATTAAAAGACTCGAGCCCGGCCCACCTAACCCGGACCCGGACCGACCTTAACCGACCCACTACGCCCCAGACCAGACCTAGCCCCAGACCCAGCCCAAACCCGTCACCCCCCTTTCCCTCTCCCTTTGGCGCGAAGGGCTGCTGCCGCCTTGGTCCGGCTACCATTTGGCCAGACCGCCGCCGGAAGGACCTTCCCAGGGTCCTGCCGGTTCGAACCATGCCATGGCTCGGCTGGTTTATGGCCTAGCATGAACCAGCCGTGGCCTCTTCCCAAGAACCCTAAACAAGCCCTCCATGACCAAACCTTGCACCAGCTTGTACCCAGCCATGAACCAGCATGAACCACTGGACCCAGCTCAACCCTAAGGCACCCTAGGACCCCTCTGACTCGAGCCCTAGCCTCTGGACCGAGCCATGTTGGTTAAAAATGTGAGTATGACCATGAGTCCACCAAATTATGCAACAAGCAACAAAACTCCCATAAAATTTGAAATATTCATGAATAATTCTGAAATAAAAATATCATGCATGAATAATAGCTTATATGGTGGCCAAATAAAAGTTTTAGACATGCCTTTAAATCTTTGAATGAAGATTGATGCGTTTACGGGTCTCCGGGACGACGAACGGACAGAAATCATCAAAGGAAGTTGCTTGATTGGCTATGGAGGCTGTGTTTCTGGAAAAGAGGCGTGAGAAAGGTTGGAGAAAGGGGTTGGAGGCGGCTGATAAGATTAGTCGTAGGGTAGGGAGTGATTTTGGGGTTTAATTTTGGGTAGATTTAGGATAATAATTAATATAAATTAATTAGGTAGATAATATAACATAAATATAAGATTTTAAACTTTTAAAAATACCTACTAATCTGATATATAATAATAAATCCCGAAATATAATATTAAAGGATTTTTAAAGATCAATAAAAGTCATTAAAATGACTTATTTTGGCCAAAAATCAATTCTTAAATAAATATATAAGTAAATACTAAAATTTTCTTGACAAAATACCTTAAAATATTATTTTAAGACTCATAAAACTCATAAAATATTTTTGGCTAAGAATTTTGGTATCTTGTCCGTCCACGGTCCCGTCTACGCGATCAAAAATAATAAATTCCTTAAAAATCTAGAATTTCCATAATTATGGGTTAAATGCTAAAATAAATTAAATCATGCATATAAATCACATAATTTCACATAAATACATTTAACCCTTAATTAAAAATTAATTTCTCCTAATTATGCATGCGGATTTACGTTTTAAAATTTCCGAGTGTTACAATTCTCCCCCCCTTAAATTGAATTTCGTCCTCGAAATTAAAGTACTTACCCGAATAGCTCTGGGTAGCAAGTTCTCATGTCTGTCTCGGTCTCCCAAGTGGCTTCCTCCTCGGAGTGATTCAACCACTGGAATTTGACCATCGGTATGACCCGCGTCCTCAGTCTCCGCTCCTCCCTGGCTAAGATCCAAATCGGCCTCTCCTCAAATGCTAAATCCGGTGCTAACTGTAAAGGCTCGTAATCCAACACATGTGCCAGATTCGAGACGTATCTCCGTAGCATGGATACGTGGAAGACGTTGTGCACTTCCGCAAGCCCTGGTGGCAAAGCCAAACGGTAGGCCAACATGCCAACTCTCTCCAAGATCTCAAAAGGCCCAATATACCTCGGATTCAGCTTACCTCTTCGACCAAATCTTATCACCTCTTTCGTAGGTGATACTTTCAGAAACACATGATCACCAACAGCAAATTCAAGATCTCGTCGTCGAGTATCAGCATAACTCTTCTGACGACTCTGAGCAGTCCTCATCCAATTCCGAATCTGAATCACAACATCCGCAGTCTGCTGTACAATCTCAGGACCAAGTAGAATCCTCTCGCCAACCTCATCCCAATGCACGGGAGATCTGCATCTCCTCTCGTAGAGAGCTGCATAAGGAGTCATACCTATAGATGCCTGAAAGCCGTTGTTATAGGTAAACTCCACCAACGACAATCTAGTCTCCCAAGAGCCCTGAAAGTCGATGACACAAGCTCTCAGTAGATCCTCGAGAACCTGGATCACTCTCTCAGACTGACCATCTGTCTGGGGATGGAACGTTGTACTGAATAATAATCTAGTCCCCAATGCAGTGTGCAAACTCTTCCAGAAAGCAGATGTAAATCTCGGATTCCTGTCTGATACTATCGACACTGGTATGCCATTCAGTCTAACACTCTCCTTGATATAAAGCTCTGCATACTGTGTCAACGAGTAAGTAGTTCTCACCGGCAAGAAATGAGCTGACTTGGTGAGTCTATCCACGATCACCCATCTAGTTCCCAAGTTTCAGTATCCCAAAAGTCATGCTTCTGTTGCGCACTCTGATAAACAAAATATTAACTTTACTAATCATTTTTTTCCTAAACACAACAATCACACTATGCCAAAACTTGACATAGTTGACTGATTTTATATGCTTATACACTCTACTTATCAATCCTCCAACATTCGTGAGCCGAACTTTTGTTCCCAAGTTTACTTATTAAAGCATATGATTACAATATCAACCCCAATAAATTCAACTTGTAAAGCTTATCCACACTCTAGCCTTCTATAACAAGTTAAACATCTTTGAGTCGAACATCTGTCATTCATCGCAATTTTCTTCAACTTATCCATTTACCACTACACTTTCAACTATCGAACACTTGAAAATCTTAAATCTCGAGGGCTATAAATCCATGAAACCCAAAAAGTGAATTTAGTGTCAAACGTCATGCACAACATAAATTCTCCTAACGTCAGGAATATGCTTAAAATATATGAATTCTAATTTTGTGGTTAGTTTAGGCTTAAGACACTTAGATTCTCCTATTGAAGGAGTGAAATTTCCCGAATAGTATTTACATGTCATCGTCTCTAAATAGCATAATAATATAACATTCAATAGTTAATTCCATATCATTTCCTAGTTGCCTCTATTTATAGTCCATGGAATCTGAACTCCTCAAAATCAAAATACTAAGTCAATTACCTAATAAACTGAATAATCCGCTCATAAGTAATATATGTTGGTCCCATGTACAGTCAAAACACAACCAATACCTTTTTGCTCATGCATCCCAAAAATCTTGGTGGAGACACTCCTATAACATGACCCAATAATTCAAATTTATACAACCCAAGGATATTGAAAGAACATCAATACAAATACTTATACACAATTAATCCCAACGTAAAACGAAAGAATCGAGATAACAATTATAATATCAAATCATTGCGCTGACTCGTGATTATTCCAAGTGTTTCAAATACTCATACGTGCGTAGAACCAACAACCCAACTTCACAAACTACTCAACTCTTAACAAAAGAAATCACTCCAAAAATATATATTCATATATATCGTCAACTCTTAGGCCATATCTAAAGCTTATATTATACTTGACATCGAAACCAAAATTTATAACAATTGTATTATGCCACATCTGACCGATTACACAAACCTATAAAAATTTACACCTTCATCATTCGGTCATCACAACATCTATAAGTCAGGCTGACAAGTTCCAAAACCTATTTATTTAAATGTAGTGACTTGAACGTCAAATCCAATACAGCTTACTTGGTAACACCAACCATGCGACCCTTAAGTATTATAAAAGATTATCCAATTCTTTATCAAACTAACTCCACAATTATTCTTATTCTCAAAGATTCAAGAACCTAATACAAAACATATTTATCATCAATTTATACCTCATATAATTAAGAGTACAAACTTAAAACCACAAACCATCAAACTATAACCTTATGGTACAAGTGTCATCTCCAAGAAAATCATGACTTCTTCGTCAAAGGAAAAACTTTAATAGTTAAATGAATGACAATACGGTATCTGTGAACCCAACTAGCATAATTTGACACATGCGAACTTAATTCCCAAAAATATATACTAGACTCTATAAAGTAACATTTTAAAATCACCAAAGAAAAAAATGATACAACCCTCGATTAATCATTCTTGCGAGGAATCCTACTCTTGCCTCAAGCAATAATTCTATTGCTATCACAAAAACTTAATGCCTCTTATCTGAATTTACCTTTATCGTTCTATTTATCGCTACACCTTCATAAAAAAAAATTTCTTGATAGGCCCGCTACATCTTACCAACATCAACCCAATAATTTACCAATGAAATCATTCTAACTTAAAATCAATAAGTTACTACAAAAAAAATTCAAGTGACAACCTAAATATCAAATTTAGTTTCAACAAAATAAAACCAAATTCCCAAATTCAAAATTTCTTGAGGTCAACCTGTCGTATAACATGTCTTGGGGCATACTGCATCACCACATATTCTTCACGTAAATCGCAATGCATAACTAAGTATTTAAAAACTTTGCTAACATGAAATCTTAAATCATTACATATGTTCCTTATAGATCATAAGAAAAACAATTTAAAACTTACAGACCGATAGTGAGATTTCTGAGCTTCACGTGGCAGATGGACACCCTCCAAGGACCGTGCTTTGATACCAATTGAAACATCTAAGACTCTTTAAACATAAATGCGGAATTTTTTTTTTAAATAATAACAATACATATATGCCCATACATATATGTATCACATTTAAAATAAAATACTACTTCTTAGTAGTAACTTAAATAAAAATAAACAAATAAATAATTAAAAAGAGTTTCATGCATGAAACAAAAATAGTAAATAATACATGTTTGAAACTCTCATATGGGGAAATAATAAAATAGAAATATGCAACTTGTTTTAAAAACTCAACGTCATAAAAATAAATGTATCTTAAAATATCATCTAAAAACTGCAACGGTCACGGGGCCACTGTTCCGTGAGCTCATACATCCTCACCACCGGTAGGAGCTACATAAGTATCATCTGACTCACCTGCACCATATAAGCGTAGTGAGCCTAGGGGCTCAACATGTCTAAACTTGGATATCAAGGTTTAAAATAACGCATCACATAATCATACTAATACATATACATGATACATGAGCATGCATGGAAATATTTTTCATAACATAAATGCTGAATCATAAATCTTAAGCATAAACATCATCTTTCTTCATCATACATAACATAGTTGATCATGGTATTTTTGAAACAGTCTATGGTCCTATCCGTAAGTGTGACGCTTATCTGTGCCGACTGATCAGTCTCATGAACCAACGTACGTGGCGGTGATAAATCACCTCCTATGGTAGTAAACTACCTCATAAATCATATGGTGGATAACCACCCTTATGTCACACTACTTCAATTTCCATCATGAAAATATTTTATTGCTCAACACATTCATAATCATAAGCATGTAAATTTCATGAATGCATGCACTGAAAATTTGTCCTTGATATATATTTAATTATTTTGTCATAATATATACTTATACTTAAAATATTTTCATGCACTAAAATAATTAAATATATATTTCGGACTTAGGGATTTTTCATGGTTTCGGTCAAGTCTGCTGGTCTCTCTACTAAACCCCTTAACTGACTTAAAGCCCATTATCTAACTTAACCCTATAATTCATAAATAATTTTAAAAATTATAATTTTTACTAAAATAAAATACTTAAATGTTATTGGGCTTAAATAAAAATATTTATGCCTATTAACTAATTAATTCATAAAAATTCTTGGACTGACCCATAAAATCACTGAATGGCCCAAAAATTCCTATGGGCCCACAAGCCCATAAAAATCATCGGGCTAACTTAAAATAATTTTAAAAGCCCAAATAAAATTATTTGAAGGCCCAAATAATTTTATTTCTAATTAATTGACCCAAAAACCAATTAAAACATAAATTACTAAAAAAATTAAAAAACTCCAGCCCGGCCCACCTAACCCGAACCCGGACCGACCTAAACCGACCCACTACACCCCAGACCCGAACCAGCCCTAGACCCAGCCCAAACCCGTCACCCCCCTTTCCCTCTCCCTTTGGCGGGCTGCTGCCGCCTCGATCCGGCTACCATTGGTCGGACCGCCATCGGAAAGACCTTCCCAGGGTCCTGTCGGTTCAAACCATGCCATGGCTTGGCTGGTTTAAGGCCTAGCATGAACCAGCCGTGGCCTTTTCCCAAGAACCCTAAACAAGCCCTCCATGACCAAACCTTGCACCAGCTTGTACCCAGCCGTGAACCAGCCTGAACCACTGGACCCAGATCGACCCTAAGGCACCCTAGGACCCCTTTGACTCGAGCCCTAGCCTCTGGACCGAGCCATGTTGGTTAAAACGTGAGTATGACCATGAATCCACCAAATTATGCAACAAGCAACAAAACTCCCATAAAATTCGAAATATTCATGAATAATTCTGAAATAAAAATATCATGCATGAATAATAGCTTATATGGTGGCCAAATAAAAGTTTTAGACATGCCTTTAAATATTTGAATGAAGATTGATGCGTTTACGGGTCTCCGGGACGACGAACGGACCAAAATCATCAAAGGAAGTTGCTTGATTGGCTATGGAGGCTGTGTTTCTGGAAAAGAGGCGTGAGAAAGGTTGGAGAAAGGGGTTGGAGGCGGCTGATCAGATTAGTCGTAGGGTAGGGAGTATTTTGGGGTTTAATTTTGGGTAGATTTAGGATAATAACTAATATAAATTAATTAGGTAGATAATATAACATAAATATAAGATTTTAAACTTTTAAAAATACCTACTAATCTGATATATAATAATAAATCCAGAAATATAATATTAAAGGATTTTTAAAGATCAATAAAAATCATTAAAATGACTTATTTTGGCCAAAAATCAATTCTTAAATAAATATATAAGTAAATACTAAAATTTTCTTGACAAAATACCTTAAAATATTATTTTAAGGCTCATAAAACTCATAAAATATTTTTGGCAAAGAATTTTGGTATCTCGTCCGTCCACGGTCCCGTCTACGCGATCAAAAATAATAAATTCCTTAAAAATCTAGAATTTCAATAATTATGGGTTAAATGCTAAAATAAATTAAATCATGCATATAAATCACATAATATCACATAAATACATTTAACCCTTAATGAAAAATTAATTTCTCCTGATTATGCATGCGGATTTACGTTTTAAAATTTCCGGGTGTTACAATTTCATAGGATGTCATAGTAGTACCATTCCTTAAATAAACTATATTTGAAATATGACATGCAGTATTCAAGGCTTCAACCCAAAAACGTTTTGAAATATTTTTCGAACTCAACATCACTCTTGCCATTTCTTGCAAAGTCCTATTTTTCCTTTTAGAAATTCCATTTTTTTGTGGAGTTTTAGGAGCAGAAAATTCATGAGAAATACCTTTCTTATCACACAGACTAGCAAAAGAAGAGTTTTCGAACTCCTTACCATGATCAGTGCGAATACGGATTACCTTCAGATTATGTAGATTCGTATCTTAGTGAGCAGTTTCTTGAAGGCATCAAATGTGTCCGATTTTTTTCTCAGAAAATTTACCCAAGTATATCGTGAGAAATCATCCACACAAACAAAAGAATATTTCTTATCTCCAAAGCTTTCAACATCCATTGGACCCATCAAGTCCATATGTAAAAGCTCAAGGCAGCGTGTTGTCACAGATGTTGGCAACACCTCGTGTGACACCCTAGTCTGCTTTCCTTTCTGACACGCTTCACACACAAATGGAATACCAGATTTTAAGTTAGACATACCTCTGACAGCATCTAACTTACTTAAGTTCTTTAAAGTCTTGAAGTTTGCATGACCCAATTTTTGATGCCATAGATCAAACTCATTCAATTTTGTGTGCCTACAAGCCATCTCTTTTCCGAGTTGATAGCAGTTATCCGATGACCTTGTACCTGTCATGACACAAAAATTTGAATCATCAAAAACTTTGCATAATTTCTTATCAAATTGTACATGCAAATTATCATCACAAAGTTGGCTTATGCTTATTAGATTTGCGGTTAATCCTTCAACATGAAGCACATTGCGAAGCTTGGGCAGACCAGCAACATCCAGAGTTCCCTTTCCAACAATGTTTCCCTTTGAACCTCCACCGTAGGTTACTTTTCCACTTTTCTGTTCAACATAGTCAGTGAGAAATTTTTTGGAACCTGTCATATGACGAGAGCTACTGCTATCAAAGTACCATGCACCTGAAACATTGGTTCTCAAAGCAGTATAAATCATATGACATTGAATATCACCTTTTGGTACCCAAATCTTTCTTACATAAGATCTGTTTCTAGGTATGTTGTGGGGAGTTGTTGGCAATACCTTAGGCAATACCTTCGATGCAGATCTATACCTGTAGTCTTCCTGCAGCTTAAAACAGTATGGTTTGATATGACCTGGTCTATGACAGTAATGACAGATGTACTTACGTTTCCTTCTAGATTTTGAAGGGGCAGCAGGCTATGGCTTTGGTTTTGGAGGATCACTTGATGAGGCATTTTTGCTTGAGCTTTTTGCACTGCTACTTTCCTTGACAAACACAGGGACTTTCGAACTTTCACCAACCTCAAATATGTTGTTTTCAAAACCTAAACCAGCCGTACCATCTCTTCCCATCATGAGTAACGAATCAAGCTTGGAAGTGCTTGAATTAAACTTGGCCAATGTAGCATTTGCTTTTCCGAGTTCTTTCTTCACTTGGCTTAGTTTTATGTCTTTCTTACTCAGCATGACTTCCAGTCTTGACACATCAGCCTTTAGATCAGAATTTTTCTTCGAAAGAATAGTATTCATCTTATTTCTTTCAACCCAATCAGTATGAAGTTCTTCAAACATCATCCAAGCTTCTCCCATGGACATTGTCTCTTCACCTATATCATTATCACACATGTTATCAGTAATGGAGTAATTCAAATAAACTGACCTTTGGGAGATGTTGCGGCCAGGTGTGGCAACACCTGCGACAACACCTGCGACAACACCTAAAGGATTGACTTGAAACTTTTTCTTGCTCTTCAGTAGGGCAGATAAGGCAGTATGGCTTTCTTTATCTTCTTGTTCTTCTTCTTCAGACTCTCCATCACTCAAGAACATGTTCATCCCTTTTCTAAGAATGTTGGCATACTCATTTGCATAGTGTCCAAAACCTTGACAAGCATGACATTGAACAGTGTCCAAATTCTTTGACACAAACTTCTTCTTCCCTTCCAACATCAGTCGAGGCTTAGGAGTATCAACAGGTTTCCTTGGTGATTGTTTTGGTCCAGTAATCCTTAAAGGCTTGTTAGAGAACATTGGAGCCTTGAGTTTTTGATCCGTCTTTCTTGACTCTTTCATCTTCTTCAGATAATCATTGAATTTCCTAGTCATAAGAGAGATCGAATCATCTTCCAAGTCAGATTGATGAACTTCTTGATGAAATTGAACATACTCCTCGTATGAGGGTTTCGAGGCTTGAAGGGCTATTAATTTCCTTTATCCTTCTCTTGTTCTGAATTGTTCATCTCAAAAACTTGAAGGATGCTAATCAGTTTAGTCATCTTCATATTTGAAGTGTCTTTAATTTCTTCAAGCGCCCAAATCTTCCCATTAAATCTTTTAGGCAAGGATCGAAGAACCTTGTTCACCATAGTTTCACTAGCAATAGGTCCTCCAAGAGCATGTGCCTCTGTAGCTATCTCCCTAAGTTTCTTATCATAATCAGCAATAGATTCATTCTCATCCATCCTGATATTCTCAAATCTTGCGTTTAAGAATCTTAATCTTGTTCTTCTCACGCTATCAGTTCCTTCACAATGTTCTTGAAGAGCATCTCATGCATCCTTAGCAACAGTGCAATCAGCTATGATTCCATACATCCTCATATCAACAGTTGCAAAAATTGCATTGAGTGCTTTAGCATTGTAGCTTGAACTTTGTGTTTCCTCGGCAGTCCAAGTTTCTTCTTGCTTGATGATGTAGTCTCCATCTTCATCTAGCGTTATTGGAGGAGTCCAACCAGTCAGAATACTTTATCAAGCACGAACATCCATAGCCTTAATAGTATATCGCATCCTATTCTACCATAGTGCGTAATTCGTGTCATCAAGGACCGGAGGTTTCAGGAACGAGTTCGCAACAGACGATGAGTCCATCTTATTCCCTTGAATAAAATAAACAAACCAAGATCAGTTCTTAGTGTATCAAGAATATGGCTCTGATACCACTTGTAAGGGAATTGGGGTTGCACATAAACTGTTTGAGGTGTTGTCACAAGGTGTTGACAACACCTTCAATAATACCTTGAGTAATTTGCAGCGGAATATAATTAAAGCGTAAATAAAATAAACAAGCAACCAAATAAATAGACTCAGATAAATAAGCAAGAGTATAAAATACTCTTGCAGCGCCTCAGGGCAAAACTTCACTAGAAAATAATTCAGAGTTTTACAAACCCTAAAACTAGTGATTATTGTAAAATTCAATTTTTCAAAACAATTGAGAAAATAAACCATAAAAATAACTCCTAAAAATTCTATTCAAGATAGAATAAATAAAATAGAGCAAGGAGTTAAAAATCTTGATGCCAAAAACTTGTATAGTCGAAATACTTTTCAATCAATGATCTTCAAGTGTTCTTCAAGCATCAAGTAACCTTGAACGATTTGAGCTTTCAAAGATCTTCAATCCATCTGTCAATGTACGTGTATGAAGCTCTTTGAAAATCTCACGGTCTCTCTCTATCTATCTCTTTTTCTTGTGAACGACTATCTCAAATAAATAGACCAAGAATCCTTCTTCAATATGTTTTTTTGTGGGCGTAGGATTCCTTTATTTGATCATATCAAATCTACACAAATAAATAAAGATAAATATTAGATATGATATGATAAAATATACTAATCAGCTTATCAATATCGCAAATAAAGATTACTTTATGTCCAAAAAAGACAAAAGATATTTAATAAATTTTTTTTCAAAATAGGATGATTTTAAGAAATAAAATATTCCTTTCATTCTTGTCAAGAGTAGGCCTAGATAGCCCTCGCCTTGCAGATAGCCCGCCATTTTGACAGATTACCATAAAGATGTATTTACACATAATTTACATTCGATCGTCTACCATATAACATATTCTACTTAATTTGAAAATAAGACGGTAGAACATGAAAAAACACTTATTATATTATTTATTAATTTATATTAATTAAAATTAAATCACAAAGTCGCTAAATTTTGGTATATTGGCAATTTTTTTAAAAATGAATTCCATAAATTTCCCTGCATCTTTTTTTTTTGAGAGAAAAATTCCTTATTCAGTTTCTAATCAAAATTAAATTACCATATATGTAGTGACCCGCACCGTGATCACCTACTAATCAGAACTTAAGCATGCAATTAATTAATAAAATAATCTTAATCAGAGAAACTGCGGAATTAAAGTAAGTCAAATACCAGGTAAGCAAAACCTAGTGGTCAACCCCGCTATCCAGCCTTGGTCACCACCTAACCTCCCTGTCTCCGGGAGAACTACCTGCATCTGCCCCATGGAATAAGACATCCAGCCAACAGAAAATAACCGGAAGTGAGCCTAACATGCTCAGTATGAGAATATGATTATACGGTGTTATGTGTGCATGTATGCAAGTGAACTGGGTACCAAGACTCTCAGGTCAAGAAACAAGCTCATAGACCGGGCCCAGGATATATAGCACGCTGTGCCGTCGCATCAGGAGGTGGCTCATATACCCAGTGGATAATGGTGACCTGATACTTGTACATGTGTCCAACCATAAAGGTGACCTGACACAAGACTTACGTATCCAACCATCCACAAACTCGTAGGATGAGCGCCCTACTACAGGATACCTTTAAGGTAAAAGCTCAATATGCTCATGTATGCAACATACAGTCATGACATGCTGTATATAAAGGCATATAAAACATGCAATCACATAATCCATGCAAACACATAATACATGCATACTCAATCTGGATATCTCGAATAATACTTCCGTACCTTACTAAGACAGATCCTAGAAGCTCCCCCTCTAGGTCCAGGCCTACCATGCAGCACTACATCATAAATAACCATGCATTACCTAGCATGCCAAACATCACCTACTAGGCTCTAAAAGCCTTAATTAAACTATAGCCTACTCCCTATTTATTATAGGAACCAAGGTCATACCTTCGTCCGTCGTCAGCCCGCTTATGTCGCATGCCTCAGAGCCTGGGCATAGCCTAGCTATGACTCCTAGACGCCTCGCCAGAGCTCTGCCGCCTGGCTGCTACTGCGGACACTTTCCGCTATAAAATAAACTATTTCCTACTCCAACTCTTAAATAAAGAGTCCCGAAGCCCTTAAATAGAGCGATTACCGGGAGAGGAGAGGGAAAATTACACTTAAAAATGAGGGATTCGGACCCCTATTTATAGGCCACGATCGGAAGCTCCGATCTCCTGATCGGAAGCTCCGATCGGTGCATGTTTGCCACGTTTTGGACGGCCGAGATCGGAAGCTCCGATCTCTTGCATCTGGCCACGTGTTTCAATCTCCTTGACACCTGTTTTTGGTTGAGATCGAAAGCTCCGTTCTCGGATCGGAAGCTCCGATCTGCTCGGTAGCTCCGAACTGTTTCTCATGCTTCCGAACTGGTTTTGGTCCTCTGGGACCCCCGGGACCTACCCCACCATTTTCGGACGTTTCGAATTTGATTTTCCACTTATTTTAACCAAATAAGAACTCCTTAAACATGTTTTGATACTTTTAAAATTATATGTCATTTTTTAACATGTTTAAATTCACTTAATCTTGTAAAATGGAACCGGGCTACTACATTCTCCCCCTACTTAAGATATTTCGTCCTTGAACAATCTTAAGTACTGAATGCAGTAAAATATTGAATAAACTTCTTTTATTCAAACTGATTCATTTTACAAGTTACAACCTGAAAATACAATAATTCAAAATTGCTCTGAATAATCTGTACACATACGACTCTCAAGTTCCCAAGTGGCCTCCTTAGTTCCTCGGCGCTGCCACTGAACTAGAACAAGAGGAATGGTCTTGTTGCGTAACACCTTTTCCTTGTGACCTATGATACGCAAAGGTCTCTCCACATATGTCAAATTTGAGTCCAACTGTACCTCAGATGGCTGTAAGATATGAGAGTCATCCGCCACATACCATCGTAACAGTGAAACATGGAACACGTCGTGGATACTTAGACAAATACGGGGGTAAAGCCAACCTGTAAACCAGATCTCCAACACTTTCCAATATTTCAAATGGACCAATAAATCTAGGAGATAGCTTAACCAAATCTCAAAAATCCTGTGAAATGGTGAGACTTTCAGGAATACTTTCTCACCCACCTCAAACTATAAAGGTCTGCGCTTGACATTCGCATAACTAGCTTGTCGATCCTGCGCAACCTTAATTCTCTTCTTGATCTGTCAAACAATATCAACAGCGTGCTGGACTAACTCTGGTCCCTCAACCTGTCGCTCCCCCACTTCCTCCCATAACAGTGGAGTACGACATCGTCGCCCGTACAACGCCTCAAACGGAGCCATCCCAATACTGCGATGGTAACTGTTGTTGTACGCAAACTCAATCAATGACAACTGATCTTGCCATGCTGGACCAAAATCCATAGAACATGCTCGCAACATGTCTTCAAGAGTACGAATCGTGCGCTCTGACTGCCCGTCAGTCTCTGGGTGATATACTATACTCAAACTAAGAGTAGTACCCATAGCGCGCTGAAGACTCCCCCAAAACCTGGAAGTAAACCTGGGATCTCGATCGCTGACGATGCTCACAGGCACTCCGTGCAATCGAACAATATCCTGGATGTACAATCGTGCCTTCCTATCAAAACTAAAGTCTCGATTATAAGGAATGAAATGTGCTGACTTGGTGAGTCGGTCCACCACAACCCAGATAGCATCACAATTCCTCGAGCTTACCGGTAAATGGGTCACGAAGTCCATCATGATCAACTCCCATTTCCACTCAGGAATGGATAAACTGTGAAGCAATCCTCCAAGTTGTCAGTGTTCTGCCTTGACCTACTGATACACCAAACATATAGAAGAATACTAATACACATTTTTCTTCATTCCTTTCCACCAGAAAGAACCTTAGACGCAAATTTTTCTACACCGAAAGGATTCGCATACTTTATGACTAACACTTGTCATAACAACTGTGACAACGTCGTTGTCCACAATTCTTGATTTCTTGAACCTCTCAGGTTTTCTTCTTGGAAAACATCAATACAATTATTCTGTTGATTAACAAATCGATTAGTGCAATCTCTAGTGCCAATTTATATTGACACCCATCTCATAACTTCAGATAACACCTGAAAATGAGAATATTGCTTATCCTCTCACGGATAATCATTTCTTGTTGAATCCTGACTTGCACTACTGGATGAACAAAATCGTTTCATCCCTCTTAGGCAAAGTCCTAAAAACAATACAACCTAGGAAAAACCCCTGAATCGATCTCATCGAATCAGACTTATCAATGCATCCATTAGACATCCTGAAAAATCAGTGACAACAATCTCGCTGGATCTGATAACCTTAGATCTCAGCTGATGTCCTTTTTCCATGTCTAAACACTTGATTTTATCCTGTTAGTATTCATTAAAATTCAAATGCTTACTAGATCAATTTCTGTCACTGAAGTTCGAGAATTACTTCAAATCATTCCTGAGAACTGAATATCTGAGTACTCTACTCATCTTTTCAGTCTATCAAAAAGTGAATAATTCTAATCATTCTTTATGCAAAAGAATATTTAGCTCCCCCATCACGGGTTATAACATCTGTATCAATCTCAGACAAATAATTGCAAATAGTCACTGGGCACCAAACTTGCACCAGTTTAACTGACCATTTCAAAACATACATGAACACCTAAGTGCCCAGCTTTCACTAACCAAGTGAATTCTCATTGATGAATCCATGCTGTAATTTAGCAGGCTCATGACATCTGTCAATAGAATCGAGTATCTTTTCAAGGTTATCAAACTGACACCAAACTATATTTTTAACATAACTGTTGCAATGATCTCTAGACTGAGTAAATTTTCCATCCTTTCCTGAAGTACAAAATACTTCCAGAATATCAATGGCAATATACTCTCTCATGTCTATCGTTGATCATAGTTTACGTCTCCTAGTATAAGTCATCACAGTTCCCTGATAAAATTCTTCTTTGCTTGACAATCCATCGATTGAATTCCAATTCTTATAGGAAAATTTACCTAAGTAAACTCATCACTTAGAATTTCATGTTCATCTCGTAATCAAGATCCTGATCACTGAAATACCTCTGATAGAATCAGACAATACTGGTAAAACCTCCTGGTTCTCCCCCAGTATCACGTGCGAGAACTACCCGTCCAGAATATTCACTTTTCAAGGAATCCTTTCCAAGAATATTCTGTCCACGGAAATGAAAGTCTGTATCTCTGATGAAGTCAGACGATAACTCAAATCCTTGGAACTAATCCAGTACCAAGTATAAATCCAGAAGACTCAAATAAATCCTGAATATTCTCCTGATAATTATACCTATTGCTATGACTATACAAACAACGAGACTGAGGTAAGTCTTCCTATAATGCCAAACTGGAACAAAAGAATCCTTCCAGAGTACACCGGCATAAGGTCGCACTTACTATACCATCTCGGAACCCGACAGTCAAGAGCACCCTGGCATAACTCATCCCTGAGTCTCTGACATTATGCAATCATTCCTTTCTGGACCAAAATCATTGGTCAAGGAAAATTCTCTGTAGAGGCACAACTCAAATCCCGAGTCTGCAAGCATCTAATAATTAAATCCTATTGAATATCAATTCTACTAATCTCCTGGATTAAATCCCGATATCACAAATCAAGATCAAAAACTTATGTACTCAGAACAATTACTTGTCAAGAAAAAATCTATTCCAAGACTGTTCTGACAACGGAACATCTTTATCTCAAATAAACGATAACTAAACCTTGATACCACACCTGGTATCTGTCCTATCCAAAGTCATACCCTGTTGTGACTGTTGCCAAATTTCTAAACTAAGTAGCCTTTCCTATATAGTCCCTGGAGCACCAAGGCCTCCAAACAATCTCCGAAGTATAGAAACTTCCAGAGGAATAACCGACTAAGGGTGGCGCCCCCTCATGTCTAGTACTGGTCACAATCCACAACTCTTGGTATTAGTTAATCTGTCATCCTGATGAAAATCCATCATCACTAGGTAAAAACCTAAAAGGATCAAAGCAGCCAACTGTTCTAAGAAAATACGTCTAGAACAAACATTCATGTGTCTTGATGAGTCACATCATCCCTGGCAAACACTTGGCTTAATAGAATATTCTAGGTAAAACATCTAGAACTATTCGTTGAAAACATGCAAAATTCCCAAGTACTCATTTAAAACAATGATCAGTCTTTTATTCAAAATAACCAAGTTAATCTCAAAGATTACAACACTTGAACCACAAATTCAGGTTCTAATACAATCTTTATTACAATCCCATGTAATACATAACTTAATCAAAAGATTACACTGAAAGATGTACAATACAACAATAACTGAGTACATCAAATACTGAAATCTTTAATACATCTGATTACAACTGAAATACTGTTTACAACCAAATACAGTATTTAAATTCATGCGGAAGTCTTTCATTCCGTCTACTGATCTTGAACGTGAAGTTTTCCGTCTGCTACTCATGTCAGCAGAACTTCTACCTCACAAGATCTCAAAGAATAAAATCTTGCTAATCTACCGGATTCTTCCAATATTGTTGGGTTCCTTATCTGGTAGATGAGACAAGATTTTCCCATCAATCTCTCCAACTACTAGTGAAGAGTCTTCCGGGGTGGCTTCCTTGGTCGACTCAGAATGGATGACTACATGTCACACATTCCTTTCAACCTAGAGAAGCACCTGGCATTGAAAACTGGATCTTCTCTACCAGCTCCATCCTGCTGGGATCCACATAATACGAACTTCTGCTGCCAACCTTGGCAATGACGATCTTGGAAAAGCCTAGACATCCTGCTATTCCAATTCCTGATACTGCTATCGTTATTGAATCCAACTTGTAATCCTACAAAGGATAACCCAAAATCAATACTATGTCCCAAAGATTCTTATTGCATGTTCTGATACCATAAATGTAGTGACCCGCACCGTGATCACCTACTAATCAGAACTTAAGCATGCAATTAATTAATAAAATAATCTTAATCAGAGAAACTGCGGAATTAAAGTAAGTCAAATACCAGGTAAGCAAAACCTAGTGGTCAACCCCGCTATCCAGCCTTGGTCACCACCTAACCTCCCTGTCTCCGGGAGAACTACCTGCATCTGCCCCATGGAATAGGGCATCCAGCCAACAGAAAATAACCGAAAGTGAGCCTAACATGCTCAGTACGAGAATATGAGTATACGGTATTTTGTGTGCATGTATGCAAGTGAACTGGGTACCAAGACTCTCAGGTCAAGAAACAAGCTCATAGACCGGGCCCAGGATATATAGCACGCTGTGCCGTCGCATCAGGAGGTGGCTCATATACCCAGTGGATAATGGTGACCTGATACTAGTACATGTGTCCAACCATAAAGGTGACCTGACACAAGACTTACGTATCCAACCATCCACAAACTCGTAGGGTGAGCGCCCTACTACAGGATACCTCTAAGGTAAAAGCTCAATATGCTCATGTATGCAACATACAATCATGACATGCTGTATATAAAGGCATATAAAACATGCAATCACATAATCCATGCAAACACATAATACATGCATACTCAATCTGGATATCTCGAATAATACTTTCGTACCTTACTAAGGCAGATCCTAGAAGCTCCCCCTCTAGGTCCAAGCCTACCATGCAGCACTACAGCATAAATAACCATGCATTACCTAGCATGCCAAACATCACCTACTAGGCTCTAAAAGCCTTAATTAAACTATAGCCTACTCCCTATTTACTATAGGGAACCAAAGCCATACCTTCGTCCATCGTCAGCCCGCTGATGTCGAATTCCCCAGAGCCTGGGCATAGCCTAGCTACGACTCCTAGACGCCTCGCCAGAGCTCCGCCGCTGGCTACTACTGCGGACACTGTCCGCTATAAAATAAACTATTTCCTACTCCAACTCTTAAAGAAAGAGTCCCGAAACCCTTAAATAGAGCAATTACCGGGAGAGGAGAGGAAAAATTTCACTTAAAAATGAGGGATTCGGACCCCTATTTATAGGCCACGATCGGAAGCTCCGATCGGTGCATGTTTGCCACGTTTTGGACGGCCGAGATCGGAAGCTCTGATCGCAGGATCGGAAGCTCCGATCTCCTGTATCTGGCCACATGTTTCAATCTCTTTGACACCTGTTTCTGGTTGAGATCGGAAGCTCCTATCTCGGATCGGAAGCTCCGATCTGCCCGGTAGCTCCGAACTGTTTCTCATGCTTCCAAACTGGTTTTGGTCCTTCGGGACCCCCGGGACCTACCCCACCATTTTCGGACGTTTCGGATCTGATTTTCCACTTATTTTAACCAAATAAGGACTCCTTAAACATGTTTCGACACTTTTAAAATTATATGTCATTTTTTAACATGTTTAAAATCACTTAATCTTGTAAAATGGAACCGAGCTACTACAATATATCTTTTTGATTCTCACTCAAATAATTATGATTTTATATGGTCTCATATATATCTCATTGCCTTGGATTTATCTTTAATTTTTTTACGTGTGCATACTTTTGACTGCTAGATTATAATAGAGAATATGTAAGGGTTGAAGAAATGAGTTGAAACAGAGTTTGTACCCAAAACATGTTGTACTATTTTGGCTCAAAACTTACACTAAAATCATGCAATAAATTGAAGATGACTAGTATATATTCATGTTCTTTTATTATCTAATCTCACGAATCAAATTAATAGAACGGGAAGCATGAAAAAGAACTATAACTACCTGATGAATAATAACTCGATTGTAATAAATTAGCTCACTGCTAAAGTTCACCAAAATTAAGAGTCAGGTATATATATAACTCAAACCCAAAAAAAAAATGAACAATTTATTTCAAGTTCAATGTCTATAAATAGACTTCTTCATCACATTTCAAAAAAGGGCTCTCATTTTACTCAAAAGCTCTCATTTTAGCTTCCTTCATTTGCTACATAGAGCAGCGTTGACTTGAGTATCAGATAAATGTTTTTGGACAAATCTCAATTTCTTTAACATTTTGTTCGTGACATACGTGATGATACACTATTTTTCTTAATTCACACAAATGACGTCTGGATGCTTGGAACTGACAATTTATTTTTTCTAGATCACTTTAATATATATATATATATATATATATATTATAAGGTTGTAATATGTGAGCAATTAATGAGAACATTGATTTGTTAGGTTCCACGACATCGGACCGTGGAAGGTACATGCAAGGGCCTACGAGGAATCTTTAATGATATTTGGCTATGTAGTTGGTTTTAGGGGGTGGAATCGGGTTGGAATCCGTTCCGTAACCCCTTTATTCGATTTTTGTCACGATAGAAATTTAGATATTTTTTTTTCCCGATCCCGCACCCGAGAAGTGTCGGGACCCGAGACCCGAATGTTCGGAATCCCGAACATTCGGGATCCCGTTGGGTCGAAAGAAGGTAATCCCGAATAATATTTTTTTTAAAAAAAATTTATGAAAATATTTTTTAAAAAAAAAATATGAAAAAAATCAAACAATTTTTTTTATTACATTATAAATAAATTAAAATTTCTTTATATATAACCATTAAAAAACTAAAACATTTTTTTAGTACATTACAAATAAACTAAAACAACTACTTAATTAATAAAAAAACATATAATTATTCATAATAATAAAAAAAACAAAATAAAAATTTATAACTCAATGTTAATATTAAAAAAATATAAATATAAAATAAATTATATAGTATATAATTATAAAAACATTAATATTAAAACATAAAATTTAAAAAAAATTATTTTTTTAATTAAAAAATATTATTAAAAAAATATTATTTTTATATTCGGATCGGGTCGGGAATCCCGTCGGGAAGAGTAGCCTATCCCGATCCCGATCCCGATCCCGAAATTATTCGGGTCGGAAAAAATCCCAAATACTCGGGTCGGAAATATTTCGGAACAGGATCGGGTTAGGAATCGAAACGGGTCGGAATTTATATAAAATTTACCACCCTTGTTGGTTCCAAAATTCTTTGGCATTCCCATTTATGAGAAAATATAGAAAAAGATTAATTTTATTACAACATCGTTTATAATCTGAACAAAATAATCTGAAATCAGTTTTATATATCTTTCAAAATATTGTATGGTCTCAACGGCTGAGATTGCTCCACGGCACTCCGAAATTTGAAACGCACAAGGGGCATTATGGTCAACAAGAATTCCTTCTTGAGTCAGCTAGGGTTTGTTTTACACTCAACAGTGTCCACTAGATTCTCCTTTTTTATTTTTATTTTTATTTTATTTTTATCGAATTGATCATCTCTCACTCTCTTCGCCTTCTTCTCCAAACCTCCGATCGATCGAATCCCATCTCCATTTCTTGTTTTCTTCATCATTTTTCTTGATAAATCGTTCCTTTGGTCCTGTATTACATACTTTCTATTGGGTTTTCTTTTTTTTTTTTCTGGTATGGATCTGAAAGAAGATGAGGTGAGGAGCAAATGCTGCACTTTTGTTCACCATTTTTTACTCTTATTATTGGGATTACATGTCGCAAACTAGATCAATCCCTTGTTCTCTGATTCATTTATTCCATTTTTCAGAAGCAAGATTCCGATGAGCGAAATAGCTACAGTTGTTCGGTGAAATGCTGCAGCGGCTGTCGCACGACAAGAACTCCCCTCTGGAGAGGCGGCCCGGAGGGACCCAAGGTGAACAAAAATCATGCAATCATTTCAATTTTATTTTTTCCAACCATTACGGTTTATTGAATCTTCTGGAGTGCTTGATTTGCAGTCTCTGTGTAATGCTTGTGGGATCAAATACAACAAGAAGAGACGACAGCTGATGGGTTTGGATACTGGAAAAAGTGCCCACAAGAAGAAGAAGCGTACCGCTGTAAATCGCGGCAATGGCGTTAGAGAGATTTTGAAAATGCGATTTATGGCTTCGGGGAGTGAAGTCGTGTTACAGAGATCGTGGAAGATGTTGAGCAAATTGAGGGAGGAAGAGCAAGCGGCTGTACTGTTGATGGCTCTTTCCTACGGATCTGTTTATGCTTAAGTGGTACCTTGTGTTGATCTAATGGTACCCCCCAAGGTCTCCAAAATCTTGAAAGTTTGAAAAAAGAGGTGAAATTTTCTAACAAGATCTAATGTTTAGATGCAACGTTTTCGTAGTTTTATGCTAATTGTTTATCGGAAAATCTTTGGATCTTTGGGAAATTTGAGGAATCGTGGTCAATTTTCCAACAAGATCCACACTTTAGATGTAACAGATTCTTAGTTTTATGCTAATTGTGATCAGTGGGGAATCTCTCTCTAGTTCTTTTTTTCCTTTTTCCTAGTATCGATTTTGATGATTGGGATGTCTGCTTTAATTTTTAATTTTGGAATTATAACTGCTTTTTTCTCCATTTGTCAACGGTTTGGATTCCTTGGATTCAAACCCAAATCCAACGTTGAATATGTATTGAGTAGTGGTTTGTTGTGTACGTGATGAGGAATGCCTACTATTCTTTAATATTCTTTCAGGCTAGGGACTTTATGTTCCGTTGTATTCTCAAAAATCTACTCGTATATCGAACGTTGTTTAGAAATGTAACTTGAATTCAGATTATTGTTGAAAATACGCACCGCTGACCAAAATGCACATTAGACACACATCTAAACGAGTCTTATAACTGTGGATAAGTCATAAGTGAGCTTCCTTCCAAACACAATACATTTCAATAACATGGCAATCAAGACCCCTTCTCCCGATGTATTTAAAATATGCTAGGTTGAAGACTAAAAAGACATCGGAAAACGACATGGGATGAATCGCAACGACTAGTACTTGCCAACACCTTCCGAGCTCTCCCCCAGGCTGCAATAACCCCGTCATGCAATACAATGTACGAATTGTGGCTTGTCGAATTCATGATGAAGCAACCTACTGACTCATCACTCATGCCTCGTTATGTCATTCATTTTAGAAACCAACCAAAAAAACAAGTCTAAAAAATATACAAAACGCGCAAGCCAACTAGTATCTACTGATAAAGTTCCAAAACAAGTCACAATATGGAAATAATCAGGATCCCTCGTATTATAAATATCATGAAGTTTATAAAGTTTGTTTTTTTATTTGCATTCACGCCAAAAAAATTAATGAATTTTGTTAAAATGAATCGTTAAGGGCCTCGCATTCCAGACATCAAAAGGGCCAATTTTACTGGACCCCTTGAGAACAATATTCCAAAGTAACACCATCAAAAATTTAATTTCGTTTTGGTTTTATATGTTGAGTACTTTTCATGCACATGCACACCAACTGTACTATTTTATTCGCTTATGGGTAATTTCATGCAACATAATTAGGTAATTACAGCTCTTTATCCTAACAGAGCAATGATCTTCTACATATAAATATACACATGCACCATTTCATGAAGAAAAAGATGATAGCTTGAAATATCAGAATTCCACTTGCTTTCGATCCAAGATTTAGTACTCTTCGACGTCCGTTTCTCTTCTTCTTTATTATTGAAGCCATTCCCCTGTAATCTCTACGAATGAACCAGACAATTAATAGTTAAACATCAAATGGAACATGAAATTAAGTAATAATTAAAAATAAATTTGGAGCTAGCTTTTTTAGTACATGTAGTTTTATGAATATTCATGGGATGAATAAAAGACAGAAGAAGATGACAAGTGAAGCGGAGACGAAAGGGTGGGTGTTAAGCTTGGCCGAATGCGAGATGGAGATGCCAGCTGGCCGCGGAGGGCACAAGTAATTAGAGAATGGTAAATATGGGAAAGTGGGGTTGGGCCACGAATAAGGGAAGTTTTGCGGTGGACTGTACGTGCCACCGCCGCCGTACAGTGGTGGAAAATACGTGGGTTCAGTTGGAGGAGGCGGCGAGAAGTAGTAAACTCCCACACCACCACCATTACTGGGTGGTGGAGGAGGACAGTGATTGAGCTCCGGTAGGGATGGCATTGGTGCTGGCGGAGGACAGCCGGTCCCCGTTACAGGAGGTGGAAATGGTGGCGGTGGTGATAGCACCGGAACTGGAGGAGGAGAAGGTGGCGGCGGCGGAGATACGATAGGTTGACACGGGTTGTCGCAAGAGTAGCACATTTCGCAGGTTGATATAGTCGACGCGAAATCATGCAATGAACCGAAAACAATCGAAAACAAGAAGATAGAAAGGATTCCCATTCTATAAATTCTTTGTTTTATTGTAAAAACAATATTTGGCACAATGGAAGAATGCATTCACCTTTTGTACATATAGAGAAATATATGATCAGGGACGTACGGGTCAGAAAAATTTAACAAGTCGAATTAAAATGTTTTTTTATCGAACGAAAAGAGGAATGTGTGGATAAATAATTTAGAATAATTCATTTTTAAAAAAATAACTATATCGTCAATTTGGAAGCGAACGTACTAGAGAATGAGTAAATTTGAATCAAATTGTGCCACTCGATTTCTGAGATGCTTGGTTAACAATTTAAGACAATTAACCACATTTTCTAGAAGCTTCACAAGCATCGTGAAGATCGTTATATTTTATACCACAATACATTACAAATAGTTCGATTGGTTCGTATACGGGAACGTAATATCAAGATCTTTATTTCACATTGATTCAAAACAAAATATTTAATGGCCCACACTTATTTTGGATTTGTCCAACATGCACAAAATCCTAAATTTTGATTTTTTTTTTCAAAATTGCAAAATCATGAGGATTATTCTATGCTACACTTGGAGTATTTTTTCCCCCATGATGTGGTCAAATGTCAACTATTGGATCATCAACACACATATCAATTTCCATAAAACTATAAGGGTCCCACGTGATCTAATGGTATTGAAATAGGGGGAGAAACACTCCCGGTTTAGCATACACTAACACAATAAAAATAGATAGAGATTTTTCGGTATAAAGTAATTCGAGAAACTATAAACATTTTGTGAAAATTTAAGATGTCGACGTTTGTAATATACTATTTTCAAAACAATAAAATGCCGTTGTATCGAGAGATAATAAAGTGCCAACTGCCAATAGCCCTTCTCGTGTTTTCATTTACCGATTCTTAATGAGAAATGAAACTAGTACTCGGATATAATTAGTTGAAGAACAAGCTGTTTAAATACTTTCGTATAGTTTTATATATATTGCATCGTTCCTAAGCAACAAAATTTTCATTATGAAAAAAGTAATCTGTTGAATATATATTGTGATCTGTGACAATGGCTATCTATGATAAAAGCGAAACAATTAATATATGTAACTCTGATATAAAGGTCCCGTTTGATATCAAAAGATAGACAAGAAAAATGTTTTTTTAGTTTATAAGGTGTTTGGATTGTCATTTAAGTGCTTAAAAAGCACTTTTTAAGTTAAATTTAGAGTTTTTTCAAAAGCCCAAAATTAGAGCTTAAAAATCCCTTTTTTTAAAAAAAATCTATGAAATCCAAACGGGCTCAAAAACATTGATCAACGGCGCATTGTCAATTTACGTTAGAATGATTCAATGTCATGTCAATAATATATAACGAGTCTTCATACATTAAGATAGAAAAAGGGATAAAGTAAAAGATTTTAGATTAATTAAATGAGCAAAACCCAAAATATACCAAACTTACAAGACAATGTTGCTAATTTTCCTTAACAAATTTTCACCCTATAAAAAATTATTGTCATGTACTTTATAAATTACACTAGTTAGTTAGACTTGGAGAAAAAAAATTAAAACTTGTAAATGCGTTCCTTTGTTCTTCTTTCTCCCAGAAACCGTTGTAAATCCCAGAAACCGTTGTATATCATAAGTCATAACCTGAAAATTAGCCATAAAACATGGACGGGATTATGAAAAATAATCATTAGTGATCGATGCAAGGGACGATATATATATATTAGTGTGCATGTGTTTAAATTTCATAGATCAGAGAAGAGAGAAGAAAAGAAGATGACGATTGAAGAAATTATAAAGGGGTGGCTATTAAGCTGAAGGGAATTTGAGTTGGATTTGTAATAATATAAAGGAAAATATTGAATAACGGGGTTCGGAGGCGAAGGGGGCCGGCGAGGGTAGCGGAGGACAGTCGGCCCCCCGCCCCGTCATTGGCGGCGGCGAGACAACAGTTTGACAAGGGCTCTCACAAGAAGAACACATCTCACAAGTTGTCTGGTGATTTTTAATGGTTGTGTTCAAGTTTGGTGTAGCCGATGAAAAATCATACCATGAACTGATCAAAACAATTGATAACAAAAGGAGAGAGAGATTTCCCATTCTTTAAATTATGTGAAAATTTTAATTTAAAAAAAATACAACTGTGGGATTTTATATTAATAGATGATAGATAGATATGGAGAAAAGAAAATTAGGTTCTTAAAAAAATATGAAAATAAAATTACAAATTAAGTATAGAAAATTATTGACCCAAAAGCTCGAAAGGGTGTATATCACAGAATATTTAAGTTAAAATGATATTTAAAGATATTATATCCGTAAATAATATTTGGGGAAATTTAGTATAGAATGAAATCATCTGCTTCAATCTAGGGGTGTCAAAAAACTCAACCCAATCCGCCAACCCGACACAAGTCGATCCGAAAAATATCGTATTGATTCGATTCAATTTAGATTATTTGGTTTTAATTTATATAAAAAATCATATATATGGTTTTATTTGATTTCTTGAGTTGGATTGATTTATTTGGATTTCTGAATACCCCTAGGTGAATTAAAAGTGGTCCAAAGAAGTATTAGTAGCCGACTTATAGAAAAATAGTTTGGATATTAAATTTTTACCCCAATTTGAAGAAGTATATGAATAGAATTTGCATTAAATTGCATAAAATTAAGCACCAAATACAATTATTGACTGGAGAATCTTAATTAGGACCTAAAGTGGTACACGCCCACAAAACTTTTACCTTAAAATATGCAAATGCGAATTAATGTATCCATAGAAAGAATTAAGATAACACATAAACTAACATAATAATTATTGTAATAAAAAGAATGAACGTGAAATAAATAGATCAGCGAAAACGATGAGATTTTTTTTAGTAAAATGATTGGGTAGAGAAATGTATTAGCATGTGAAAACAATAGATATAAGCATTCAAATTCGATGCTTCTCTAAGGAGTAACAAATAACTAAGGATGAAGGTAATAAATATGAGCGGGTCTCAAGTCAGACCGCAGTCTCACGGATTAATGTCAGTCTCAACGATTTGACTCATATTTAGAATAAAAAATAATAATTTTCATATAAATTAGATCAAATAAGATATTCAGATAAAAAATTGATACGTGAGATGGTCTTATATTAATTTAAATATAAATAAATGTCATAATTATCAATAGGCGATTCTAAATAATGTGAACAAATTTGGCTTTAATGCCTCGGTGAGGGGCAGTAGAGTCGGGCACCAACAAGAGTTAATGTATACGTGCTGACAGGATTGGATACTGAGCAAATGAAATCAATTTCAATTCCAAATAATCCAACGCAATAAAGATCACCAGAAAACAATTAAATTCTTATCTTCAATAAAAAAGGAAAACAATTAAAATTCTTCAATGCAATCATTAAATAACCACAAAAATCCACGAAGCCTCAATTCAAATTTCAAATAAACTCCGTCATTTTGTTAGAAAAGATAGCACTTAGATTATCTACATGCATTTTATATCTGAAGTATTTCTTTCTCTATGACAAAAGTTATATTTTATTTATTTTTATGATGTGAGACCTACAATTCCTATCTTTCGAACTTGGTAAATTTCAAACTAACGCAATATCCTGCAAACCCCGCTAGCCAGGTAAACAACATCGGAAAAATTTTGTGCAACAAACTAATCGAAAAAAACGTTGATAGAGATAATCGAACCGATGACACGGGATAAGAGGCCCGAGGCTATTTTCTCTAGTTTTTTTGTGAGTACAAAAAGCATTTAATTTATTTGAAAATTTGGTACTGTAAGTAATAATGGATATGTAATCCTTGCTTCAACTAAAATTTCCAGCTCCTACCTATCCTCTCCAAACATGAAAATTATTGAAACATTAAACACCCTACTCCCAACTGTTTTCTGTATACATATACTGAAAACTTAATCAACTTTTTGCCACCACATCACATCGCTCGCTGCACTCTCTAAAGTATGGAGATGGAAAGGGTCTCGACAAATTTACTCTACGGCGGCGGCGGAAGAAGGTATTGGCGGAGGAAGGGATACATGCGGCTGAATTCCTATTCCCGGCGGAAAAGAAAGATGCGAATGCGAGTTCTGAAGCTTGGTTCCGGTTCCGCCGATGGATCTACCAGCTGCTGGCGATTCTGGAGGATCAAGCTGGCGCCGCCGGTGGAGCTGAAACTCCGGTTCTCGCCCAAGAGATTTTTGCTCCGTATGCGAGACGCTTATGTGGATATGATGCTGAGGATCGCCACCACGCGGGTGATCGGGAACGGGTTCGGAAGGTTGCCGATTAAGGAGTACGACGATGGGATGATAGCGGAGATCTATAAGTCCATCGTGGCGGCGCAGGGGCGGTTGGCGCCTCCGAACGGCGGCGTCCATCGCAGAGGGTAATCTTGATAGAACCTGCGAATTGTTTCCAGTTTAATCTCTGTAATTTTTTATAATGAACTTGTACCATTGCAAAATATTACATTCACGTGTTTGAAAGAAATGGAAAAATGATTCAACACAGCTTCGTTTATAAAAAAAATTCATAATCATTTCTTTTTTAAAATATTAACGATAATTTAAAAGTGAGAAATCGGGAACCTCAAAAATTTGGTACATATAGGGTAAGTAAGATCCAATTGATCAATCTAATTATATCATGTTAATTATGTATAAATATTTTGGATTTAATTTCTTCAAAATTGTATTCAACGCGTTTGTGTCTTGAGCCTTCACTTTATCACTTATGTATCATTTATTTCTTGTTATTTGAGTTCGATATTGACTAGTTTAATATTAATATTTGCTAATCCATTCAATTTTTTTTTTTAATATTTGCAAATAAAATGAAGAAAAAATATTTATCGCTTGATTTAATAAAGAGCGAGCTCTGGCCGTATTTGGCATGCATGCAGATTGCAGACCAATAAATTGAATTGAACGGTTGGTTGTAAGGTGAAAATATATTTGGTGGTTATAAACGTGTGACGGTGTACCTATGGCATTTATTTAACAGAAAAATATAATTTTTTTGATCTTTTTTTTTCCATCGTGTTATCGATCCATTCATGATTTTAATTTACCAACTTCACAAAAATTAAAGTAATGCAAGTTAATAATATATTCTTCTCTATATTTATTTAACCAAATTTTATTGTGTAATTTAATTCATCCGATATAATATAAATATTATAAATAAAACATTATTAAAGGCATTATTACATGGGGCTAGCGGTCCAGAGAGTTACCATTTAAAAAATTTGAAGCACAACCGCGTAAAATATGGTCCAACCAAGTGATGTTATTGTTATGACGACTATATGTATCTGTTGTATTTTTTGAATTAATAATTAATTATGAAAAATAAAATTAACAAAAATGTTCAACTGATTAATGCATAAATTAAGATAAGTGTGTGCCAAATGTCCACTAGTAATAAATAACTAATTCTAGACCCAAAATTTCACTAGCTGTGGATCCAAAAAGTGAATTAAATTAATTCGGGAGGAAAAATTTAAAAAAATCTCTGAGACGTTTTTACAAATATTTTTTTGTGAACAATAAAAAATGATAATTATTTTTTCATAAAGAATTAAACGTACTTTTTCACAGGTGATTCAAATAAAAAATCTTTATTATAAAATTTCCCGTTTGGAAGAGTTTCAAATTATAAATATTTTTAGGTGAAGGAGCCGCTCCTCTTTGCTTGGTCAAGACAAAAAAATTATCCCAATTTAATTCAAAATAATCACAAATATAAAAACTAGATTTTGGTTGTTATACCCCTATCCGACTAAAAATGAAAGATTTAAAGTAAATTTATAATGAGCTACAATGAAATTTTATAGCAACTTGAATTAATCATTTTTGTTAAAACGAGTACGAATACGAAATAGTTTTTATAGAGATTTATGATGTCGGAATTTTAGCTCGGGTTCGGTCTGGTAGAATGGATCCTCCAACTCCTTTATGAAACAGGTCGGGTCGGGCACCACTTAAATCTGCACAAGCAACAGCTAGGTCAAGGAGTGCCGAAGGTGTTTTCGACGTGACCCCTCCGATGCCTAAGTCAGTGGCTTGAAGGCAGAGAGTATGATTAATGCGAAAACTGAGAGATATGAGTGAGTGAATGTGTGATGAATAGTGAATAATGAGTAATGAATAATGAATCATGAAACCATAACAGTACCTGTATTTATAGGGGAAAATAGAGTAAGTTACCTAGTCGAACTATAACATGTCCTGAAGTAGGACTCTTCATTCATTAGTCCGTCCTTGAGTTTATCTCTATCTCATTCATATCTGTGCAATGACCAAGCTTATCTTCAATGTATTTGAGTCTTACTTGAACTAGAAAACATACCAAGCCCACTGGGCCCCAGCTCGGGTGAGTCGGCCCATTAACAGCTGTTCAGGTCTTGACATGCCCTAACAGGTAGAAAACTGGGCTGGACCTTATATCTAATAATAATCCTATAATTGGGCCAACCCTCTTAAACCCATATTGAACTGGTTCGGGTTAAAATAATTTCCTGGGGTAACAATAGTACCTCCCTAACTGGTCTAAAAGAAGAATGAATTTAGACCAAGAAATGCAGTCCGAACCCCGTACTACCCATACTTCAGTTGGACAGTCCAAAATTGAATCCGAGGGATGTGTTTCTTTGAACGGTCCAGATCAGGATCCGCGTGATGTGCTTTTTACGAACGGCCAAGATACCCTCTGACGCTTCACCTCCCGAAGCTTAGAAGACCCTGACTCGTCCCGTCCCGAGTAGTAGATCAAGGGTAAAATCAACGGTCTAGATCAATTCACCTCCTCTATAAATAGGTCACTAAAAATTTCATTTTTTACCTCACACTCTTGTACTGTTACGCTGTTAAAATTTTGAGAGCTCGCCCGACCCTGACTGCTGCTCCCGTCTCGTTTGTGTCAATCCCGAGCTACTGCTCCTTTACCTGTAAGTCCTACCGCCCTTACACCAGGTTAATTAATGTCTTCCCCAGATGAAACTTCTATTAGAGAAATAGTAGCCTTTATGGAAGCACCCGACTCTCCCCAAAACAACCCTGAGCCCTCTAACTCTGATAATTCCAGCTCAGATCTGGACTTGTCCGAGACTCGAGAGGAAAAATTAAGGCGATTACATAGACTTAGATCGAACGAAGCCCGCTTAACTGCCCAGGGTAAACAATGGTTTGAGGTATTGGCCTCCCATCTAAGTCCTGACCTCGGTCACTTCATTAGGGAGAGATCGGGGATGCCTGAGGGTTATGACCTCCTAATCCCAGGTCGAAAGGATCGAGCTCACAAACCACCCCCTAACTATTTAAGCTTCAGTCTAGATCAAGTAAAAATGGGCTTGAGATTTCCTATCCCGAACTGTGTATCTCAACTCTGTCAATATTTTTGCGTCTGTCCGAGTCAATTATCCCCGAACTTCTTTAGTTCGATCTTATCCCTAGCCGTCCTATTCTGTTTTTCAGAATTCCCTTAGACATAGGAAATTTTATCCAATTCCTTCAAATTAAGAAAACCGTCCCGGGCCATTTTTACATTTCCATGCGACCCGAGTACCCCTTTTTGAGGGAAAACTGAGCTCTCACAAGGGTTGGACCAATAGGTATTTCTTTGTTAAACCTAACCAGCCCTGGGAGTGCCGGAGTAACTGGGCTATGAATTTCATCACTCCTGATCCCCCAGCTCTACCATCCCATAACTTTACCAACTTTCTCAACACAATGTCTGTTCAAGTTTTTGACATCGAGAACCTGGTCGGGGATGATCTGCTCTGCCATTACGGCTTCAGTGGGAAGGGAGTAGAGATCCAAGGGGATGTAGGTAGTACCCCTGTACCCGTGCTATCCTTATCTTAGATTGATTTAACATGTGCCTTTTATTTACTGTATTTGTTATTTGTTTAGACGAAAGGATCAGATCTGCCGCTATGCCTGCAAAATTCAGAGCTGCTTTGAAGAATTTTAAGAGGAAGAAACCCGAGGATGCGGAGGCTAGCTCGAAACCCGAGCCCGAAACCACTGCGCAATCCAAGAAAAAATATTCTAAGTCCAAAGAACAAGGACCTCTGGTACCTCCCGAGCTGTCGCCCCAGCCATCAACTTTCCCCCCCCCCCCCCCCCCCCCCGAGCTCATGGAAAAGGCCCGGTAGAGGAGTTTGAGTCTCTATCGAACGCCGTTCCTCGTGGTATGGCCTTCCAATCCGAGACGCCAGATATGTATTTTTTCTCACAGCCCGACCCCCAAGGGTGCCTGGGCATAATGCATAACCTGATTTCCCGATCTGACTTGAAAATCCTACGAGCGGTGCCACACTTGGAGGCTGAACAGAACTTTGCTTTGGCATCCCTGCAGGTATGTTGCATTTTTCAATCTTACCTTGTATATTGAGCTGTCACTTACCGAGCTGGTATTTACCCCTTATATTTTCACAGGCTCTAGCTTAGGGAGGGGAGATCACCAGCCGGGCTTTTAAAGACCGGGAGGAACACAACCTAAACCAAGAGGCCTTCGTTGCTCGGATTTCTGAGCTCACACGAAAAACCCGAGAAATGAAGGCTGAACAAAAGGAAAAGGTGACCGAGATGAGGGTGGAGATTGAGTCCATGCGAGATGCTCTGGAGGCTGCTCATAAAAATACTGCCGAGCTGGAAGTGGATAAGATTGAACTAGAGAACCGAGTACGGGCCCTGACCCAGGAGCTTGAGGCTGCAAAGGAGGTCGGGAAAAGGGAGTTCTTGAATTCCGCCGATTTTGCTAACGTCGTAGCTGAGAAGGCGGATACCTTCTTTGATGAGGGTTTCAAGGGGTGCTTAGCCCAGTTCAGGGCTAATGGGTACTCAGAGGCCGAGCACCCCGCCCTTTTCCTAGATTGTACCAAGGCTCTTGATGACATGCCTGATGAAGACTCGGAGGAGGCCGAGCAAGAGAAGCCAGAAGATCCCGACCAGAGCTCAAAGTCGCAGGATGCCCCCGCCCCTTGATTATTTGTATAAATAGTGTTTACAAACATGATCTAAATGGTAGACCCTGCGCGGTCATTGATTTTGGTTGTTGCCCAGGTCGAGCTGATACACTACTACTATTTTCCGTGCATGAATGTTTTTGCCCAGCTCGGGTTTCTTCAATGATTCTTATATTCTAACATGATTTTGCTATTATAAGTGAATGAAAGTCAAGCCAGAAAATTTATCAAGCATAAATCTTTTAAGGGCTCGACCTACACATACCCGGACTGGCCGAATTCTAGTCAAGCTATAATTTATTAAGTATAAATCATTAAGGGCCCGACCTACACATACCCGGACTGACCGAATTCTAGTCAAGCTATAATTTATTAAGTATAAATCATTAAGGGCCCGACCTACACATACCCGAACTGGCCGAATAAAAATCAAGGCCCAAGTTATTAAACTGTTTAAACCATACCAATCTTTGAAATAGAGCCCCACTCGGATTTTTTAAGTACCAAGGGTTGATTTTTTGACACCAGTCCTGTCCAAATTTTTACTATATTTTATATGATAGACCTGCTTAAACTTTGCGAGCCAGACCTGCCCGAGCTTGGAGTTCCACTATTGTGGGCCACTGAGGTGGACTTTGTGTGCCATACCTGTTTGGGCTTTGAGTTCCACTGATGTGGTCCTTGAGTGCCAGACCTTCCTAGGCTTTGAGTTCCACTGATGTGGGCCACTGAGGTAGACTTTGTGTGCCAGACTTGCCTGGGCTTTGAGTTCCACTGATGTGATCCTTGAGTGCCAGACCTGCCTGGGCTTTGAGTTCCACTGATGTGGGCCACTGAGGTGGACTTTGTGTGCCAGACCTGCCTGGGCTTTGAGTTCCACTGATGTGGTCCTTGAGTGTCAGACCTGCCTGGGCTTTGAGTTCCACTGATGTGGGCCACTGAGGTGGACTTTGTGTGCCAGATCTACCTGGGCTTTGAGTTCCACTAATGTGGTCCTTGAGTGCCAGACCTGCCTGGCTTTGAGTTCCACTGATGTGGGCCACTGAGGTGGACTTTGTGTGCCAGACCTGCCTGGGCTTTGAGTTCCACTAATGTGGTCCTTGAGTGCCAGACCTGCCTGGGCTTTGAGTTCCACTGATGTGGGCCACTGAGGTGGACTTTGAATAAAGGATGTTACCAAAAATCACAGGGTGTTCCATAAAACAGAACTGACTCTTGCAACATTCAAAAAACAAAATTGACACTAACACAGGACTGGACCTGATGGAAACAAAACAGGACTGACTGTAACGCAAAAAGACGGCTGGTTAAGAACCAGTTTAGTAAGACAGTATGACGAGACCCGAGCTGAGCTACTATGGATAGTATTTTTTTAAGTGCTGAGCATTCCATGGCCTTTTACCCTTTTTTCCTTGGGCATCTTTCAAATAATATGCAGTTATTCCAGCTTTTCCTATCACTTTGAATGGGTCTTTATACTTGGCCTCTAGCTTTTCTCTTTCCCCTGGATGTTGTATCTTTCGCATAACCAGGTCTCCCTCCTGGAAAACCTTGGGGTATACTCTTTTGTTGTAGGCCTGGGTCATTCGCTTGCGATAGGCTGCGAGCCTAATTGCAGCTCGGGACCTGTGCTCTTCCAGTAAGTCTAAATCCATTGCTCGCAGTTCCTGATTGTTTGCCCCATATGCCATTATCCTAGCATTCTCCTGTCCAATTTCTGCCGGGAGAACAGCTTCAGTCCCATACACCATACTGAAAGGAGTTTCACCCGTACCGGATCGAGTTGTAGTTCGATAAGACCACAATACGGAAGGAAGTTCGTCCGCCCACTTGCCCTTGGCTGCATCCAGTCGTGTCTTAAGAGCCTGGACTATCATTCTGTTAGTAACTTTGACCTGTCCATTCCCTTACGGGTATGCTACAGAGGTGAAAACCTGTTCGATCTTCATTTCTTGACACCATGCTCGGACTTTGAATCCACAGAACTGTCTTCCATTGTCTGATGCTAACCTGCGAGGGATCCCGAAGCGGCACACTATATTTTTCCATAGAAAATTGAGCACTTCATTTTCCGTAATTTTAGCTAGGGTCTTGGCCTCCACCCATTTAGAAAAATAGTCGATCGCGACCAACAAAAATTTTCTCTGCCCCGTGCTAACAGGGAATGGTCCTACAATGTCCATTCCCCACTGATCAAAAGGACAGGAGGCCACCACTGCCCTCATGTATTCTGCAGGTCTCCACTGTAAGTTAGCATGTCTCTGGCAATTATAACACGCATGAACCAGATCTGAAAAATCTTTCCGCATAGTAGGCCAAAAGAAACCAGCCAGAAGGGCTTTCCGAGCCAGGGCAAGACTACCTAGATGACTTCCGCAAGACCCTTCATGAATTTCCCGTAATACATAATTTGCTTCGTCGGGACCTAAACACTTCAACAAAGGTTGAGAGAAGGATCGTTTGAACAGAATTTGATCTATCATGACGAAACAAAGTGCCCTTCGCTTTATCTCCTTAGCTTTTTTATTATCAATTGGTAATTCTTTCGCGATTAGATATTTGTGTAGATCATATCTCCAATCCCCTGTTGGTATTTGAGTTAGCATATCATCAAGAGTTTCCAGCTGAGATACGAGCGCCCGACCTGCAACAATGGGATCAGGTCGGTCATTCAAGGCACTGGCTAAGCGAGCCAAATAGTTGGCCTTGATGTTCTCAGCTCGGGGGATGAGCTCTAAGTTCAGTTCGGTGAATCCTTCCTTGGCTTTGTCTAATGCCTTGGCATATTTCCTCATCTTATCATCTTTGATCTCAAACTTTTCGTTGCTCTGCTGAATAGCTAATTGGGAATCAGAATATAGAGTAGCCCGAGAAATACCCAGATTCCGTGCTGCCTTAATTTCAAGTAATAATGCCTCATATTCTGCTTCGTTGTTAGAAGCTTTGAAGTCCAATCTAATTGAGATATTTGTTTCTTCACCCCAAGGTGAGATAATCACGACTCCAGCTCCTCTCCCTGATTGACATGATGACCCGTCTACAAAGATCTTCCAGAGCTCCTCTTGTTCTAACTGAACCATCTCTGCTAAGAAGTCTGCTAGGGCTTGAGCTTTTATGGCTGTCTGAGGATCAAATTTGATGTCGTACTCACTCAACTCCGTAATCCACCTGATAAGTCTCCCCGATGCGTATGGATTAGTTGCAATTTTTCCCAGAACGCTATTGGTGAGCATGGTGATGGGATGTGACAGGAAGTAAGGACGTAATTTTCTTGCGGTGATGACCAGAGCTAAGGCAAGCTTTTCTTGAGTTAAGTAATTGAGCTCGGGTCCCTTCAAAGCATGACTCACAAAGTAAACAGGCTGATGATTTATTCCCTCTTTCCTAACCAGGACTGAACTTGCTGCTCGAGGTGTGACCGCCAAATATAAGAACAGTTATTCTCCTTGAGTGGGCTTATTCAGCACAGGCAATTGTTTTAAATAGGCTTTCAAATCCTGGAAGGCTTTCTCACTTTCCTCATTCCATTCGAAAGTTTTGTTCTTTTTTAATACTTTAAAGAAGTATAGACTTTTATCTGCAGACCTACTTATAAATCGGGCTAATGCTGTGATTCTTCCTGTTAACCTTTGTACCTCCTGTATATTCCTGGGCGAGCTCATAGAAATAATAGCTTGGAACTTTTTCGGATTTGCTTCAATTCCCCTTCTTGTAACCATATAACCAAGAAACTTTCCAGCTCAGACTCCAAAAGTACACTTGCTAGGGTTTAGCTTAAGCTGATAGTGCTTCAAAGTTTGAAAAGTTTGAGTTAGGTCGGTAATGAACTAGTCCGTAGTTCGGGTCTTGACCAGGATATCATCTACATAGACCTCGATATTTTTGCCGATTTGTTGCTCGAATATTTTATCCATCAACCTTTGGTATGTAGCCCCAACATTTTTTAGGCCAAATGGCATGACCCTGTAACAATATGTTCATGTTGACGTCACAAAACTCACTTTATTCGTCCTATTTAGCTAGTGGGATTTGATGATATCCTTGATAGGCATCCAAGAAGCTGAGCAGCTCGTGCCCCACTGTGGAATCGACAAGTTGATCAATTCTGGGTAACGGATAACAGTCCTTTGGGCATGCCTTGTTCAGATCCCAAAAATCCACACACATGCGCCATTTACCAGAGGACTTTGGCACCAGAACTATATTGGACAACCAGGTCGGGAAATAGATTTCTTCAATGTGTCCAGCTTTGAGTAATTCGTCCACTTGTTCCTTTATTTGTAGTGACCCTACATGGAATCACCTATTAACTGGCAACTAATAGCATGCATTAAACTTAATACAGCAAAATACTTAACAGAGTAAAATGTGCGGAAACATAATCCATAAATTACATATCGGCTTAGTAAAATATATCCAGGCTTAATACTGTAGTGATACAACCATATCGAAAAACTTAAAAGTAAACATTATACAGCTATATCGAATCCTGTTGTATAATAAACTCCTCAAGGCTCCTGCTCCCTAGTCCTGCCTTGAACTACTAGCTCCATCCATCCTGCGACCTGCCCCATGGAATAGGGTGTCCAAGATAACAACTAAGACGTGAGCGCTAATGCCCAGTACATAAACATGAGTAAACATATGTATATAGTGCATGCAACATGATGACTGGTAAAGGGTCATCTGAAAAGTCATGCTCAGTACCGACGTCACATGAGTGCTGCCACCGCACGGATCAACCTATGGGTGCAACCACACTCGTCTAGTACACTAGAGTAGTCAGACATAAATGCCCCCGTCATCGCGGTACTCTCAGTGACAGACTATCGAGTATAGAGCTGAGCGGCTCTATAGTCAAGTATAACAAGGTATAGGCTCAACGTGTATATGCACATGACATATGAATAATGAAAGCGATAAATAATATTTCATGTCATATAATAATGCCAAATAAATGCAACATATGAACATGTATACTCGCTGGCAATCTCAGTCAATGTGTACGCAGCAAAATACTTAACAGAGTAAAATGTGCGGAAACATAATCCATAAATTATATATCAGCTTAGTAAAATATATCCAGGCTTAATATTGTAGTGATACAACCATATAGAAAAACTTAAAAGTAAACATTATACAGCTATATCGAATCCTGCTGTATAATAAACTCCTCAAGGCTCCTGCTCCCTAGTCCTGCCTTGAACTACCAGCTCCATCCATCCTGCGACCTGCCCCGTGGAATAGGGTGTCCAAGATAACAACTAAGACGTGAGCGCTAATGCCCAGTACATAAACATGAGTAAACATATGTATATAGTGCATGCAACATGATGACTGGTAAAGGGTCATCTGAAAAGTCATGCTCAGTACCGGCGCCACATGAGTGCTGCCACCGCACGGATCAACCTCTGGGTGCAACCACACTCGTCTAGTACACCAGAGTAGTCAGACATAAATGCCCCCGCCGTCGCGGTACTCTCAGTGACAGACTATCGAGTATAGAGCTGAGCGGCTCTATAGTCAGGTATAACAAGGTATAGGCTCAATGTGTATATGCACATGACATATGAATAATGAAAGCGATAAATCATATCTCATGCCATATAATAATGCCAAATAAATGCAACATATGAACATGTATACTCTCTGGCAATCTCAGTCAATGTGTACGTACCTCTAGGCTAGTTCAAGTATAGTAGATCCTAGGTTCCAAGCCTATATTCAAAAGTTCACCGTATCACTACACAAGTTCTATAAGTCTTAACTAAGCTAATAAGTACTCCCAAAACTTAAATAGATTCCCGGACCATACCTTCGTCCGTAGATAGCCATTTGGAGTCGATAGTCCCGGATGACTATAACCACACCTTGGTTATTCCATAACCTCTATTATAACCGATAGGGCCCTCAAGTGTATAACTCACACTATATAACTTGAAGAAAGAAACTCGGAAATTCGTAATTCAAATGAAATCAGACAAGCCCTATTTATAGGCAAAATTCCCGACCAGTATCGGAGCTTCCGATCCGCTCACTGTGTGCATGCTTGACACGCCAGGATTGGAACTTCCGATCCGACGATCGGAGCTTCCGATCTGCCCTCCGTTCGACACTTGTCAAAACTCGCGGTTGAGTCATCGAGCATTGCTGGCAGCTGGAGATCGGAACTTCCGTTCCTGGATCGGAGCTTCCGATCTCTGTGCTTCCGATCGGCTTCCGAAGTGGCTGGGATCGGAGCTTCCGATCCAGCCCAAAGTCAAAAGCCCAATTTTTCTTCTGAAGTCAAATTACACTCCGAAATTGGCTAATTACTAACCCTTAATCATGTTTAACATATTATTATCTTAAAATGGAATCTGGGTTACTACATTCTCCCCACCTTTAGATATTTCGTCCGCGAAATAAAATCTAAAGACAAATTAAGATAACAATATGAAACATCAAACCATGTTTTATTACAACAACTGTAATTACATCTTTACATGGTAATCAAAAATACAAAGCAAACAACTCAGGATATTCTGCTTGCATATGACTCTCAGTTTCCCAAGTTGCTTCTTCAACGCCTCGGCGCTGCCACTGTATTATCACAAGTGGTATAGTCTTGTTCCGAAGAACTTTTTCCTTCCTGTCTAGGATACGGGTCGTTCAACAAAAGACAGATCTGGCTCTAGCTGAATATCAGTAGACTGAATCACATGAGATTCATCAGCTATATACTGTCGAAGTAACGACACATGAAAAACATTGTGTATACTGGAAAGATTTGGCGGTAATGCCAAACGATAAGCAATATCTCCGATTTTCTCCAGTATCTGGAAAGGCCCAATGAAACGAGGAGACAACTTGTCTTTCACACCGAATCTCATCACCTTCCTGAAAGGTGGTACTCGTAAGAATACATATTCACCAGGCTCAAACTGAAGTGGCCTGCGGTGAATATTAGCATAACTGGCTTGTCGATCTTGAGCAATTTTGATCCTCCGTTTGATCAAATCCACCTTGTCTACAATCTGATGCACCAACTCAGGACCCTCGACTTGTCGTTCCCCGACTTCATCCCAGAATAACGGAGTACGACATCGTCGACCGTACAATACCTCGAAAGGTGCCATATCAATACTACGATGATAACTGTTATTGTAGGCAAATTCGATCAAAGGTAACTGATCCTGCCAAGATACGCCAAAGTCCATAACAGAAGAACGTATCATATCCTCCAAAGTACGAATCGTCCGCTCTGACTGCCCATCAGTCTCCGGATGATATGCAGTGCTTAAACTCAGAGTGGTACCCAACGCCTGCTGAAAACTACCCCAAAAACATGAGGTAAATCGCGGGTCTCTATCACTGACTATGCTTACTGGAATCCCATGTAATCGCACTATCTCTTCGACATATAAGCGTGCCCTGCGATCATAAGAATACTCCCAGTTGTAAGGAATAAAGTGTGCTGATTTCGTCAAACGGTCAACAATGATCCAGATAGCATCACACTGACGTGAAGTTATAGGTAAATGGGTGACAAAATCCATAGTCACGTGCTCCCACTTTCATTCGGGAATCTCAAGATTCTGCAATAATCCACCTGGTCGTCGGTGTTCAGCCTTGACCTGTTGACAAACTAAACATCGAGAAACAAATTGATACACACTACGCTTCATTCCCTTCCACCAAAATCTAGTTCGCAAGCCCTTATACATTTTCATGCTTCCAGGATGAACTAATAATCGACTCCTGTGAGCTTGAGAAAGAATATCATTCCTGAGATCCGCAACATTAGGTACAACCACTCGATTCGATAAGCATAATAAACCATCTGCCTGATAATGGAATCCAGATGTATTAACTCCATTGGCTAGACGTGCCAAACGCTGAGTCTTATCATCAGATATCTGAGCATCTCTGATCCGAGAATACAATGCTGGCTCAGATAAAATAGTATACAATCGAATTCCATTCCTCCCTTTTCTGTGCTTGAGCGTAAAACTCAAAGAACAACACTCTTGTATCATATGAGATACTTCATTAGTCTGAAGTGCAGAAAGTCTCACCTGCCGACTCAAGGCATCAACAGTAAGATTAGCAGAACCTGGATGATATTTGATTTCACAATCATAATCCTTCAAAAGATCCATCCAGCGTCTCTGTCGCATATTCAACTCTGCCTGAGTGAATAAATACTTCAAACTCTTGTGATCCGTGAATATCTCAAATTTCTCGCCATAAAGATAATGCCTCCAGATCTTGAGTGCAAATACAATGGCGGCTAACTCGAGATCATGTACTGGATAATTATTCTCATGCGTCTTCAACTGTCGAGAAGCATAGGCAATAACATGTCCATGCTGTGTCAGAACACATCCTAACCCCTGACTAGAGGCATCAGTGAAAACAACATATCCTCCTGATCCAGAAGGTAGAGCTAGCACAGGTGCAGTAGTAAGATGTCTACGCAGCTCGTGAAATGAATCCTCACAATCCGAGGACCATATGAAGGAAACATCTTTTCGAGTAAGCTGAGTCAAAGGTCTGGCCAACTGTGAAAAATTCTCGATGAACCGACGGTAATATCCAGCTAAACCCAAGAAACTACGAATCTCAGCAACCGTCATCGGACGAGACCAGTTCAACACTGCCTCTATCTTACTTGGATCAACAGATATCCCTTTACTAGAAATTACATGACCGAGAAACACTACCCGATCAAGCCAGAATTCACACTTACTTAATTTCGCATACAGCTGCTTATCTCGTGATGTCTGTAAAACAATCCTCATATGTTGTGCATGCTCATCCTTGTCATGAGAATAGAAAAGAATATCATCAATGAAGACGATGACAAATCTATCCAGATATTCTCGAAATACCTGATTCATCAGATTCATAAAGACTGCCGGTGCATTCGTCAAACCGAATGGCATTACCAGAAATTCATAATGTCCGTATCTGGTTCTGAAAGCAATCGTAGAAATATCTGAGTCTCGTACCCGCATCTGGTGGTATCCAGATCTCAGATCTATCTTCGAGTAAACAGAAGTACCCTGTAATTGATCGAACAGATCATCAATCCGTGGCAAAGGATACTTATTCTTGATGGTGACACGATTCAACTGCCTGCAATCAATACATAATCGCATCGATCCATCCTTCTTCTTTACAAATAAAACAGGTGCTCCCCACGAAGAAACACTCGGATGAATATATCCCTTATCAAGCAGATCCTGCAACTGCTGTTTCAATTCCCTCATCTCTGACGGTGCTAGATGATAAGGTGCTCGGGATATAGGCGTAGTTCCTGGTACTAGATCAATACCAAATTCAACCTCTTGAACCGGAGGAAAACCAGGATCTCATCAGGGAATACATCAGGAAACTCACTGTCTATAGATAACTGATCAATACCCGTACTACTCATGGACATATCAACTGCATAGATGAGGTAGCCCTCCCCACCTGACTCCAAGACATGACATGCCTTCAGAGCCGATACAAGTGGCATCGGAGGTCGCGCACCCTCACCATATAAGTACCAGCTATCACCCTCATGCGGATGAAACTGTACCAGATGCTGATAACAATCCACAGTAGCATGATACAAAGTCAGCATATCTATTCCCAAAATACAGTTAAAATCTGTCATCGTTAATATCATCAAATTAGCCAATAACGTATTACCCCAAACTCTAGAAGGCAACCCATCACTAGACGCTTAGTTACTATCTCCTGCTCCAGCGGAGTAGATACAACTAAATCCATATCTAATGATACATAAGGTAATCTATGTATCTTAACAAAACGACTAGAAATAAAGGAATGCGACGCTCCAGTATCAATTAAGACAAGTGCAGGAATGCCACATAACAAAAAGGTACCTGCCAACATGCGATCGCTTCCCTCCGTAGCCTGCTCCTGAGATAGAGCAAACACCTGCCCTTGAGTCTGTGGACGATAACCAGAAAAACTCTGTGGTGCTGGCTGCTGACGTGGAAAAGTAAAAGCCTGAGATCCCGATCCACTAGCAAAACCCATGCGCTGAGGACAATCTCTCCGCAGATGTCCCTGCTGACCACAAATATAACAAGCCCAGTAGCCCTCGGACATGAAGCTGCAGGATGCTTCCCTCCACAGTGGCTACAAAATTCCTCCTTCTTCTTCTTATTCCCAAAACGGAACATACCTCGTGAACCGCGAGAACCAGACGAAGTAGTAGGAGTAGAAGAAGACATAGGTCCAGATTGCACAATATATTGAGCTCTAGGCTCAACAAATCCACTAGACTGTCCTGGCATCATCAACTGTGCCCTCCTGTTGCTGGTCTCCACCAGACGGCAACGGTTCACCAAAGTCTCATAAGATGTCGGATCATCACAGGCGATAACTTGTGAGTAGATATCTTGATTCAAACCTTGCAGAAAAATATCATACTTTGATGCATCACTGGTACTGATATGAGGACTGAAAGGTAGCAGATCAAGAAATCGTTGCTGATATTGATCAATAGTCATTGATCCTTGCCTCAAAGTAAGCAACTCCATCGATCGTGCTTGACGAACAGCTGGAGGAAAATACAGTTTCTGAAACTGCTAACAGAAATCTTCCCAAGTCACCTGTCCTCTCTCAGTACGTGCCTGAGCAGCTTTGGCATCCCACCAAAAACGTGCTCGATCCTCTAGAACAAATTCTAGAACTTCCAATTTCTGCTCCTCAGTACACTCGAAAGCTCGAAACGTACTCTCAAGTTTAGACATCCAGCTTCTAGCTTGTTCAGGATTCTCGCCTCCCACCAAAGGTTTCGGTCCTACTTGCATGATTTTTTGATAGAGTAGCGACGTTTATCCTCATGATAACGATGTTGATCATCATGATGGCAGTGGTGACGATGATGATGACCACCTCCCTGGCCAACACTACCGTGACTCTCGTCAGCCATATCCTGAAAAAAATTGCACATTAAAATCCCAAATGCGCAAGAATTACTAGACTAAATCCCAAGTACTAATCCCAAAATCTATGCATGCTCTGATACCAAAAATGTAGTGACCCTACATGGAATCACCTACTAACTGGCAACTAATAGCATGCATTAAACATAATATAGCAAAATATTTAACAGAGTAAAACGTGCGGAAACATAATCCATAAATTACATATCATCTTAGTAAAATATATTCAGGCTTAATACTGTAGTGATACAACCATATCGAAAAACTTAAAAGTAAACATTATACAGCTATATCGAATCCTGTTGTATAATAAACTCCTCAAGGCTCCTGCTCCCTAGTCCTGCCTTGAACTACCAGCTTCGTCCATCCTGCGACCTGCCCCGTGGAATAGGGTGTCCAAGATAACAACTAATAAGTGAGCGCTAATGCCCAGTACATAAACAATGAGTAAACATATGTATTTAGTGCATGCAACATGATGATTGGTAAATGGTCATCTGAAAAGTCATGCTCAGTACCGGCACCACATGAGTGCTGCCACCGCACGGATCAACCTCTGGGTGCAACCACACTCGTCTAGTGCACCAGAGTAGTCAGACATAAATGCCCCCGCCGTCGCAGTACTCTCAGTGACAGACTATCGAGTATAGAGCTGAGCGGCTCTATAGTCTGATATAACAAGGTATAGGCTCAACCTGTATATGCACATGACATATGAATAATGAAAGCGATAAATCATATCTCATGCCATATAATAATGTCAAATAAATGCAACATATGAACATGTATACTTGCTGGCAATCTCAGTCTATGTGTACGTACCTCTAGGCTAGTTCAAGTATAGTAGATCCTAGGTTCCAAGCCTATATTCAAAAGTTCACTGTATCACTACACAAGTTCTATAAGTCTTAACTAAGCTAATAAGTACTCCCAAAACTTAAATAGATTTCCGGATCATACCTTCGTTCGTAGATAGCCCTTTGGAGTCGCTAGTTCCGGATGACTATAACCACACCTTGGTTATTCCATAACCTCTATTATAACCGATAGGGCCCTCAAGTGTATAACTCACACTATATAACTTGAAGAAAGAAAATCGGGAATTCGTAATTCAAATGAAATCAGACAAACCCTATTTATAGGCAAAATTCCCGGCCAGGATCGGAACTTCCGATTTCAGGATCGGAGCTTCCGATCCGCTCACTGCGTGCATGCTTGACATGCCAGGATCGGAACTTTCGATCCGACGATCGGAGCTTTCGATCTGCCCTCCGTTCGACACTTGTCAAAACTCGCGGCTGAGTCATCGAGCATTGCTGGCAGCTGGAGATTGGAACTTCCGTTCCTGGATCGGAGCTTCCGATCTCTGTGCTTCCGATCGGCTTCCGAAGTGGCTGGGATCGGAGCTTCCGATCTGGGTTCGGAGCTTCCGATCCGGCCCAAAGTCAAAAGCCCAATTTTTCTTCTGAAGTCCAATTACACTTCGAAATTGGCTAATTACTAACCCTTAATCATGTTTAACATATTATTATCTTAAAATAGAATCTGGGTTACTACATTATTACTGCGTCTTTCTCAAGGCCGAAGTGTCATTTCCTTTGAATAATAGGATGGCAACCCTTTACCACATTGAGCTTGTGATCTGCTACTTCTCGATGGACCCCTACCAGGTCTGAAACTGACCATGCAAAAAAATCTTTATTTTTTTCCAAGCATGCCAATAAGGTTTGCTTTAACGGTGTTTCAAGGGTGCTAGCAATTTTTACCGTCCCCGAAGGAGGGGAGATCATGATTTCCTCAACCTCCTCTTTAGCGGTGACAGCTGTGTCTTCTATTAGGTTGACTTTTTCCATGGTAGAAAGTCCAGGTCTGTCCACTCTATCCATCCTGGCCACCTTTTGTTCTATTCTGACCTCCTCCACATAGCATTTGCGAGCAATAACTTGATCACCTTGTACTTCACCGATCTTATTACCAACTGGGAACTTTATTTTCTGATGTAGAGCTGACGCAACAGCCATGAAAGTGGTCATGGCAGGTCGACCCAGTATGGCATTATAGGCAGACGGAGCATCTACTATAATAAAGCTCACAATCCTGGTCTTGCGACCGTTGCCTTTTCCAAGAGTTAGGGGTAGATGTACTAACCCAACATGCCGGATTGCATGACCCGTGAAACCAAAGAGTGATGTTACGACGGGCTCCATTTTGTATTGTCCCAGGTCCATTTGATTGATAGCTTCTTGGAATAGAACATTGACAGAACTGCCTGAATCCACAAATAACCGGGCCACATCGTAATTTGCGACCATGGCCCTTATTACCAGTGCATCATTATGGTTGCTAGAAACCCCTTTTAAATCTTCCGGCCCAAAAGAGAGGGTCGAGCCAATGTTGACAGTCTGATTTTCAATTTCCATATTTATCAATTTTCGGCTGCTACATTTTCTAGCTCGATTGGAATCTCCATCAGTAGGGCCTCCAGAAATCATGTTGATAATTCCTCGAGCAGGTGGGGCCGGTCTTTGATGAGCTCGGTCATCCCTGGGCTGGTCTTGATTTGGATGATTAAAATATTCATGAGGAGGAACAGTCCTGGCTCTTTGTCTTAACCTTCCTCCCTGTCCACTGTTCAGGCGATACCCCTCTTGACGGGTCAATATATTTTTTAATTCAGAGTGTTGCTGTATTATCCTTTCAATCTCTTGATCTAATTGACGACAGTTCTCCGTAATATGCCCATATTCATTGTGAAAGTGACAATACTTATCTGATTCCCTATTTCGAGGTCCCTTTTCATTCCATGGAGGTCTTTGCGTGAGTTTCCGATCGTCACAAATTTGAAGAGCTCGGACTTTGCTCATGCGCAAATGAGTGAAAGAGGTGAATTCTCCCAATAGTGCGGGTCGGAATGATTGTCCTATCCCGGAATTACTGCTCGGAACCCTATTATTTTTTGGACTTTTTGGCCGTTCCCTCTTCACAGCTGCTCGCGAGACCTGTATTTCTTCCATGTTGACATATTTCTCAACTCGGGCGAGTAATTCCTCGTATGTCTCCGACGACCTCTTTATTAGAGATTTGAGAAAATCCTTTGTATCCAGTCCTTGCATGAAAGCATTGATGAGCAGGTCTGGGGTAGACATGGGTACCTCGAGAGCCAAGGCACTAAACCTGCGGATATATGTTCTCAAATTTTCATGTTCTCGTTGCTTGATTGCAAAGAGGCTGAAAGTAGTGGTGGGATGCTTTTTGCTGCTAGCAAAGTGATGCAAAAAGGATTTGCTAAAATCCTTGAACTCCTTGATCTCCCCCGGGCATAGCATATTGAACCATTGTTGGGATGGTCCTATAAGAGTAGTAAGGAAAGACCGGCACTTGATCTGATCAGAATATTTATGCAACAGAGCTGCATTCTCAAAGCATGCTAAATGGTCTTCAGGATCTCCTTTACCATCATACTCCCCGACGTGAGGCAATTTGAATTGTTTGGGGAGATCGGCGTCCAATATCTCCTGAGTAAAAGGAATGTTTTTGGTTGTGGTAGCTAGGTACCCGGCCTGCTTCTTCCTTAGCTGCTCCATCTCTTCCTTCAACTTTTTGATTTCCTCGAGGTGGGCATTATGATCGAGGTGCGGGGGATTGACCTCACCCCTTTCTGCCAAAGACCTCTGAACAGCCTGAGTTACTAACTCCTCTAAATTTGGGTGATTTCCATTCTTATTAGCCATCGAAACTCTTTTTCTTCAAATTTCCACAGACGGCGCCAATTGATGATGTCGGAATTTTACCTCGGGTTCGGTCTGGTAGAATGGATCCTCCAACTCCTTTATGAAACAGGTCGGGTTGGGCATCACTTAGATCTGCACAAGCAATAGCTAGGTCAAGGGGCGCCGAAGGTGTTTTCGGCGTGACCCCTACGATGCCTAAGTCAGTGGCTTGAAGGCAGAAAGTATGATTAATGCGAAAACTGAGAGATATGAGTGAGTGAATGTGTGATGAATAGTGAATAATGAGTAATGAATAATGAATCATGAAACAATAACAGTACCTGTATTTATAGGAAAAAATAGAGTAAGTTACTTAGTCGAACTATAACATGTCCTGAAGTATGACTCTTCATTCATTGGTCCGTCCTTGAGTTTATCCCTATCTCATTCATATCTGTGCAATGACCAAGCTTATCTTCAATGTATTTGAGTCTTACTTGAACTAGAAAACATACCAAGCCCACTGGGCCCTAGCTCAGGTGAGTCGGCCCATTAACAGTTGTTCAGGTCTTGACATGGCCTAACAGGTAGAAAACTGGATTGGACCTTATATCTAATAATAATCCTATAATTGGGCCAGTACGGGGTTCGGACTGCATTTCTTGGTCTAAATTCATTCTTCTTTTAGACCAGTTAGGGAGGTACTATTGTTACCCCGGGAAATTATTTTAACCCGAACCCGTTCAATATGGGTTTAAGAGGGTTGACCCAATTATATGATTATTATTAGATATAAGGTTCAACACAGTTTTCTACCTGTTAGGGCATGTCAAGACCTGAACAGCTGTTAATGGGCCGACTCACCCGAGCTGGGGCCCAGTGGGCTTGGTATGTTTTCTAGTTCAAGTAAGACTCAAATACATTGAAGATAAGCTTGGTCATTGCACAGATATGAATGAGATAGGGATAAACTCAAGGACGGACCAATGAATGAAGAGTCCTACTTCAGGACATGTTATAGTTCGATTAGGTAACTTACTCTATTTTCCCCTATAAATACAAGTACTGTTATGGTTTCATGATTCATTATTCATTACTCATTATTCACTATTCATCGCACATTCACTCACTCATATCTCTCAGTTTTCGCATTAATCATGATCTCTGCTTTCAAGCCACTGACTTAGGCATCGGAGGGGTCACGCCGAAAACACCTTCGGCGCCCCTTGACCTAGATGTTTCTTGTGCAGATCTAAGTGGTGCCCGACCCAACCTGTTTCATAAGGAAGTTGGAGGATCCATTCTACCAGATCGAACCCGAGGTAAAATTCCGACATCATCAGAGATCATTGTGCAGTCGCACAAGCGTGGAACCGATGCGTGAAAATGGTAGTATTTAGAAGAATTTTAGGAAGCACTAAAACCACCACGAGCTTTCTTATTTTAATTTCATAAAAAAATTTATTTATCATTGGGTTCTAATTAAAGAGTCGGCCGGGTCAGACTGATATGTATCTGTGAGAGATCAACTTAGGCGGGAGATATGTGTAATTTCCCACGCTTTTAACGGAAATTCGGGTTAAGATTCGGGTCTTGAAGGATCCGAATAATTGACCCAATCCAATGTTGCGATTCATTATTATTTATATATAATCTAAAATTTCCAGTGTCCTACTCCTCCTGCCGTCCTCTTCTCTGCTTATCTCAACGGAGAAAGGGGCAAAACACTGTTCTGGAAACCCTAATTAATTTTTTTTTAATCCTTTATCGGGTCTATTATTCTTTTCTGGGAGAGGTTTGATCGGAATAATTGGATCAGATTGATCCATGGGCGATCGGTTTTACGGGGGTTACTCTTATTCCAATCGCTGCATGGGTTAGTGGATAAAATTCGGATATGGTCCATGTTTTTCAATCTTTCTTGATTTTGCTACTATGAGTGTTGTTGTTTCTGATTGATTGTGGATTTGATAGATGATTACAACGAGGAGGGAGAGGAGACGGAGGGGGAGTACGAGGACGAAGAAGTCAACGACGCTGAAAACGGGGAGAAATCGGAGGAATTGGCTTGCCCCTTTTGTATCGAGGATTTTGATGTCCTCGGATTGTGCTGCCACATCGATGCTGACCATCGTGTGGAGGTTAAACCCGGGGTAATTCAAAGATTTAATTTTTTTGTTTGTCGCATTTCTGTTGATTTTTATTTCAGTTCTATTTAGTAGGGCAGAAAGACAGGATAATAGCCTGAAAGTGTTGGATGTGGAGAATGTTTTATAGATGATAATGGTTCTGATATATATGTTGCTCGGTGGACAGCAGATGAAATTTTGAGTCCAACGATGTCATGATTTTTTCGAAATGTCATTGGAATGGATTTATAATTCTGCAGCTAGCTACTTTTATGCTTAGGTTTCTTTGGAATGCACGTTTTCCATTATGACCAGATTTCTGTTTGCAGATCTGTCCTTTTTGTGCTACAAGGTTGGGAATAAACATGGCTTCGCACGTAATCACGCAGCACGAGAGTATTTTAAAAATATCCTTTGAATAATACGTGCACTAATTTGATATTAAGTTGTGGCAGTATTTCTCATCTCCTTGATTATTCTGTTGTTTATATTGATACACTGATTAAGTAGTCTTCTGGTGTTAACTTTAACTTTGAATTTTACGCCCTCTGCAATAAGAAGCACGGTAGTTCTCGCTCCAGATCAACAATTCTTTTATTCAGAAAAGAGCTTCAGGAGAGGCATTTGCGAAGCATTAAGGAGTCCTCTTTGATTGATTCTTCTTCTGAGGCAGCAGCTGATTCAGTGCTTTTGTCATTTGTGAACAGTCCACAACCTGCTTACAAACCTAGAACCATTGAAACTGCTCCCTCAACTGAGGCTAGCTCATCAAGGCAAAGTTCAAATGTTGATTCTTTGGAGAGGTAAGGAAATGTTACTTTTTTCCCCCTCATCCAGCCAACTAATATTAACTGGCTAGATGCTTTATGCTTTTGGTGTCCGTCCTTATTGCGAATATAACCAGTCACGTGTGAGCTGGTAATTGAGAAAATGTGTCACAGTTTCAAATGTTATGTTAACTATCATTCCCCTTCATCCAGCCAACTAATATTAACTGGCTAGATGCTTTATGCTTTTTGTGTCCGTCCTTATTGCGAATATAACCAGTCACGTGTGAGCTGGTAATTGAGCAAATGTGTCACAGTTTCAAATGTTATGTTAACTATCAGCTAGTCATAGCACCTTGCTGTGTTTATATGTATCAATTTCCCTTGGTGGCATTCATGGCGAATGGATTGATGTTGCTCGATGGACGTGTTTCCGATTTATGCTTTTTTTTTCCCAGTAAATGGTTCAGTAGCATTGCTCATTGTGTGCCACTGCCATCAATGTGTTTTTGAGTTTGTTACGAAAGCATTTGCATCAGTAAAACTTGATCTTCATGGTATATGTGGTGCATGTCAGGTTATGGTTCACTTCTCTCTTCGAGATGTTTAAGAACATATTGTGGCTTAGGTGAAAAACTGTAATTTACTCCATTCCTACTATCCATTTTGAAATCTTTGATGAAATAGGAAACATTCCATTCAGTTATGTCCTTTTCCTTTCCATTAATGGAGAAGAGCCATAAGAAAATGCTTATTTGTTTTTCCCATGAGAAGAGTACATTTGAGTTAATCTCTACATGTGTGTCTTTGTTGTAATCCTGAATTTCATTTCGTTAAGCCTGCCTATGCGCATCTCTCAGCTCTGTTTCTGAAAAGATGTTAATTTGTTGATCTAATATTGTCTGACATTTTTTCCCAATACTTCTCATGGTTACAGAATACAACCAGCTCCGTCGTCTGAGAGAAGAAATGTGATGGCCAGGAGTGAATTTTTACAGGAATTAGTGTTATCCACCATTTTTGATGACTTATGACGTCATTGGGAGCCTGAAAGTAGCGCTCACTGGCCGGCCGACGCAACGTTGGTTCATTGACATCTCAATCTCAGTGAACATGACTAAATATCGTGCACTTCCAAGTCCCAACTGAATATATCGGATTAGACTCGAGTTTCTCGACTCTTATGCTGTGTTTGCAGTTATCATAATAGTGATAGTATTTAAGGCTTATGTGCTGTAGTGTAGTAAAAGTCTTTGTAGGCCAAGTCTGTTCAGTGTTCACTTGGTTTGCTATTATAAGCTATTTCCATTTTGGGGTTGTCTGAACTCTGAATTCTCTTTTTCTTTTTCTTTCGTGACTACAATTTTATGAGGTTTTTTAGGTCCATTCATATTTTTAGAATATGTAATCATTGCAGTCTCGTAATTCGAAAAAGATGCTGTATGTAATATGGTAATTTTTCAAATTAGCGATTTTTAAGAAAATTAAATTAACCGTGACTAACTATTTTTTTTCAAAAAAGAAGATATAATTTTTATAACGTTGGAATATTAGTAGTAAAGATCATAAATTTTAACCGTACTCGTTATTCTAAGGTAATAAAATCGGAAAGTTTGTCCAAAGAATAAGAAATGCAAAATGTATGCATGTTGAGGTTTAAGTAAGGAGAGTTTTTGTTTGGTACATCACCAACAAGAGCATGTTAACTATTTGAAATTATATTAACTTTTTCGTTTGATTAATTAGAATAGGATTGGATTTTTTTAAATTTTTTTTATTTCTATTATTAAATAAAATATTTGGAAAAAAATTTCCGGAATTTGAGCTACTTCATTAAATGATTAGGCTGACTTTTTTAAAAAAAATTTAAAAAATAGCTTACAAAATGCAAAAAGAAAATAGGAGCAAAGATTATCTAATTTACAACTTTGGTTTTAAAAAACTAGTTCGGTGTGTGTATTATGGGTCAAACGCTATATATGGGTCAATTTCTACTGCTTTGGGTCAAATCAATTTCTTCCATCTTGCTTGTCTTTGCCAAAAATGTTTATTGAGTTTTAAAGGGGGCGAATTGCATTTCACCCCCTTGTGTTATCACTTAAGAGCATATAACCCCTATGTAATATTTATTGTCTTATTAGTTCCTGTGTTCTTAAATTAGGTGCACACTTGCCCCATTTGCATCTGAATAATATTTTTTTGTCAAATTACAAAAATGGCCAAGATATATATCATTTTTTATTTATTTTTCTCACATATCCTATATCATAAAACCTCATTTGATTACTTCAAAAACAAATCTATCGGATAACCGAAGAAACTTAGGGCAAAAATGAAGACGTTGAAAGTCCACAATCAAGCAATTACAGTCACAAAAGAAGCGAAAATCGGTGTTTTTTGATAAGTTGTCTCTCGAATGTTAATGATTTCAAAGTTGCACTATATATTGAGGAAACAATGCCCAAGCTTGATAGTGTAATGGATCTGGAAGGAAATTATATGAATGTTGAAGAATTCTTGAAGTCATTTTGTATTTTGGATTGCAACTTGAAGGATGCTTGGTGTAGCTTGCTGTGGTATTTGATTTGAAGTCATTTTTATATTTTGGGATACATCTTGAAGGATGCTGGGTGTTTTTGGAATTTTTATGGACACATGCATGTCGTTTGTTTTAATGAAATATTAACATTAATTTTAATGCTTGGTTTTTTTTTTTAGATAATTCTTGATGTTTTGGAAAATGTTACAAACTTCTTTTCTTTGATACTTGTAATTAATTTATTGATACATTTTGAGAACACTTATTATACAAGTCATATGATAATTGATATATTTTTTACTCCATACTTATGTTGCTCATGCTCAAGATTCTAAAAGTGTTAGACAATAGGCGGACGATGGGTTTTTATGCAAATATTTTAATTAATTATACAAATATATATGAAATATTTTATAATATCTAACATTAGTAAACATATGCATAAATTTGTTCTATATTTTTATTAATATTTTTTCAATAATGCTTATTAACATAATTTTTATGTGCATATATTTCAAAAAAATATGCATACATTTCTTCAAATTTTTTAAAAAAAGTTTTTATTAAGATATTTTTTTTAAAAAAATCGAATTTGTTACTGTCTAGGTGAGGTCAATTTTTTCAATGACGCCTAAAAACACAAAATTTATAAAAATCGAGGTAACGAGTGATCTCCTGCACCGTCCAAGGCAGCGTCATTGACCATGTTAAAGAACTCCATAAAAATAAACATACGAAAGGTTTCATGTTCATAGATCCAAGATGTAAAATTTGGTATATTAAAGTTAAAAATATGTTGTAAGGGTAATTTGGGCAAAAAAATGTTTGAATATACGCAATTCATGCGCGTGAGTAGGGATGACAATTTTTTCCGCGGGTTCCGGTCTCCGCGGAGAAAAACCGAAACGGGAGCGGGTTCGGGGGAGAGTTTCGGGTTCGGGTTCGGGTTCGGGTTCGGGTTCGGGAATTATTTTAAAATCCCCGAACTGGAGTGGGGCGGGTATGGGGATGCTATCCCCACCCCCAAACCCGCCCCGATATCCCCGAAAATAAATAAATAAATAAATAAATAATAATAATAATAATAATAATAATAAATACACACACTTATCATCATATAATAAATTTTTCTTGAATTTATTTAGAATTTTAAGCGTATATATGTTAAAGATATTTGAATCACTAAGTTGAATTATTTGATATTTGAGACTTGGAATGTCTCAAATTTTTTTTATATATAAATCTAGAATTTATGAATATTTGCCAAAATTTTAGAGTTGGAGTTTGAGCATTTTCTAAGGCAGTACACAAAAATATAATATTAATGATTTTTGGAATGTAAAAAAATAATTGTTGGAAAATTGAATATTTTAAGTTTGATGTCTACGGGGACGGGTTTGGGAGTTTCCCCACGGGTTCGGGGATCCACCCCATCACAATCTCATTTTCATCTCTATAATGGGTTTGGGTTCAGGTTCGGGGATGGGGGTTTAGTCCCCACGGGTTCGGGGACGGGGATTCCCCGAATATGTAGAACCGGGGATGGGTTTTTAATTCGGGGACGGGGATGGGGATGGCAAACCCGTCCCCGCCCCGCCCCGTTGCCATCCCTACGCGTGAGAAAACAAGCACCACCATAGGGACTAATATGCACCTAATTTAAAAACACAAGGGTTAATAAGACAATAAATATTACATAGGGGTTATATGTTCTTAAGTGATAATATAGGGGGGTAAAATGCAATTTGCCCGGTCCAAACACTAGGGACACAAATCATCCCATTTTAGGGAAAAATTTTGTCTTGTAGTTTTGAAAGTGAATTAACATTAGGGTACCAAAAGTGTATAAAAATAAATTGTGCGACTTTTTGGCATATCACAAACAAGAGGAACCAAAACAATTTTAGGAAGTAAATAAGCACATGCTATGCACATACCCTTATCCCTTTGTTTTTAGGAAACAATTTGATTGCACCAGGAACGTTGTGGAAACAATTTCTAAAATACTCATTTAAAACGGTGTTTAATTTTGCTTAAACTTTAATGCATTTAAATTCTATTAAAGAACTGTTTTTTAGAACATAATATTTTATTTGTTTTTTTTTTTTGATTGAATACGTTTTTATAAAGCTTAAATAAAAAATTTCATGAATATAAATATGATATCTTAATTGATAATGAACTTCTTTATATTATATTATTTTTTAGATTTGTAGGAAAATATTAATTAATATAATTTCAATTTTTTTAGTGTTTAGAACTTGAAATTTATTCGTTAATCTTAAATTTATGATAATTTTAACATTGTATTTTGTTATTTGAATTAGTATAATAAAAATTGAAATTTTTTTTTGTGTTTAAACTCGTAATAATCTCGTTTAAAATTGAAAAATTTGAAACTTAACTTTTACATTTCGAGATGCTTTGTGTTTTTTAAAACCTTGGTGAAAGCCACAGGCATGATCTCCTGAGTTAAGAAGAGGCTAGACGGCCATTAAAATAAAAATTAGAGAGAAGATAAAAATCACCCACAAGTATTTTAATATAAAACATTAATTTATTTAACTTAAAAAATATTATTAAAATGTTTTTCGAAAAAGAAAAAGTCGTGCTAAATTACATTTTTGCCAATTGTTTATAGTTGGAATTTTAACTTTATTTTACTCAAATTATCATTTAAATTTATTAAAATATTAAAATTTTATTGAAAAATTTCTCCCAATTTTCATATTCATATTTGGATCAATAGCTAGCATGAATGATACAACATAATTTAAATAAAAGAGTTTAGAATTAAAACCAAGATTTCAATAAGCTGAAATATTTTTATATATTCTCCATAAGACCATAACTATTCTGATTTTTAATTACAATTTTATATAATTCATCATATATTAATTTATTTATCTTCAAAAAATTATTAAAATAATTTTATTTCTAAAAAGAAAAAATAGGAGCATGCACATTACACGCACAAATTATGCACAAGGTCAGTACTACTGATATAGATTATCCTTTAAAATAAATATTTTGCTAATTATTTATTTAAAATTAGATTTTAAGTTTATTTATAATTCATATTTTTTTGTAAAAAATTATTTAATTTTATTGACAATCATTTTCTCTCTATTTACTTATTTGGATTGGTAGCATAAATTAAAAAAAATATACGAAGTAATTTAAAATAAAGAATTTATAACCAAGAATTCCAAATTTGAATAATTAATATATACATCATCTCCGATTATAAGAGTATTGTCTAGGTCGGAAAAAGTGGTAGTCGGGCAAAGGAACTTGTAGATATGTAGCCCATTCGTCCACAGTTTGCACAAGACAATATTTCTCTTGCTCTCCAGCTCCATATGGATTCAAGCTGAATGAATCCCCTGGCTTATACGAAAGAAGCCCGAACACCGGCAATGAAAATTTCTTATCTTTTTGGTCATAAATTGCTCTTGCAAAAAAATGTGGTGGGAAATCCTCTGCACCTGCAGAAAAATCAATGGTTAATTATATATATATATCCGCTTGCACCCACAAAGTATATATATATATATATATATGCACAAAGTATGTACGTACGTACCTCTTGATTTTGTGGATAATGAATAGAATGATAGAAAAGATGTATCAATTGATGGGCCAACTGGGATCCTGCAAATTGGATACCTGCATATAAATATAAGTGTCATATGATATTTTAATCAATTAACTCATGATATTCTCAAATCTCAACTTTTCTTTAAAAACCAAAAAAAGGGCATGGCTAGCATACCAAGCTACGCAAAGCCAGCTTGTTTCAAGAAGATCGCAGCTCCTGCAACTGCTCAACTCTGGAAATCTATCAGCAAGATCGAATATCTACATATTTGAAGAATATATATATATATATATATATATATATTTAGACCATGATCAGTATTTTGATTCACGTTGTGCTAATGCTGTGCATGTGGTGTGCATATCGTCCCCGACTACTAAAACCTTTTTAGTGGTCGGAGACGAGTTGACCATCATTGGTTGGTCAACTAAAAATTTATATATATATATATACACTTACCTTGTCTGTCAGAGGTTCGCGATTATATGGTTTTTCGTGTTCCATGTACTGAAAAAACGGTGATGGGGACGAAGAACTCGCACAAGAATCAGCTTCCTTGTACAATTGAATGCCCGACAGGTACGGAACATAGTATTGTACAATCTCTTTTCCGTTCACATCCAGTGGTACCGCAGCTCCATACATGCTGCATTCTTTTAACGATTCCCATAAATCTTCGAGGCAGAAGAAAGGATGGGAATCTGTGTCTGATCCTCTTGAAATCATTATCTGTCATTAAGAAATATTATAAACTCCGTGATCTCAAAAACTTGCACGTTTTTTGCACGCTAGCTAGCCTCTTTCATTATTAACGACCAAAGAATAATTACATAATACTTGAAATCCCAAATTGCTAAATCAATTGAAAATACTTTCTTCAAATACTACAAATTAAATTAAGTAATGACGTATTAGTAAATAATCTTCAGCACATTACTTGTCGCCGATAAAATTAGTCTGCTTTCGAGCGAATTTGGGAAATACATGGTTTTTTTAAAAATACATTAAAAAGTCCTATAAAAAAATTTAATTAAAAAAAATCCAAAAAGTAATTAAAAATATTTATTCAAATTCTGGATATTAATTACCTCTATGAATAATTTCAAGGTAGCATTATTAAAATTACACCTTTTATTTAACTTGCACATCCTTTATTTCTTTTATTTTTTTCCCCCATATAATGCTTAATATACTGTATACAGATCCTCTATTTATGAAGTTTTTAAAGTTTATTAAATAATTTTGTACTCTATTCACTTTATGTAAATATACCTTAAATTAAATTTCATTCTGTATTTTTTATGTTAAAATATTTTTTTTGAAAAAATGACGTCTAAAAATATGTATAATATTTTTATTAATATCTGCATTTAAAAAAATGCGTAATTTAATGAGTTTTGATGCGGTGAGCAATCACAGCAAGCACATATGGGACTCAAAATGCAATTAATAAAAAAAATTTAAATAAAAATAGCATTTCTCGGAACTTTAATAAAATAAAATAAAAATCTTCGCGCCAACTAATCATTTTTTATTCGCGCCAACCAACCGTTTTTCTTAACGAATTTATGAAATACTTCCAAACATGAATTGATTGATGGTTTCAATCATCAAGTGAATTAACAATCAAAACAACTTTAAAAACAATAAAATTTTCACTAGATATAAATTTTTTAAACAGATCTGATTAAAAAATATATATATCTCTCTCTTTTTGACACGGAATAAAATCTATTTATATATACCTCTGACGAATCTCGTGATGGAATGCATGGAGAAATGGATTCCATCAAACAGTCTAAGTTTGTAGATTTTCCTAAACTTGTTGAATCACCAAGGTTAAACTTGTTGTTTTCTTGTCTCGAGGACGAGGTTGAGTTCTTTCTTGACATGACTTCAATTTTTCGATTCAGAGATTGAAATGTTTTATATAAAAAAAATGAATTTGGGGTTGAAAGTCTTGAAGGAACTTGAGATAGTATTGAAAATGAAGATTGAATGAAAATGATTATGAAATAATATTGGAAGGATGGTATTTATAATATGTTTGCTTAACTATCTGTTTAGTGGCACTCTTTTGTCTCTATTTCATATATGCCTTCTTTTATGTGTGTGTGTGTGTTTTTTTTTTTCTTCTTTTCTTTTTTTTTTCTTTTTTATTTCCTTTTTTTTTTCCCCCCAGAATGTGGTGTGATCTTTGGCTTAAATGTGTGTTGAGTAGGTGCCTTTTGGATTTATATATGTGTATTATGTATATGTATATGCATACATACACACATAGACATATAACATATTGGTTTGGTACATATATAACAGGTTTACTACGTCTAAATAGATAGTGACATTATTTTTACATGATCAATAGCTTTTTAAGCATATTTTAGGATTATAAGAACTTATATATGTAATAGTATTATACATTATAAATATCATAAGTCAAAGATGTTTTGAAATTTTAATTAACTTTTATAATTAAACAATTAAAAATGTTATCTAAATAATATTTTTCAACCATATATACATTACTTGTATGAAAAAAAATAAGAGTGGGGATAAATGAAATTAGATTTATGATTCTGTCGATTTGACATTAAATATTTTTATAATTGTAAATGAGATATAATCATATTATCGTAATTCAAAATTCAATTTAAAATAAAAAGTAATTAGTACACCTGTCTCCAATCTCCATCATTTCTATATAATTTATAAGAATATTTATATTAAATGAGACGCGGGCAATTATTAAATTAATGAAAAATATGGGGAAAATAATTTAATTTTGTTATAAGATAAACTTAACTTGAATTTTAATATATATAATTTTTATTAAAAATATATCATTTAAATATTATATATAGGTAGATTTTGGTCTTTCAAAATTTTACAGATTGATTCTCGAGTCTGAACGGTATAATTTTGAACAAAATAATTATGTGTAGTGGAAAGAGATTTTTTTACAATGGTAAAAATACAAAGTTGGTGAGAACCATTGAGATTTTAATTTTAAATTAAAAAAACATTGTAGGATTGACTATTGAGCATTTGACACTTTTTCTTAAAATTAACCGGTGTAATAACACAATACAACCTTTTAAATTATACAACAAATCAAATATAACGCTTTAATGGTTATATCAAAAAAAACTTTTATTGCAATAAAAAAACATTGTCTATGATATCTCGATTTCTTATTTAACTACAACTCTACAAGAATAAAATTCAGATCTTACTTGCTACCGTACATTAGATTTTGGATAGTGAATTCATTTGGTAATTGAACTCAACCCATGGGAAGCATTAGGTGAATTTTTGAAAATACTAAGCTATGCATTTATTATTTTCAAATAATTTCAATATAATGGTTGATTTTCTTTCTTTTTTTTTAAAGAATTTATTTGGTGGTTGATAATTTCATGGCTTTATGTGACCATTTTTGAGTTGGCAATTTGGTGGACCATATGTTCTTACTCCAAAACAATTAATGAATGATTCTAAAAAAATTACTAAATTAATACATGTATGTGTTTGACTAAACTTATTAAAAAGAGTTTATAAGCTCCTAAAACTTAAAAGTTGTTAAAGTGTTTGGGTAAACTTATTTTAAATAACTTAAAAATATTGATATATATGTTTGGTATTATAAGATATTTTTATTGTTAAAATTACCAAAAAGGGTATAATTCTATGAAAATAATGTTTCGAATTATACATATACGAAAATAGTTTTAGAATAAACCTAAATTAAAATAAATAAAAATAATTTAAATATTTTAATTTAAAAAAAATTATGTGATTTGGAATTTTTTTTAAAATAAAATTTAATATTTAATGGATGGAGGATATGATGGAGATTTATAAAAATATATATTTAAGAATATTTTAGAGATATAAAATGTTAAAATAAGATTTTCTAAGCTGTTTGAAAATCTTTTACCAAACAAAGTTTCAGAGCTTACAAACTCCAAAACAACTTATAAGCTGTTTTTGACAGCTTATTTTTTGTTCGACTAATTGTTTGCAACAATTTAAATTAAGCTTCGTTTGGACAAACACTTATAAATCTTTTTTTTATATAAAAATGTCATTTAAATTTTTTTTAAAATGTTTTTAAAAAAAATTGAAGAATAAATATGTATTTGAGTGTTTGGACAACTATTTTATAAAAAAGTTTTTAAAGTTAACAACTAATATGTTTTGATTTTCATCATTGTACTCTTCAATTCTAAAAACATAAAAAAAAAAAAAAAAAAATTAAGGAAAAAAAACCATATCTCCAGAAAACTATAGCCGAAAAACAATTTTTTTTTAAAAAAAAATCTAAAATCTTATCCAAACATATACTTTAAGTTCATATAATTAAAGCACTAAAAAAAATTTTTAGATATTTGCTCAAACTTAGCCTAATATTTTTCAAAGATATCAACATATTGGCTGAGCTTATAAGCTCTAAAAAACAACTAGTAAGCTTTTTTGGAGCTTATAAACTCTTAAATTTTGTTTGGTAAAAAAAATTTTCAAACAATTTATAAACTGTCAAAATAAGCTGTTTGACAGCTTATAAGGTGCTTTTTAAAAAGTAAGGCTGACCTTATTTTTTTGAAAAAGATCTTATTTTAAGATTTTATCTCTCTAAAGTATCCTTGAATATTTTCATAAATCTCCAACATGTTCTCCACCCATTAAATATTAAATATTATTTTAAAAAATTTCCAAATCAAATAAAATTTTCTAAATTAAAATATTAAAATAAATTTATTTTTTTAATATAGGTTTATTCTAAAACTATTTTCGTATATGTATAATTTGAAACATTATTTTAATAGAATTATACCATTTTTGGTAATTTTGAAAATAAAAAGATATTATAATATCAAACATATCAATATCTTTAAGTTATTTAAAATAAGTTTACCCAAACAATTTAACAACTTATTTTAAAATAAGTCATATCAATTTATAAGCTCATAAAACAGCTTTTAAGCTCTAAAAACTTATAACTTATAAGTTTTTTTTAATAAGCTTTAGTCAAACATTCTCTTACATTCTTTCATAAAGTTTTAGGCATTGCATAAGAAATATACCCCAGTGATATGATTCATATGAAATATACCCCAGTGATAATTATAAGTGTAAGCTCATTTCGATTTTAAAAAGTGAAAACCCACGAATAATATGTTAGGTGAACTCTTACCTTTAATAAATTAAAATTATTGTAGTTGAACCAAAACAAATTAAAGATGCCACATTTAATAATATGTAAAAGCAGATTTTTGTTGAAGTTATACAATTATCGTATATCAAAACGTAATATGCTTAAACTGTTATGAGATTTAAAACATTTAATTTGAATCTCAATGTTATCATAATTATAGTTTTTGGTAAAATTTTAAACGTTCAATCGTATAATTTTTCTATGCTATTTCACAAAATCAATTAAGGATAATAAATTTAGAAAGTTCTTTTTCAGATACAACATATAATCTCTCATTTAAAACTATGACAAGTTAGAATAACCATCATTCTATTAATGTAAAAGATTCCCTTAATTTTATATAATTTTTTTATTTTAAAAAAGTAACATTTTCTCTCTTAATTACTTTTAATTAAGTCTATTTAGATAAGTTGATTTTTTGCGTTCCAATGTTTTTTTTAACAAAACACTTTCTTTTTTTTTTTCATTTTTTAATATAAATTGACGGCAACATTTTCATTGTTTGTTTTTATTGTATTAATATCAATAGGTCTTAGTGAATTAAAGTAAGTAATCTAAAATTTACTTAAGAAATTTTTATTAAATTTTTTTAATATCTGCATATTTAGAATGCTAGTATGTTTTAGCTTATTAATAATATTCAGTAATCAATCCAAACATATATACAATGATGAATAAGCCTGAAATAAATTTAATCATGTAGAAGGTCTAAAGACTCCAAACCCATCTTTAGCCCAATTTTATTTTTATTTATTTTTTTTAATTCTTTAGTCCATTTTTAAAACCCTATTAGAAACTAATAATTAACCAGCGACGGAGCACACACGTTGCGTGTATGAAATAATATACAAATATAATGTATTGTATATTGAATAATTTGTTAATTTTAAAGTGCTTGTTTTTATTTTTTTGTTTTTTTTTCAAATATAAAAAAATTTAGTCATAAATGAAATTCAGTTTTAATTCATAGAAAGAGATATGATAAAAGAATAAATGATGCGAGCAGTTGAGAGAAAATGTGGGATAAGTGAGTTGGAGAGAGAGTGTAGGGTACAAAAGAAAAAAATTGGAGAAAATAGATCATGACACCAAAAACAGTTAGAATTGGCTATGCATATTTAATAAAATAGTAAAGAAGTAAAGATATTAATATAAGGCTCTAAAGGGGAATTGATTATTTTGGCAAATGTTAGGAAAAAGTAAACAAATCTCTAACTCAAGAAATCATATCACGGATTTTTGTGCAATTAATAGACCATGCAAACCAATCGAATAACTATGAGATAATAAATCACAGAAATATCGAAAAATAATGACACAAATTTTTAGCATGGAAAACTCTTAAATCAAGTGAAAAAACCACGAGATGCGTATGCCGCTTAAATATACACTAATCAAATTTAATAGGTACTAACAACCATGACACGTGTTCGATAATTCAATTATTTGAGAAAAAAACGTAAAAAAAAATTATAATAGAGAAAAAACATGTGAGCTTTTAAAAAGTAAATAGAATTTGTAAAAAATGTATTTGGATAATTTAATAAAAACGGATAATGAAATTTGAAAAAAAAGATAATGATGTTAGAAAAAAAAGAAGATATATTAGTCATTTGAGATATAAATTAAAGAAGATATATGTTAAATTTAGAGGTATAATGGGGAAATTTTTTTGTGTAATTTGACACAAAAAATGGTTAATATAAGACAATCATCTATTATAATATAGCATAGATATTAGTTAATGGCAAAAAATTCTATGAGACGGTCTCAAGGGTCATATTTATGAGACGGATTTTCTATATGGGTTATCCATTAAAAAGTATTACAATTTATGTCAAAAATATTACTTATTATTATAAATATGGATAAAATTTACCCGTCTCACGGATGAAACCGTCTCAAGAGTGTTACTCTTAGATAATATAGATATGACGTTTTTCTGCATAAAATAACCAAATGATATCAAAAGTAAATTCAAATTCAAGTTTGATATTCTCACCAGATACATGTCAATAAAATTGATAAAACTGTTTATAAAAAAAAAGTAGATAAAATCAAAAGAAGATTCGTGGAAGCAATTTTAAGCAGCATGATATGGTAAAGTCAGAAGTCGTCTCAAATCCATAATTAGATTTTGGAAGCATTTAAAAGTGGCATCTTTATTTGTTAGCAGCTTGTCTTCTATCTTTACTAACCGAATATTTACTCTCCAAAATATATGGTTGAAAAATAAAACACGAAAACAATATATAATCAATCAATCATGAAGCCTTTCATCACAACCTATGTCAATCAATCTTACAGCAATCTCCAGTTCAAGAATGTACATTGTAAAAAAAAAAAATCATTAGTCATTCCAAATGGACAAACAATGCTAAAAGAAACAAGTACCATGATTCTTTCTTTCTGCACTACCAAAACTTTCCTCACACACAAACGGAGAAAACCGAGAATATAAATGGAACTGAAGGCGACTTGAGATCGCACTTGCTTTGTTGTCGAGTTTAGCTGAACCGATCAATACATGAATAACTGGGATTCAAGAACGGTGCATCACAAGACAGCATATTGGCTCTTTGGATGGGAAAAATCAAAACAATCAGTAGACGAGTTTTGGAGTTCTGGACATGGTTCGGGAGACACATTGAGAGACCAGCCCACAACGTTGGAACATACCCAAGATTGTTTTATGTCAGAACCAACAGAGAAAGAAACATTTGACAGACACATCGAAGTGAAAGGAGATTCATCAATCCCAGAGAAAATCCCAGAAATAGTGATATTTACACCGACTATGTCTTCAAATGTAATGTCACTGACCACTGGGAGTGCATGAGGATCAAATTTGTCATCTGGATGAAACTCACTTTGACCTGTTGCTCTGATTCCTTGTTGCACATTTTCAAAATACACATCAGATACAAAAATGTCTTTTAAATATCCACCCCTCCCCCTTGCTGTCTTTAGCTCGATCCCTATCACAGAGTCCTGCACAGAAAGATGCTCCACTAGGATATTGGAAACCCCACCAGACATCTGGCTACCAAAGGCGATACCTGAGCCGGAAGAAGATTGCAAAAAAACCCTTCGAATATGTACATTAGACGTTGGTTTTCCAAATGATATACCGTATTCATCCCAACCACTTTTAAGGGAAACAGCATCGTATCCCATGCTGATGTTGCTGTTTTCGATGCAAATATACTGGGAAGAATCTGAAATTTGCATAAATGTGACTTCAGATAGTGACAGAAAATACAGTACGAAAAATGAAATGTCAAAAAGTCTTGATATTTGATGTTAAAATGTAATGAGTTCACAACTTTTACAATCCCATTTGGAAAAAATAAAATAAAAATTACCCTCTTTGGTTTTTGTGTTCAACCATAAAATTCATGTAAAAACAAGGAACTTTAACACGTGAAAATCAAATAAGAATATGAATCAACAGACAGACCTGGGACTATTCCGCTAGTATATGGAGAGTCAGGAGGAGCATACACTGTAATGTTCTGAACAAGAAAGTTGCTGCATCATGAAATGTAAAACCAGAAAATGAGTTAAATCTATGCCAAATAATTTTTTCGTGTTAGCACAGAAAAGAAATAAAAACTTTGGAGAAGTTAAGCAATCAACCTGCAATAAGCTGGGTGTATGTTCCAAGCAGGGGCATTTAAGAAGGTTAAGTTTGAAACAACGACAGTGTCTGTGCCAATAAACTCTACTAGATGTGGTCGACTGTGATTCAAGGACCGGGTGTTCAGTAGTTGCCACCAAATCGAACCTTGCCCGTCTATGATTCCATTATTCCCTGAGCAATAAGTAGAACATATATTGCATGAGAATGTTAAAACTGTGTGAAAACTAAACAAGTGCTATAGGACATAGAGCTACCTGTTATAACCACATCAGTTAAATTATATCCGGTGATCAAGCTTCGGTATCTTGTACCAGGAACGTCAAGGCCTTGACCATAAGAAGGTAAGGGCTCAACTAAAGCCCAATTACTGTAATCCTGCTAAAATAATGGTAAAACATGCAAATTACGGTAACTTTGCAGTAGAATTAAGTGAAATACAACGGTAACAATGGTCTTTCCAGCCTGAGTCTACTTGTATTCTTCTGAGAAAGAAGCTTAATTTTTTTATGCTGTAAGTATAACCTGCGAGCCAAGAATAGTTGCGCCTTTTTCAAGGAAAAGGGTAAGATGGCTGGTAAGATTGATGCATCCAATGAGCCACTTTCCTGCTGGAACATAAAGTTGGGCACCGCCTTTGTCTGCAAAGGACTTGAGATAGAATATAGCATTCTGAAATGCTACTGTATTTAAAGTTTTCCCATCACCAATAGCTCCGAACTCAGAGACAGACACACTGTGCGGTCTGGGTTTTAAAGGCCGAATTGACTCACATTCTCCATCGTATTGTGCAGCAAAACTCGATGCCAGTAGCAGAAGTAAAACTATCTGAGAAGGAAGAAAACAAAATGATTCATTACAAGAACAGACCTTGTATCACACTTCAAACTCTGGATACAAAATAACACACAACTTATGCAAGAAAACCAATGTTACGAGTACCATGTACAAAAAAATTTGTAGTTTTGCTACTAGAGCTCAAAAGGCCCAAATGTACATAGACAAGATTTCATAACACAGTCTATGATTATAGAACCATTTCAGAACAAACAAGAAAATCTAGAATCTAGTAACAAGAGTTCATTTACCAATAGATTAAAAAAAAATCACTTTCCCACAGGTAAACAAAGACAAATTAATCAGTTCACTGATGAAGCTCAGTTTCCTGTTCAAAATTAAAAATCCATAGATCTAGAAACCAAGAATAAAAAAAATTCAAGTCATGTACACATACGAACACCAAGTTAAATGATACACAACTCAGCTGAGAAAAAGATCAATACAACCTTAACTTGCATAAGCAAGCGAGTGAACATTTCATCAAAAAAAAGCCCAAAAAGGATAACCGAGATTGCAGTTCGATGCTAAGATTTTTTTTTTTTTTTCCAAACAAAGAAGTAAAATTTCACACTTTATTAAATATTCAAACTAAATTCAACCCAGCTCATTTCTTTTCTGGTGGCAAAAAGAGATGCCCAGAAAGGGAAAATAAAAAAATAAAAATCAAGAAACACTAAGCAAATTACATCGAACAAATCAAACAAAAATGATAACGTACTTACTAGCCTCTTCATGCCTCTATTCCTCAGTCCCAGATTGAAATCCAGCCCTTGAAGAAAAATCTTTGACTAACAGCAACTTGAAAAGAAAAAGGAGGAGAAAACAATAATGAAAAGGGAGCGTAATTAAATGAGTAGGAGTGGCAATTAAGAAGAAAAGTTAAAAACTTGGACCCAAAAATAATCAAGAAACGTCTCTTCTCCCACACAAGAGTACTGAAAGAAAATTATTGTGTATTCTCAGTGAAGAAATTGATTTTTTTCTCCACTGATATGAACAATATATTTGGAAAGTGCGTATGAATAACAGTTAATCAATTTAATGACACAATTAGGAGCCATTAATCACTCCCGTGATTTTTCCAGTTCAACGGATGTTCGCCGACATTAACATAACCCCAACAGTTTTCTAACATATGTCATTATCCCCCTCTCCAATATATATTTGCGTATGCGTTACTCTATAAACTTATATATATTATTTATTTGTTTATGTGTGTGTAATAAATTAAGTTTATGATGTGATGTAATTAGTACGTATTAAGCACGATTAGGACAAAATAAACACGCAATTATGAGAAGGACAGGCGAACGGAATATGTTTTTATGCATGGGAATTGTGGGGAATTATTGTCGTTTATTTTTCTTTACTTCTAATTATTATTATTTATTTAAACAATAACTTTATCTCACCACTTTTTGAAATAATAAGACGAAGCCTTGAAAAAAATTTAGAAGTATATGATCAAATAATGCCTAGTGGAAATTACAAAGAATCGATGGATCATATTTAATAATTCCAAATGAAACCGTGAGACATAAAAAAAAAATTTGAGATTGGATATATTAATGGGGCTATATTCAAAATCTACTTTTTGTTTGCATAAAATTTGTGAAATGGTTGTTTATGATAGAATATTTAGTTTAGATTGTGTTCGATAATGTTTTTTGGTTTGACTTACTTTTTTTTTATTATTTGTTTTGTCAGTAAAATGAAAAATATTGATTTGAGATTTTGAAGATAATTAGGGAAGATATTTGTTTAAATATTTATTGTGATTTTTTGAAATATAATGAAGATATTGAAAGATATGATGCAAAAAATGAAAAGATTCAATGTATTTATACTGATTTCGAGATTTTAATTTGTTGTGGTGCACACATATTCAAAGATTTGGTGATTTATTTATCGAGAGAGGATAACCCATAGTTTGAAGAGAATTTAATTCAAGCAGAATCAAAGTCGTCAAATGAAGTCTACTAATCGTATTTCATCATAAATGTGTCTTCTAATTATTCAAGTCGCTCGTATACTTGAAATTAAGTGGATTCGCTAATAATAAAAATGAGTAAAATAAGGGGGAAAAAAAGAAGAAAAAAAAAAGAAGTTAAATCAACATAACGCAATGAAAAAGCAAATCAATATTTGTAAGACTGACCTTATAGGAGAATTCATGAACTTACATTTCATGGATGGGTTGTGTTTCTTACAGTCCGTACACATAGAAGGTATTGGTCGAAGCCGTATCGTACCAAACGTAATGGCATGTGATTTAGATTTGCTTAATATTGATGACGATGTTTCCGAAACAGTGGGCTGGCATCACTTAGTTTGCCAATAACCAGACAAAGGACGGGGCCCATGACAGTTTTGGGCCTCGTGTGATGGGCCCACTTCTTTGTTCGTCCTTTTGTGGGCCCATTTACATCATCCTTTCGAATCTGGATACACCGGTCATTTCACATGATATACTAATATAAATATTTAGAGTTATTTGCATCAAATACTCATGTGAAATGTTGAAAATGCACATTTTTCCCATGTGAAATTTTAATAGACATCTTCAACCCTGACCTTTTATAAAATTAGCATGCGTGTCCTTTTATATGAGCGATTGTTGCACACGCTCCCCTCATGCGACTAGACAAACATTTTGATTTTTTTTTACACCAAATACCCATGTGAAATATTAAAATTGCATATTTGACCCCTTGAGAGTATAATTTTTAAATTTTTTCAATCCATAAGATCCAATTATAAAATATTTATCAAACATTTATATTTTATAAATTTTTGTTTTTATTTTAATTTTAATTTATTATTATTAATTAATTTGATTATAAAAAAATATTATTACTTTATCTTGATATCATTATTTTATTAAACTTATTTCGTGCTTCCAAATTTTTCATTAAATATGCATTCATAAACAAGGATTTAAATACGTAAAAGTATCAAAATATTAAACTAATTAAAATCATGATAAGTTCAAGCATATTACTTTTTCGATTTAGGACTATATAGTATTGAACCAAAATATAATTTTTTTAAAAAAGATGCATTGCACAATTTGCAATAAATAATAAAAAATTAAAATTATTATATAATTATAAAATTTACTATTAATTCTATATTTAATTGAATAAAATAATATTTTAATTAAATAACTATGAAAATATTAGTTATTTTATCTTAGTATTAATTATACAAAAAATATATTCTAATAGTAAATTTTATCATCATATAACTACTTTATTTTTTATTATTTACTGCAAATTGTGCATTACATACTCTCGAAAAATTTAGATTTTGGTTCAAAAATATATAGTCTTAAATTGAAAGAGTAATATGCATGAACTTATCATGTTGGTTCAATATTTTGGTACGTTTAGGTATTAAATCCTTGTTTATAAATGCATGTTTAATCGAAAAACTAGAAACACGAAGTGATTTAATAAAATAATGATATCAAGATATAGTAATGATAATTTTTTTAGAAACAAATTAATTAATAATAAAAAATTTAAAATAAAAAATTCATAAAATGTAAATGTTTGATAAATATTTTATAATTGGATCTTATGGGTTATAAATTTTAAAATTATACTCTCAAGGGGTCAAATATGTAATTTTAATATCTCACATGGGTATTTGGTGTAAAAAAATCAAAATATTGACTCAGTCGCATGAGGGGCACGTGCGCAACAATCGCTCATATGTAGGGGCGCGTGTACTAATTTTATAAAAGGTCAGGGTTAAAGATGCCTATTAGAATTTTACAGGAGAGAAGTGTGCATTTTCAATATTTCACAAGGGTATTTGGTGCAAATAACTATCTTTTCAAAATACATACATGCGTACATACACACATATATCACACATGTATTTCGTACACAATAATTATATTTATAAGTTAAAGAGATTATTTATTTCGTAAAAAAAAAAAAAAAATTACACATTTTTCATCTATTCATTAGATGTGTTCGATTTAAGCTATATCTGTCGTGAATAGTAATGATAATATATTTAACAAGAAATATTTTTTATTATTCAGATCAAGTCGCAGATCCATCTTATTAAAAATGCAACGTGGCACGTTTTGATAGGAATTTTTGTGATACTCTATGTGATAATATAAACTTGAATTGTGATAATATACAGGACTTGTTGCCATCTTTGGGTATATATATTGTTATACCGATTTTAAAAGCACCCCTTGTAATAAACATATAATCTTCTAAGGTAGTATTTGCAACTTCTAAAAATAAGTGATAATAAAGATTATCTTCATAAATAGAGATTGCAAACACTACCTTAACAATTTTGTTAAAAAAGATCACTTATTTTTAAAAGTTGCAAATCATTTATTTTTAGAGGTTGCAAACACTAAAAATTAGGAATAATTATTAACACTCATGGAACGGGGAATAAATGCGAAAAAATTAGGCTCAAAATTGTGAAATATGGTATCTATTTTGATTGGAGAAATGAATCATAATCGAGATATGAACCAAAAATCGGGGCATGAAATAGAAAAATGTTTTGAAAGGGGTAGAGGTATGCCAAAGCCCAAAAGGGAAAGAAACCCAAGATTAGCGTAGATTTTAAAACATGATTTTAAAAAAAAAAAAGCAGAACAAAAACCGAATGCCTTTACGAATAACCCATAAACAACAGAGGCAAGTGTAAACTTCAAAGTCACCAAATAAAATCATTTTATGAGGAAACATTGTACAGCTAAATAAAAGAGAGTATTTCAGAGTTCCTCTCAGGAAACAACACAATAGTAAAGTGATAACGACCAAAAAACGAGCAGAATTACAAAAACTGGAGAGTAATACTAGGAACACGTATAGACACCAATCCCTGTGATCAGCTGCACAGTTCTTTCACTTTTTCGACTTCTTAGTTCCCCTACATCATCGCATACATTCACAAACTCATTAGCTCACACAACTCAAAATTATAAAAATAGCCGATTACTTGAAGAAAACACGAGTAGTTACTTACTGAGTCGTTTGAGAGGGTGCAGAAGCAGCTGTTGCAGATTGGGCTACTTTCTTCTCTCCGGGTCCCTATAATAGTGAAAAACAGAACAAATGTCTTAAAAATCACAAGTCAAGTAGATGGGTGACAAAAACAAGGAAATGGAAGTAAGGATAAGAACGTCTTGGGTTAAATCTAAGATAAACAAACAAACTAAGCACATCAAAGAAACAACTTGAAACACATGAAATGGGTTGCAGGCTTGCAACTCTACCTTTACTATCTCCCTTTCCTAAATTCTTACAGCTCATTAAATATTTTTCATGGCAAAGCAATTGTCTTTGTAAATATCATGAGAGATATGCACAGGCATGCACAGTACAAAATTCTGTGGAGATCATCCAAAGTAATACCTGGGCTAGTCTTTCCTCTCTCCTGGCAAATTTTCTTTCCCTGCTAGCCTTATTCTTTGCTCTCTTAGCTTCAAACTGGTCAGACAATGTTTTCTCTCTAGCCTTCTCAGCCTTAGACTTGTGGATGCTCTCCATCAACACTCTTTTGTTCTTGAAAACATTACCCTTAACCTTCATGTACATGTCATGGTACATGTGCTTGTCAATTTTCTTTGCCTCCCTATACTTGCGAAGCAGGCGTCTGAGCACTCTCATTCTCCGCATCCACAGAACTTTAGTGGGCAGTCTAGCTTCCCTGGTACCCTTACGTTTACCTGAAATTATTCAAAACCAAATTCATAAAGGTCCAGAGTTGTCTACTTCCAGCTAAGATGGCAACCAAGCAACAAAAAAGAAGCACTTCATCAATCATGGCAATATCTGAACCTAAACAATACATAAACTTTTTCCAACAGATAGGTAACCCTTTAGCTACTTTTCTGTGGCCAAATCAGTCCTCTTAGAATGAGTTTGTAGAGAAATTTGCACAACACTATAACCCACCACACCACATTGTTATAAGCATACAAAGTATATGACCAAAGTTCACTTAGAATGAGTTGTAGAGAATTCTGCATAACAATATTATAACCCACCACACCACATTGTTATAAGTTTAAATATATTAACCCCCAAAATGGCATATATTCAAATGACAAGCAGAGGCCATCAGCGAAGGAGTGAAAAGTCTAAGCCAATTTAAAAGAAGAATTCCCACATAGTAGAGAATTCCAAAAATCAGAAAAGAATACCATATCCAGAATGACGTCCCTTTCTTTTGGCCTCTTTCATTCGGCGCGCCCGAGATCGCGAGTGAATCTTGGTTGGCTTCCTGATAATGAAACCATCCTTGACCAACTTCCTGATATTTTGGCCTACAACAAGGAATAAAGAGTAAAGATGACATATTTGTAACAAAACCACCAGCCGACAATAGACAACTTCATTGCAGAGAGAGATCCATAAATAAAAAAAAGGCTTGTATAACAGTGACAATAAGATTAAGTGCATAATTGATCCCACTTAAATTGCAATTGTAAACACAGGTGAATCTTAAGTTTGCAAAACACTACAATTTGGGTAGAAGAATATAAATGCAGTTCATCAACACGTATAATCCATTTAAGCAATCAAAAGTATCACCTCCACAAGAAGTCAAAGTCGTTCTCACTTCTAACCCACTTCAAGGACAGTTCATAAAAAAAATGGAATATGATAAACTGAATTGAGGATTTCAGTCAACTTAAAATCTTAATCTGTCACACAATCATGTTCTATTCAAACAATAGAGCTCATCCTAAACACCTACACGAAACAATTAGCAACCAAAACTCAATCTCGTTTTTCTTCATCATATCAGGCAAAACACTAGAATCCCAATTACATGATAAACAGTACCGAACGAAACAACGCCCATTTTAATCACAAAAAATCCACGAAAAACTTGTGCAATAATCGCAAGCCAGTAGCCTACAAAAGAGAATAGAGCGTACGCGAATTAGCCATGGAGATTTCACTGCCTTCATTGGGATCCAGCCAAACTTTGCCCTTGCCGCACTTCAGCACGCTGGCGGCGAGCCGCTTCTGTAGCTTCAGCGACACCATTTCTTTCCTCCCGATTGAACTTTCACCGGTGGCGCGATGTAAAATCTGAAGCTTTTATAGGTCACACCATTTTGCACTAGGGTTTATGTTTGGGCTTTTGTATTGGCAATGGCGTGAAACTTGGGCCTTCTCAAATTGGGCTCCATTTCTACCTTTTGTTATTGGAGAAGTACTTTATAGTTTTTTTTAACAAAATCTTACAAAATCTATATTATTATTATATATATAAAAGCAGAGTTGTTGCCAAAATTAGAAAGTTTTCGCCAAAATGTTTGGTTAAAAAAGGAAATACAAGCTGTAATAATTTTTTTTAAATTAAAAATAATTGATTTAATATTAAAAGATATATGTCAAAATAAGGCTTATACACGTTTCTAAGATAATCTTGTCAATTCAACAATACAATTGTTTCCTTATTATCTTTTTAATGCTAAAAGAAATTTTTTATTTTTTCATGTATTGACATTGAAAATAAATATATATATATATATATATATATATATATATATATATATATAAATAAACAGAAAAATATACTTAAAAAAAGTATAATTTTTCCGCATAAAATTTCATTCAAAAAATATTAAATGCATAAATACAAATAAAGATAATATTAAATTTAAAATTATAGATAAATATAATATTGAAATAAAAAAATGATATTACAAGTGACAGACATTTTTATCTAAAGATTTTAAAATACAGATAACATTACTATTAAATTTAAACAAAATTTAAAATAATTTTTTCATAATGAAAAAAATTAAATTTTTTATTTAAAATATAGATTAAAATACGGTTGAATTTAAACAAAAATTAAAATAGTAATTTTCATAATCAATCAAAATTGAGTTTTTGGTTAATAAGACGGTTGTTTAGCATATATACATATAAAAAATGATATTATGAATCATAGACTATTGAATTTAAAATTTTTAAATGATAGATAAAAATACAATTAACTTTTAAAAAAATTTAAAAAAATATTTTTCGTGATCAAACAAAATTTAATTTTTGTTTTTAATATGATGGTTGTTTTGCTTATATGTAGATATACATATGAGCAACACATATTCAAAAATAAAGATGATATTATGAGTGATATTGTAAAATTTTTAAATTAAATAGTTTATATAAAAATACGATTGTATTTAAAAAAAATTTTAAATAGTATTTCTTGTAATCAAACAAAATTTATTTTTTATTTTTAATAGGGTGGTTGTTTTGACCATATATATATACGCAAAAAATATAAAAAAAAAGATGATATTATGTGTGATAAACAATTTATGAAATTTTTTATAATCTATCTATACAAAAGCATACAAATCTGTTAAAAATAGAAACTAAAGTCTGCTCAAAATTTCTTTCTAAAGATAGTAGAGACATTATTATTTAATTTAAAAATACAAATAAAGATAAGGTTGAATTTAAAATTACATATTATGATAATACTTATTTTTTTAAAAAAATAAGGTGATATTATTAGTGATAGACTATTTAATCTAAAAAATTTAAAATATATATATAAATATGATGAAATTTAAACAAAATATAAAATAGTATTTTTATTTATAAAAAAAATTTAATTTTTTCTTTCAATAAAGTGGTTGTTTTGATGCATATATAGATCTACGTAGCAGATATTTTAAAAAATAAATGATATTATTAGTGATAGATTATTTTATATAAATATTTTAAAATATAGATAAAAATATGATTGAATTTAAAAAAAAGTAAAAATAATTTTTTTTGTGACTTTTAATAGGTGCGTTGTTTTGCTAGCAGAGATTCAAAAAAGACAATATTACAAGTGATAGACTATTTAATCTAATTACAGAAAAAAATATAATTGCGTTTAAACAAAATTTAAAATAATCTTTTTCATGATCAAACAAATTTCAATTTTTACTTTCAATAGGGTGGTTATTTTGATATAATTTTTTTTATTATAGTAATATAAGAACATTTTATACTATTGTATCATCTTATCAAATTTTTTCGTGATATACATTATATTAGCATTTTTTTTATATTTTATTTTTCTATCTTGGTATTTAAAGTTTAAAAACTAAAAAAAATTCATTTTAATATTTAAAAAAATTTCTCTTTGATTGTTTTATATAATACAAGTATTGCATGTATCAAACTTATTGTAACATCTTATATGCTATTCTAGGAGCGTCTATACAGTTAGGTATTATTTTTTAAAAAATAAACTTTTAAGATGTTTGGATGAACTTCTTTTCAACAACTTAAAATTGTTGATATGTTTAATATTGTGAGATCTTTTTATTGTCAAAATTATCAAAAAAATATAATACTATGAAGGTAATGTAAGTAATTACATATACACAAAAATAATTTTATAATTTTATCATAAATGTCTATATTAAAAATAAAATTATTATTATTACATTAGGTTAATGCGAAAAATGGGTGGTTGTTAATTTTTTAGGCTAATGTGAAAAATGGGTGGAGGACATTTAACAAAATATACAAAGATAATATGGAGAAGTAAATATTAAAATAAGACCTTTCTTAAAAAGTAGGAGTGAAGCAATTTTTTTTTTAAAAAATCATCTATAAGATGTCAAACAACTTATTTCGACGTCTTATAAACTATTTTTTTTAAAAAAAAAATTACCAAAAAAAATTTAAAGAGCTTATAAGATCTCTCAAACACCCTTAACCACAATGAATTTCAAATGATTCCAATATTTTAAGAATTTGAAATCCGTTGTGATTAACTCAATTATAGCGTGCGATCGGTTGGACCATTTTTTTAAAGAAGATCGGTTTGAACAACGTTTGGTTATGAAAACATTGGTGTAAATAAATATAAATGACTTTGAATTTTTTTTTTGTGCAAGTTATCTAAACAATGAACATAAAATTAAATCTAAAGATTTCAAATCATTTTATCCAAACTCAATCTTAATTTATTTGTATTTTAATTATTTATTCAAACACTCATTCTTACTAATTTTTATAATTAATTAATAAAAATAACATACCATACATCGTACGGATGAAATACTAGTTTTATTATAAAAAAAATGTTTTTTAAAAGTTTTCCCGTCAATAGTGGAACTTTTATAGTGAAGCAATGACTATTTAAAAATGATACTCACTGAAACCGGATGCTTCCAGTCTGAAATCATGAACAAAATATTAGAAGAGCACGAGAGGGTGTCTCGCGTACGAAAATATGAATAGAGCAGCTAATGTGCATTTAGCTATCCATATATCATCCATCAATCATACATTATTCGTCATCAACTAAAAAATGGCTAATATTATTTTTTTAAAAGAAAAAAATGGCTAATATTATTAGTTGTAATAATATGATATCAATATTATTACTTTATTTCGTGGAATATCTTGGAATAAACCTGAATGGAGGTAGGAATCGAAAGTTGTAGATGTAATGCCAAATGGCGCAAAATGAAATTTCTTGGAATAGAAAAAGCCAAATCAGTGTGAAGTTGGCACCTTGGGAACCGCAAGACCCATGAACAATCAATCTCAGAGGGACACGAACCCAATTCAGCATTATTATTTTGATCTTCACGATCTTGACTTTTCTGATCTGTCCCAAATTTAAATTGTCGAATGAATTATATATAATACTCGAAAAAGCGTCTCCTTTTTTTTGTCACGCTTTTGGATTCCATTCACCTGAAGAAACTGGAAAATTTGCAGGAATTTTGAGGGATCTTGAAGTGCAGTGTCTGTGTGGCAATGGCGAGTAAGAAACTGGAAAGGTTACCAAGCATGAAGGAGACAGTTGATGGTACTCTTGGCGCTCACCGCAACGAACTCGTTTCCCTTTTTTCACGGTAAACATAAAACTAAGTATTTTTTATTTAGCATGCATTTTTATGATTGTTCCCTTTTCTTTATGAGAAATATTGTCCCAGATTTTCTTGAAATTGATTGGAGTAAGTATCAAGAAATGAAATTTTGATTACTTTACTGTCGACCTTTTCTTGGGACTTATTTCGTATCTGTTCGCGTGAAGATATGTGGCGCAGGGTAAAACGATATTGCAGCCTCGTCACCTGATTGATGAGCTAGAAAGCATCGCCAGTGAGGATGCTTCAATGCAGAAACTCAACGATGGCCCCTTCCGTGAAGTCTTGAAGTCCGCTCAGGTTGGTTTCAAGTTTACTTTCATTCTTGCTTTGGCCCTGAATTCTAGCAAGAACTAAGTCGGGGGTTTGGTTTCAAGAACCTGTGGTTCATTGAAACATGACTGTGTTTTCTGATGGGCATTCATTGAAGTTTTGGTTTGTAGAAAGTGTTGGAGAGGAATTGTATATTTCAATATTCACAGTAATTCTTCTGTGTTTATATATAATCTTGTTATATCTCGGAGTAAACACAGCTTTAGGCTATGGCTCATAACTTCTTTTTAGTGCTTGTTGTGAAAGGTATGAAAGATGTGACCTACAACGGGTGGAAAGAATATCCTTTGCTACTATTTGTGCAGGAAGATAAAACATGGGCATAATTTGCTCCGAATTTTCGTTATTTGGTAATAAATCTTATACGTAATTGAAATTGTCACACCATGTATATTTGGGTAGCAGGAAGAGCAGAGTATTTCATTCCTACCAGGTGGATGTAGTATGGCTCATAAGTATTCTTTATCAAGGATATTTGTCGTCTTGCATTTTGGTAAATCCAATACATTGCAGGGGGAGTATTTGGCTTGGTGTAGGGCAGACCATAGTTGATATGAATTTATTGATTAAACTTTCTCAATATTCTACTTTTTCAGGAGTAAGCTTTGTTTCTTAAAAAAACTTTGTTAGTATAGTTGCTGTATTATGTTTTTCAACATTTAGATTTGTGGTCCACCCGTTGAGTATCCTTCTATATTCATTGGGGTTACATACTGTGGCAAGATATTCTGATAAATATTGTGGATCTCCTTCAAGCTTTTGCTAATGCTATATAATTGAGTGCAGGAAGCTATAGTTATACCACCTTTTGTTGCTCTGGCCATTCGTCCAAGACCTGGTGTTTGGGAATATATACGAGTTAATGTGCATCAACTCAGTGTCGAGCAGCTGACCGTGTCCGAATATTTACACTTCAAAGAACAACTTGTGGATGGGCAGTAAGTGGCTTCTGTTGTGTTTTATTTCTTCATGAGTAATTTTCTGATCTTATAAGATGGTGGTTTTCGAACTGGGTGTAGAACTGATGATCCACATGTTCTTGAACTGGATTTTGAGCCATTCAATGCAACATTTCCTCGCCCAAATCGATCATCAGCAATTGGAAACGGGGTCCAATTCCTCAATCGCCATCTCTCTTCACTCTTGTTTCGCAACAAAGAATCACTTGAACCATTGCTAGATTTTCTTCGCGTGCACAACCATAAAGGACATGTAAGTTCAAACATAAGAAAAACCCCATGGCTTCGCTGTATGATATATTTCATTGAACTCTATAAATAAATTTGTTCCTACTTCGAAAGAGAGAGTATGACTTAGCTATAAATCTGATGTTTAATGCACGAAGGGTATGATGTTGAATGATCGGATAAAAGGCATATCCAAGCTCGAGTCTGCATTGACCAAGGCGGAGGATCTTGTTTCTAAGCTATCTCCAGATGCACCCTATTCTGAGTTTGAATATGAGTGAGTTTCTGTACATAAATGCTTTCAATAAGATACATACTAATAGGAGCAAACACAGGATTTGGTACATAGGGCCAACTGAATATAGTGTAGGGAGTGAAACTTGAATTTTTAAAGCACATCACATTTTAAAATTTGTTTTGGGGGTGGTATCCACAGCCCTTGCCCCTGCTGGATCCACCCATGGATACAACATTTGTTCATAAATGTTACATATATGATCCAGCTTGCAAGGAATGGGCTTTGAGAGAGGTTGGGGCGACACTGCCGAACGGACCTTGGAGATGATGCGGCTCCTCTCCGACGTCATTAATGCTCCTGATCCATCTACAGTTGAAAAATTTCTTGGTAGAATACCCATAGTGTTTAATGTAGTCATATTGTCAATACATGGTTATTTTGGCCAAGAGAATGTTTTGGGCTTGCCTGACACGGGTGGTCAGGTAATCATTTTTATTTTTTTTAATTAATATGCAACGACTATGATGGAAATTTGTTGTTCCTACGTTCTTTCTTATTCTGTGATTTATGCAGATTGTGTATATACTAGATCAAGTACGTGCATTGGAGAGTGAGATGCTCCAAAGAATAAGACAGCAAGGGCTAGATATCACTCCAAGAATTCTTATTGTATGCTCATCTGACTTGATCAGGTTGCCTTTATGCTAATGGTTTGGGTTTGATTTATCTAGCTCATCATGTTCTTTCTTATTTTCCAGGTTACTCGATTAATACCGGATGCTAAAGGTACCACGTGCAACCAACGACTAGAAAAGGTTACTGGATGTGAGTATTCACACATCCTCCGAGTTCCTTTTAAAACTAAGAATGGCATTCTTCGCCAATGGATCTCGAGGTTCGATGTCTGGCCCTACCTCGAAAAGTTTACTGAGGTACGAGGATGAACCAGTTTTCTTCCAGACTTATTTTCATTAATGATCAAAATATTTCCTTTTGTTGCCATAAACCATCAAGAACTACAGAAAAATATTTTGGATCAGATAATTGTCTCTCTCGTGAAATAGATATCTTTTAGTTCTGGTGTCCCTAATGAGTGTTCTGTTATATGGATAATGTGAAGGCGTAATTCAGCAACTTAATCTCTTTTTAATGATCAGGATTCAGCACAAGAAATCGTGGCAGAGTTGCAGGGTTTACCGAATCTAATTGTCGGAAACTATAGTGACGGAAACCTGGTGGCATCTCTTTTATCTTATAAGATGGGAATCACGCAGGTGAAGATTGATGTTTTATCTTGAATAGTTGCTTTGATGTTGATCTTTATGGTAAAAAAAGTTTATTCTTCGCGTTGCAGTGCACTATTGCCCATGCTCTGGAGAAAACCAAATATCCAGATTCTGATATATATTGGCAAAAGTTTGAGGAGAAGTACCATTTCTCGTCTCAGTTCACTGCCGATATAATAGCCATGAATAATTCGGATTTCATAATCGCCAGTACATACCAAGAAATCGCTGGAACGTATGTGAATAACTCACTTTTATTGATCATGATTGATGAATCCTTGTGAATTTGACATTTAGTTTTTTTTATTTAACATTTAATTTGAAGTATATTATCTCAACTAGTGCTTCTCGTTTTTTGTTTTGCAGGAACGATACCGTTGGTCAATATGAACATCATACAGCATTCACCATGCCAGGTCTATACCGTGTGGTTCATGGTATTGATGTTTTTGATCCCAAGTTCAACATAGTTTCTCCAGCGGCGGATGATACCATTTACTTTCCATATTCCAAAAAGGAAGAAAGACTTACGTGCTTTCATGAATCACTTGAAAAGTTGCTGTATGATCCCCAGCAGAATGATGAACATGTGTAAGCTATTTATTAAACTTCTTTTTTCTCGAAAGATTCATCGAATTTGAAATGAGAAATGTGGCGTTAATATTTATATTCCATTATGCTGGAAACAGTGGCACATTGAAAGATCAATCAAAGCCTATAATCTTCTCCATGGCGAGGCTCGACAAGGTTAAAAACATCTCGGGGTTGGTAGAACTGTATGCTAAGAATGACAAGCTAAGAGAGTATGCTAATCTTGTGGTGATCGCGGGGTACCTCAATGTGAAACAGTCGAGTGACAGAGAAGAAATATCAGAAATCGAGAAGATGCATAATCTTATGAAGCAGTACAATTTAGAGGGTCAGATGCGATGGATAACCTCGCAAACAAATAAAGCACGGAATGGTGAACTCTACCGTTATATAGCTGATAAGAAAGGGATTTTTGTGCAGGCAAGATTCATCTCTATCTGCTGTAATCTCATCCCATAATACACCGTCGTACTTAAAATTTTCCTTTCTTTTATAGCCTGCATTATATGAAGCATTCGGGCTCACGGTTATTGAGGCAATGGCCTGCGGTCTTCCAACATTTGCAACAAGCCAAGGTGGGCCGTTAGAAATTATTGAACATGGTAAATCTGGATTTCATATCGACCCATATCATCCCGAAAAGGCTTCTGCCATCATGGCAGAGTTCTTTAAAAATTGCAGTGAAGATCCCAACTATTGGGCCAATATATCTGATGCAGGCCTTCAAAGAGTTAAAGAAAGGTATGCAAGTTTTGCCCTCGAAATCCATCGAGTGGCCCCTCTCTCCCGAACTCTGTGACTCATTCAACTGTTATCTTACTTCTTGTTTTTCTTTTGATACCCGGATGCATTTGAAATTCAAGCGCCACGATGTTATCCTTTCTTGGTCCTTTGTTTGTTGAAGGTACACATGGAAGATTTACTCAGAAAGGCTGTTGACATTGGCCGGAGTATACAGTTTCTGGAGATATGTGTCTAAGCTTGAGAGGCGTGAAATTCGTCGTTATCTTGAGATGTTCTACATTCTCAAGTTTCGCGACTTGGTGAGTCTCTAACGAGTATGATTCGTTCATAAATAGAAGAAAAAAAAGATGGAATGTTGTTTTTGAATGAAAGATATTTGTTGACGTTGATCATCGCCTCTCCTGCGTAGGTGAAATCTGTTCCTTTGGCGGACGAAGAATCATCGAAGTAGATGGAAACAATTCTTGCCACTGATCCATAGCTTTTGCTTTTGCGTGGCTGATTGTATGCTTAAGTTGTTCTAGTTATTAATCAAAATAAAATCACTTGCTATCTGCATTGTGTTAGAATGTCCATTTGGACAAATAAATTGAAAATATCATGTATGCAAAACTTTGGTTGATGAGAAATTATGTATGTACATATTTATGTGTATGTTTTACAAGAACCATGTACTCTTCTTCCTTCTTTTCTCTTCTTTTACTGGTCTATTTATTCATCAAAACCGAACAAACCGAACCGAAATATAAAGAAACATGGGTCGAAATAGTGATTCCAGCAAACAGCAGTTACATGATAGACAGAAAGTTGGAATATAAAAAAGCAAAAGCATTGGCTTACTGTCATGCTTATTCTTCAGAAATCCGAATCTGCAATGGGATTTGGTCCTTTAGTACAAGCATGCTTCTTCAACTAATATTTCTATTTAGTATATGTATCAATCTCTTTTTTTTTAATCTAAAGTTTTTATTTTTTCAGTACATAGTTCAAACAAATAAATAGAATATGGCTAGCTAGTTATATTGCTTTATATACAAGTTTTGAGTTCATGTGGAAAAAAAATTATTCTTTTACAAATAGTGAAATCGGGCCTGAAAGCCCGGAATCCAAATGTCCAAACCCCGTCTCACAAGTCCTAGTTTTAAATCAAGCCACTGACAAAGCCCTGCTTTTTGACCACGTGACTCCTGTCACGTGCCGTATGGTATCCGTATTATTACCCGCCAAATTCTATATCAACGGTCAAATGTTGGGCCCCCCGCCAACGGTCATCCCTGTTTTATTTTAATTGGAGAACACTATTTACTACTTTATGGGACACAAAAATCAATGGTTGTTTTTTAGGAAAAAAAAATGAACTCCATGAAATTAAGTTGTAGAATAAGTTTTATTTTTTAAAATGGTTGTTTTTTTTAAAAAAAAAATGAACTCCATGAAATTAAGTTGTAGAATAAGTTTTATTTTTTAAAATGGTTGTTTTTTTTTTAAAAAAAATGAACTCCATGAAATTAAGTTGTAGAATAAGTTTTATTTTTTTTTTAAAAAAAATAAATATCAGAGAATTGAATCGACAAATCTTGTCAATTTGATTTTAAAAATAACGACTGTTTGTTAGAAGATTATTTTAATGCAAATGCATGTTTTAAAAATTAGAATTAGTCATAAAATACTAAGTGATGCTACATGTACAACGTAATTTATACAACAAATTTTACAACACAAAAAATTTCATACAAGAATTTAATTTACCAAAATCTTACGATACATTAAATATAAAATCTCGCGATAAAATAAAAAAATCTCACGATTTTATTGTCGTAAATATCGTTGTACACGATATATGTTGTACATTAAAATTTTTTCTAAAATATTGATCCAATAACAAATGATTTTTCATTGGATAATACAATGAAAACCATTTTAAAAAATAAATGATCGAAGAAGGAAAATGTCATATTTTTCACTTCAAGATTTTTAGGTTCTTTTTCATATATCCAAATGTTTTTTTCGAGTTTCAAAAACTTTTTGTAGTCAAAGGCGTACTATGTTTGGAGAAAAAGTAATGATGGTCCAAAACATACGCCATAATTAATTATGCCAGGCTTGGATAATTTTATTGCCATTACAAGAGAATTAGATATAAAAGTCTAATGCTTTGTAGCTTTTATAAAAGTGGAAACATATTTACTAATTTGGTGTGGCGAAACTTACGGAAATCATCATATTATATTATATTATATTACATACCAAAAATGAGTGAAATTGTCGCATAAAATTGGTTTTATATATATAAAAAAAACGAGAATACCCAACTTGAAATTTTTTTAGTTAATTTTGTTTAACAATCTCAAATTCTCTTTTCAAAAGACTTGAATACATTCATTTTCTTTCAATCTGAATTTACATATGATTACTTTGTGTATTGCTAGGTTAGAGATAAGTAACATGACATCACAAATTACATGTCTGTTTATAAACATAAACTGATAAAAGACCACATTTTAAAGACCAAATTTGACTACATTTCTCAAGAGTACCAAGTATTAAATGTCCCAATTTATGTTAGAACAGTGGAAAGCTCACACAGCAATTTCCAAAGCAAGAAAAATGCAAAACACAACATACCCAAAAGCAGCTCAGTAACCAATGCAGACAGAAGATGTATATATATATAAATTATAATAATAATAATATTGACTCTCGTGCCCATCAGACAATGCGCCGTTTCGGGCACGAAAGTCGCATTCATTCCACACAGTTTTTACACTGCAAACTGTTAACATAAACGAACTACTTTTGACTGAAACAACCAAGCACTAGAATATTACAATTAGTACTCACTGATGATATATAACATAACATGATAATTATAATAAAGTAGTAAAAATGGACCCCACATGCCTAATAAATGTGAGACTAGTGAAATGAAAATCTTGCACAGAATTTGGATGCTTTTAATCCTTAGATCTGGCCATACGAGTGTGCAAGATAAGTCAGGGCTCCAACAAGGGGTGCATTGATGTAAGTGGCCGGTTCGGATTGCTCGTAGTCAGACCGTTGATCTGGGAACCGATCGTTTTGGTCCGGCCCGCCAACGACTGCTCCGACCAAGATGTTTGGGTTTGGGGATTGGGAACTCATGACACTGAACCCGGATGAGCATTGGATTTTTGTTGGATGTGCACTGATGGAAGGGAGAGAGGATCCCCTGTGGTGAATCCTTAAAGGGTACCTTGGACCATAGCCCACCATGTAGGACATTTTCAAAGGGTTGTCTCCTAGTAAGTAGTCCACCTGCACATACTCCACATGTCAAGAATGTAAGAAGAACATGTAACTGAACAGAGGCTTTAATCATTAAATTTAAATTATTGTTGTAATATATATATAATTAGTGTGAGGACAAATTTCACAACCTGTTTCTTGGCCAAAGCTCTGAGCTTATTTGGTGAGATAATGGTTCCACCACAGTTGACGACTTTTTGAGCAGATGTCAGGTATTTAGCATAGGTCACAAGTAGGAAAGATGTGGATGTTACATACTGCATGTTACCATCACTCATCTTGAACAGAAGACCACCTAAGCAAAACATGAAATATATTTCAACAATTACCACGGATTTAATCAAAAAAAAGCATGCAAACTCTTCAAGAAAATGGTTGGGTTTTTTGTTAAGAAAATGAACCTGGGGTGTACTGAGAAGTGGAGTAAGGGGTCCCCGGAAAAACGGAGCAAATGAAGTTATCTGCATGGCCTTTGTAATCATGGAGAGGCTGAAAGTTTTGGACTAGAAACGCCTGAAGAAAATTGCAACAACACAGATATCGTAAGAATTATAGAATGATTATGTAGGATGTTTGGCATATAAAGAAATTATTGGTAGAAAAAGGTGAATGTGCAAGAAAGACCTTAGAAAGAAGAATTCTGGCTCCAACATGCTTGTTGTCCCACCCAAATGTGCTATCAGATTCATCGGCTCCAAGGGTCTGCCCATTGGCTTGAATGTAGCTCAGATAATTTGGATTCCTGGTAGCTTTATGTAACCAAGCAGCACCCCATAGTAGCTCATCCTTTAGTCCATTAAAATAGATTAAAGTTAAAGAACTTAAGCTTGAGGGAAAAAGGTCATTTTGTCAAGAAACTAAAGATTTTTTTTTTTACCTGGTACCCAGAATAATCGCAGTAGAAGGGACACACAAATTGTCTCAAGCCATTACTGTAGGCACCTCTGTACTTATCAGCAAACTCAAACACCTAGTACAAATTAACTAAAATGTAAGAGCAGCGGGGAACAGATTCAGTACTCTTTAACTGCAAAGAACATATTCACAATTTATTAGCATTTTATACCCCCATTGCCCTTCTGGCAAGAATCCTGGAGTAATTAGGGTCACTTTTTCTGAAAACTAAGGAAGCAGCTGCAAGAGCTGCCGCTGTTTCAGCGGCAACCTCCGTGCCTGGAGTGTTTTTGTCTATCTTGAAAACACTTCTCGGAGTGTCCATATCCTCTGGCCTCTCCCAGCAAGCATGATCTTTCCCTGCATCTCCGACCTGCAAAAAAGGCATTACAAAGTACAGATTTCAGTCGAGAATCTCATGATTTCACCCCACCACATGATTTTCTTTTTGGTTTCGCTATGCTTTTTCCCCATTTTTGTAACTAAAAATGCAGAATGTTGAGAAGGAAACCTGAACATAAATGGTGCCTGGATGAGCAGTGGCTTTGAGGAGATAATCTGTGGCCCAGCGGATGGCTGCTTTGGCATTCTGCAGCTCTCCTTTCATAAGCCCACCGAACTCGATCACACTCCATGAAAGCATAGTGGTGGTGAAGGCCATTGGGAAACCAAACTTCACATTGTCCCCTGCATCATAGTACCCTCCCACCAAATCAACCTGCATTTCACATTTAAACCCAAACCCACCTCAAATCTTCTCATTTCAACGCAAAATAATCAAAAAAAAAAAATAAAAAAAATACACCAAACCCACTTAAAACTTTTCATCTTTCACACAGAACACTCTGAAAGAACGAATCTTGCAGCCATTACAAGAGAAACCACCCCTCCCACACGAAATATTCAAGAAAATCTGCACAAAAAGATAAGAAGAAAGAAAAAGCAAAAAACATACATGCATTGCAGCACCATCCGAAAGGCCAGAGCTTTTTCTCCAGGTGATTCTTTGGTTAGGGGGGAGTCTCCCGGACCTCTGGCCCTCAAAAAACAAAATAGATTTCGTGAGAGCATCTCTGTAATTGTGAGAAGCATAGCGAGGGTGACGATGGACACTGAAAGGATAGTTCCCCGTAGGGTAATAAGCATCGCAGATAAATTGCAGCGAGCAAACAAGAACACAGACGAAAATCGAAGTGACGAAAAAAGAGGGAAAACGAGAAGCCATTTTGTGCAAACCAACCGTCAACTCTAACGAAGGAACCAGCCACTATATATTATTTATAAACCCAAAAAAAAAAAAGACTATTGCTCTTACTAGCTTGCAAAAAATTGTTGGTTTATTGGGTAAAAGAAATATATATTTAAACTAATTAATTAATTTTGTCTTTCTATTTTCTTTTATCGGAACCCTCGCTGTTATGTAAAACATTCGATGATAACTCATAATTGAATTTCTCTAATGTTTGACTCGAATATTAAATTACTGCATTCTTTCACTTTCTAAAAATACGTATACGTATTAATGTGAGTGATTACTTGCCAAAAAAATCGAAATTATTATGATAATACCATACATGCATATTTGTGAAATGTAACATAAATTAATAGAGAATAAATGGTAGATTAACATGTGATCTTCGTCGCATGTGAGGGTATTAATTTTATTATTTATTAATGGATTTGGGGTTACTATATATAAGGCAGCAACGGTAAGAATGAATATGACCTATCACGTGAGTGGCTTAGTTTGCTTTGGACTGGACAGCAGCAGTTGTAATAAATCTTCTTTCCTTTTACCCGTTAACGAGCTATAAAACTATTCATGTATATGCATACTCGCAGAGTCACAGTCCAAATTATTTCAGATGGCTACAGCTTCCTCTTTTCTATTTTTTTTTTTGTTTTTCTAGACTCCATTCCCATTTTCCAGGAACTCAACACCATATGAACGTTTAAAAATAAAAATAGTAGTCGTGCACGTCCTCAGAAATCAATCTCATTTTTAAATAAAATAAAATAAAAAGAGAGAGGGGGTTGTATCTTTCCATATAATATATATAGTATAATCTTTAAAGTTTAAATTTATTCTTATATTTATAAGGGATCATATAAATCCATATACAACATGACATTCATTTATTAGATGTACAACATATCGCGTTAGTTTGTGCTCATATAACTGTTCATGATTTCAAAACTCAATATTATATATATATATATATATATATATATATTCATGTAACGTGAACTAAAAATGAACAAGTAAGAAACAACGTGTTGTCGGTTAAAGAGTGTGATAATGAGCATGGGAGGGTCTGGGAAGTCTCATTTGAGTTATGTGAATTGTTCAAAAAGCGTCAAAAGTAGCCCATGCATGTGTGTAGTCGCACTTCAATCAAGAAATTCACTTCCGATGGGATCGGATCGGAGAGGGCCGGTTGAAGCTCTAATTATAGGCACAAAAGTATGGCCATGAGGGGACTATAAATCATGTGTATATAATCATTTTAGGGTGCGAGCCGAACTTGATTAAACATGTTATATCTATGCAATCCAATTTTTTCATCCCCTTCGATCGAGTTGATAAAATCTTAATAATTCAAGAATATTTTTCTTTTGACCAAAAGAAGTTAATTTAATATCGTGATGTATGGTCTAAGAGTAAAGGGGTCTAGTCTGCCAAAAATAATTCTCTAGATAGATTCCGACTTTGATTGGGCAGTGGAGAGCTTTCGAATGATTAGTATGTTTTGGGTCTACCATCATGTGCTCTTCTGAGGTCTCATCGATCACATGCCAAAACCATTCTATTCGCACATAAACTTTCTTGGTTCAACATTCATCTGTTGGATTTTTCATCTAAACGGCAGCTTTTTTTAGTAATTGATCCAAAATACAAAGGAAGAAAAGAAAAAAAAAATCACATAATTTAACTCATAAAATTCAGAGATTTTGGATTTATTTGAATCTGTTTGTGTTAGACCAGCAATGTTTCCACATGCACTACATATATATGCTTTTTATTAGATTAATTAACTTGAATCTGCCATTTTTCTATATTATGCAGTACTACATGCACATCAGATTGGGAACATTATTGGCCTCGCATTTGTAATAATTGAATCGAGTTGATTCGATTGCATGCTTAATGCAAAGCGATATTTTATGGAAATTAAATTAATTCGTTCTCAAGATGACTAATATATATTTAGAGGGAAAAAAAAAAGATTTCAAGGAGCTAGCTAGCTACTTGGTATCAGTAAATCTCTAGCATGATCAAGTTGGAAAAATAAAATTGTAAAACAAATTAAGAAGCTGTACGTGTAACATACTTCTTGATAAGTGATATGTCTTGCATGAAGCATTCTAAAACACAATATAAAACGACCCAAAATTCCGGCCAACCTAACCATATATAAAACTAAGTACTCAAACGGTCAGATTCGCGGTGAACGGAATCCCTGTAGCCGGCACCCATTGATTCGCCTGGATAAAATTTCCGGGAGCAAAAAGAGCCGCCTCCGTCGCATTGGTAATAACCCGGTAACCAGGCCATGTAACTCTAGCGCTCGTATTCGACCCCGGCCCGCGATTCTGATACTCTCCGTAATAAAGCAAACTCACTGAGGAATTCTGATCCCATCGCAACCAGCCCGCGGGATCGATAAGGCCTTCCATGTTCGCAAGCATGTATACAGTCCTGGAATATAATTTCCAGGGCCTGCCGAGGTAAGATTTGAACTGTGACAAAACAGGGAGCAAATCGGAGCCAGCCGCGACTTTGCCGTAATGGATGGAAATCCCGGTGTTCTGGTTCGGGTCGTCTCTTCCCTGAGCGGTGAAAACGTTCTGCTGACCCGGGTTCGGTTTCCGGGCGTAAAGACTGCAGTTCTGCAAGACCACGGCGGCGTTGCCGAAGATGAAGTCGACGGTCCCGTAGACGTCGCACTCGCGGTAGAATTGACGGAGGGAGTGTACGTAGAGAGTGTCTTGGTACCCGATGAAGCGGCACTGGTAGAAGGCTGAGAAATCGGCGCCGCTGCGGACGGCCACGGCTTGTTGTTTGCTTGGGCCGGCGTAGTTTTCGAAGCTGATGCCTTTGGCTATGAATCCGTTCCCGACTACAGCTGCATGGAAACAAAGGGAATCAAAAGATGTGAGATTTAATTATTTGCAGGAACACAATCGATAAATTCACAATGAAGCTGTATGATCAATTCTTGCATGCATGGTACTAAACAAATGAAATTAAGAGTGAACAAAATTCACATTCAAAAGTAGATTCTATACTACAAAGGACGTAACTTCCTTAACTAAAATTAAGTACTAATTATACCTTTCTTCAAGTTATATATCGAAGGATTTAAAAAATATAAAAACAATAGTAATAAATCCCTTCCTTAATTATAAGTTGACGTTGACCCAATTAATATCAATCTAGCTACATGTTAAGATTGTATATTTGAATCTAACGCAACCTTAAACGTTAGCTTAAAGGGATTGGATTGTGCTAGCCGCAGTATAAAATTGCGAAAAATTATATCTAACTAATGTGAGATATTTAATAATACATTAACTCGTGTCACTAATTTAATTAAAGATATAAAAAGAATATTTCAAAGACGCAGCAACTTAGCAACTGGCTTATAAGTTATAATTAAATGATTGTGAGTTGTGCCCAAATCACCGAATGCACGCATGTATAAAAATAAATGAGCGTCCGATCCATGGACCATATATAGTGGAATCACACACACACACACACATATATATATATATATATAGATTTAGCACTTAATATATTCAAGTATTAAAAACTTACTAATTAATCATATGATAATTTGATCAATTTCTGTTCATAACGTTTGTATGTTCAAAACGCAAACTTTTTTAAGTAGAGAAAAGAAAAATATGTGTGTTGGTTCATTAATGCTGAGGGGAAAAACTAAGACAATTTTGCATTTTCCTTTTCTTTTTCTTTTTGTTTTTTGTTTTTTGTTTTCCTTTTTATCATATAATTAAAACAAACAATTAACCACCTGACCAGCGGTGCATGGTGTAGTGTAATAAATCAGATTCATCAACTCCTCGTGCACTCATGAGTACTCCATGCACTTGAGGCTTTAATTCAATATTGCATCCATCCATAATGAAACTACGTACAATTAGTGAATAGTACTTGAATTCATTTTTTCTAATACTAAAGTTAATTATCTCAATGTAATTTGTTTTAATTCAAAATATTTCTTAATAAAAAATTAAATGATATAGTTAGTACGTGTAGATACCGAAAGAACTGACCGAAAGTAGAAGATTGGAAGGTAGTCCATCCATCCCCAACGCTCCGATTGCCCTTAATCCATGTATTCTGTATTCCATCTCCCAACAACATTATCATCTTCTTCGAACTCCCCATGTCCACGTACTCGAAATACGCTCCGGTTTTTACGTATATCACGAACCTCGTGTTGCTGTTGTTCGGCGCCGCGCTTAATGCAGCATTCACGGTGCTGAAGTTGCCGCTGCCGTCTTTCGCCACCACCAGATCCACCTTCGTTTGGTTCGTCGTCGTCTGCAGCAGCCTCCGGTCTTTCCGGTTCAGCCAAGCCGGGAACCCGTCGTCTCTGCTTATTCCGCCGTACTCGGGGAACTCCTGCTGTAACAGGGAGCGGGGGTGTTTCTTCTTCTTCTTCTTCTTCTTCAGCTTCTTGACCATGGCGAGGCAGTTGCTGAAGTGCTTCGAGATTCTTTTCACCCTGCCTTCGATGAGTTTGCGGGTGTCGTTCTTGCTGTGGGAGAACCCGTCGAGGCAGGTGGCCTGATTCGTCATGGCGCCGCTGAGAAGCGTCAGCAAGTCGTCGTAGTAGGTTGTGGCGGCGGAGGAGTTGCTGGTGGATAAGTCGGCGAGGACCTTTCTCAGCTGGGAGATGGTGAGGGAGAAGAGCTCGAGGCAATCGTCGAGAGCTCGTAGGTCGATGGGCTCGAGCTTCTTCGCCAGTTTGCGGCGGAGGGCGGAGCAGTTGGAGGTGGATTCTCTTATCTCCTCCATGGAGACGTTCACGGTGCCGGAAATTATTTCCGGGAGAGTTTTCCGGTGGTTTTCCGGCATGGACGCGACGGTGTAGGAGCAGAGGTCGGGGTACGTTACATTCTGGCATGTGGAATCAGCGATTTGGGAAATAGCAGTGTGGCGTGGAATGAGTATGAATAGAGTTACAAGAAGAAGGGCCGAGAGAGGAAGGAGTTTGGAGTCCATTGCTTAGAAATTCAAGGGTCCTTTCATTTGAGTGAGATTATTATTTGGGCCTTTAAATACTAGATAGATAGATTTATTGTGGAAAAAAAATATTATCAATTAGTTATTATTTTCAAAAAATATATATAACTTTTGTTTCACCAAAGTCGATACATGATATTTTTATCTTTTCATTGTAAAATGTGAAATGAATATTTATTATTATAAATATTACAAAATAGTCAACTCTATATTTTATCAGGTAAATAATATTACTGAATAATCTATAGCACGTATAGCGATATATTAAGTTTAGAACATAAATCATATGATTATTTTTTTTATATTTAAACGTGTCTCAACCCGTATAATATATAATTTTGACCACAAATTTGCGGATCTGAAAATAAATTTGTTTCATTATTAAAAAAAAACATTAAATTTTCTAGCGTTGAAATTGAATAAGAAATTCAATTTCTTTCAGGTTAGAACCATGTGCATTTAATAGTCAGCTCTACTCGGTTTTAATAATGTAGTAATATAAGAAAATTTCAACCTTTGCAAGAGTAATAAATGGAGTATATTATATATACATCGAAATTAGGATTTAGTCAGAGTTGAACATTATAAACTTGTAGTCTACAGAGGGCTTTCATCATCATTTTCAAAAGATAATTAGCAAAGTCACTAATTAATAAGCTACTCATTGGCTTGAAAATAATTAGTCTAATTATATATGTATATATCATTACTTGACTAAACCCATTTTTTATTTTAAATTAAATACTAAAATCCTTTGGTTATGTACTAAGTAAAATTAATCGTTAAATGTAAAGGAAGACAATGTATACAATTTTACATTTTAAAAAAATGAAATATAGATCACAATGCACCAGCTGAAGGTGTTTAAGATTTGCGAAATTGATTTCTCGAGGGGTTAAAGTTTAAACTATCACAGAATATAAACAAATATATATGGTGCAGTAATTTAACGACGGGATCCATAATATATTATATTGTTTATAAATAAGATCCAATCTAATCGTCTAATCAAAAATTTTATTTACAAAACAATTAAACTAACTAGACTACTAGAGTATATTTATAAAATTCTATTAATTATTCGAATTATTTACTCATGAACCTGGTGGCGCGTGCCCGATTGGAGAGCTATTAATATAGTATTATGAGTTGGAGATGATGTTAAAGTTAATTAATTTATAAGTAATGTTTGAAGTTAAAGATATGACCTTTCTCGATTATAATAATATTACAAGATTTTATCGTAAAAAAATAATGTAGAGATAAATAATATTTTAATATGATCATAAAAACAAATAAAAAGTGATAGTATTTGATTTGATTGATAAATAATAGTTTGTTTGATTTGATTGATTAAATTTATGAAAATTTGAATAATATTATTTATTAAAGATAATATGATGTAAAATAAATAAGTATTATAGTATAAACATGTTTCTTTCTGAGTGTGATTGTAAGTAACGAAGTGCGAAAAGTTTGTAGTAATTAATGAAATTCTTTTCGAAAGTCAAGTGCGCCAATTTATTTATATTGTGTTTATGCATGCATGCTGTTAACAAGCTGTGATGAATAAAATTATATGTAACAAGTTGATTGGATAAAACGGCGGGAATATTGAATTTCTCGTGCTTGTGTTACCTATAAGTTAAACTCCATAACAATATATACTCCTTTCCTTGTACACGTTAAACAAAGTCGATCGATACACGAAAATATATGGCAAGAAAATAAGTATTCTTTTGTATAATTTAAAATTGCGGGCCAAAAATATTAGTTTTTATAATTTTAAGTTGGGCAAACTCGAATTATATGTCGTTAACATGTGATATACTTAATGAACCTAACTACTTGCGTTTGCCGAGCACTAGAAGAATTGGCCTAGCTCGGTTGTCTAGTCTATGTTAATTCCAATAAAAAAATATTATCTTATATCCTGTTTTTCGTTATGATATTTTAGTTTTTTGTGATGAAGTTTAAGTTTTAATTGGATATCTTAGATTTTTTGGCGAATTTTTAGTTTCAATATACTTCTACATGATACTAATATTATACCGACATGATATATATAAAATTTAACTCTACATGTCTAATAAAATACATACTTTGATATAAAAATGACTAAAAGTGCAAAGCAATAAAAAAAAGTACAAATAAATAAAAAATATAAGATTAATATTCGATTTTGATATAATAATAATGTACCAAAGTTGTTGTGATTCTAAACACAAGACTAACACTTCCAGACAAAAATCACTCTCAAATTCCAGAAAACAAAAGATCGTAAACAGAAAACAATATATGAGCAGAACAAAATGCAAGAACAAGACAATTACTTGGTTCGAATTGATATCAATCCTACATCCAAGGATCTGGGATAAATCCCATATGAATTCACTATAAACGAAGAGTATGAATCGTTACAACCCTCACACGAGAACTACAACAAGCTTGTCAAGAACAGAACATGTAAAACACATCTCTAATGAAATCTGGAATCGAATGATCTTCGGCGTCCAAGCTAAGAGAAGAAACTTCAAGATTGATTCCAATAGAGATGCTCTCGAATTTTCCAGAGGATACGATACTCTCTTCCCTTTCAATCTCTCTGTGTAAGTGTTCTCCAAAATCTGTCAAGGCTTAAATACCCAATTAAGCTGCTAACAGCTGCTAACCAACTTAACAGATCATGAACTAACTCTCAATTAGATCTCAGCCATTGGATTAGGCTTTAAGGCTAAGATTAAATCTGAGCCATCCAACGAAACTAATTGTAAAGTCAGCCATAGTCTCCACAAATCTCCACATTTGACTGAAATTAGATGTTTGTAGCAAATTCATAAAAGATATCCCAGTGAAACATATATTATTCTTACTCTATCATGTGAAGCACACCAAGCGCTCCTTTTAAGTTTGCTTACTGGTATTACCTTTGTCATCATATCTGCCGGATTGACCAATGTATCAATCTTCTGGATATTAACAGTTCCTTGAGCAATGATATCTCTCACAAAATGTAGTCTAACATCAATGTGTTTTGTTCTCTCGTGAAATACTGAATTCTTGGACATATGTATCGCACTTTGAGAATCACAAAAGATTGTAACAGTCTTTTGATCCAAACCCAATTCAGAAACAAAACCTTTAATCCATAGGCCTTCTTTTACAACTTTAGTAAGAGAGATATGAAAGAGTGGGTGCCCAGTTAGCCAACGTGTGGGTAAGTGCTTTTATGACTCTATGTATAAACAATCTTTGTTTAATATAATTTACATTCATTAATGACATTTTCTTTATCTTTCTTCATATTGTTATATTGTGATATACTATTGTTGTTTTGATAAAGACCTTGAATATACTATAGTGTAAGTAAGATGAGATAGTGAATAAAGAGAGATCACTATTATGAAACACATCTTATAGTCACTGTATATTCTAAACAGTTCCTAGTCAATTGAGTCGTCCGCTAATAAGGATAAGGATCGCTCGAGATTGAGACTAGCATTTGTAATGTCAAGTACCACGTTTCATTGGTAATGAACATGGAGATGTTCAAAGCATGCAAATGGATAATCATATGATGAATGATCGAACTACCCTATTCGGACTTTCCAAGTGGTTATTATTATTTGAGTGGATAAGTCCGCGGTTTTGGTTGTACACCATTAGTCCTTACTACTTGAAACATCATTGAGACTCTATATGCTAGTACTGTACTTTGACTCGTTTACCGACTCTAAGGGGTCATCAAGTGTCGGGATTGGGTACAGTTACGACACATATAGGAGTCGATGCTTTGTTGTCAAGGATTCACCACACGCTTGCGAGTATGGATATCCTATGCGATCTGAGGGGATATTAGTGTGACAAATCTCTGGCCAGAGTACTCGATATGATTTAGGTTACTTGGTTTCCTAGTAGCACATGCCATGTCACTATTTGATCTTCAAGATGCGTTGCATAGTTATCGAATCTCGAACGACTCTCGATGTACCAATGGTTGTTGATTCGACCGGGATATATGGATGAAGGGACTGTACTGTACGCTAACCAAAACTTACTGGTTATTGCAGGCACTATCAGTGATACCTAGGAAATCATGGGGCGATGTTGCTAGACGCTCTTACCATGATTCGTTGGGTAAGTCGAAAATCGTTGTTCCGAGTCACAAGGAGTTGTGAGCCCACGGCTAGCTGTATCCCTGAACCATTGAGGGTCACACAAGTAATGGATTACTAAACCCCGTTGAGATAGTTAAATTTAAAGATTTAAATTTAATGAAAGAGAAGTTGGACTTCTTAACTAAAGGGAATGAAATTTCCTAAAATGACATAGGGATGAGCATTTTTGGAAATCACTGAATTCGGATTTAGAAAAATTATCTTGACTTTAAAAGATGCAGAAATGGTTTCTGTGCACATTGGTGAAATCGGTTTATCAATCGGAGTCATGATGAATTTTATATTAATTTCTATAATAACAGGCTTGGCTTGTTGGGCTTAGGTTATGGATTATGGGCCCTAAGGAGTTAGAGTCCTAATAGAGATATAACTTAATCCAGTCTAGAAATTATATATAAATACATGTGAAGTTTTCGAAAACACTACATTAATTCCTACTTGGTATTTTCGAAAATCACATAAAATAAAAGGAGGGTTTTTTCGAAAATCCTCTCTCCTTTTTTGAGAAAATTCATTCTGTGATTTTTCTGAAAAGTCACTTTCTGAATTGACAGATCAAATCTGTTTAATCTCTACGATAAATATCTGATTGATTTCTAGTGAAATCAATCAGAAGGTTTTAGTTTTCTGTTCGTGGACCTAATTTCGGAGATTGATCAAGCGAATCATCGGTTCCCGGGATTTACAACAAGAGCAGATTAAATCTGTTGGAGTCCACTAATCAAGTCATTGCTTGAAGAGGTAAAAATATTTAATTTTGATTTTTATTTTTACTTGCAAGATTTTAATCGTTTGGATTTGATACCCACGATATGGAATCGTTCCATATCGAAAAATAAAATTTTTAAACTTCCGCTGCTCCGGGTATCACATCCGTGTGATCAAAGAACGCGTGTTCCAACAAGATATACTCGGCTTCAGTTGCAGACAAAGCTACAACATTCTAAAGACTCGATTTCCAGCTCACTATATTCCCACCAACAGCAAAAATATAACCAGAAATCGATCTTCTTTTATCAAGATCAGAAGCATAGTCAGAGTCACAATATCCATTAACTTCACATGTATTTGTAGAATGATTTGAATACTCCGGCTTCAGATTGGTAGATCCCTTTAGATATCTAAATAACCAATTAACAGCTTGTCAATGCTCTCTACTCGGTTTGCTCATAAATCTACTTACAAGCCCCAATCCATAAAAAATATCAGGCCTAGTTGATACCATCAAATACATAATGCTCCCCCACTGCATTTGAGTATGAAATATTTCTCATATGGACTGATTCCAGCTCCTCTTGCTCACCTTTCACAGACATTAATTTGAAGTGAGCACCAACTAGAGTATTTACCGCCTTAGCCTCTGTCATATTAAAAATTCCCAGAATTTTGTTGACATACTTCCCTTGAGACAATGTTAATCTGATGTCCTTCCCGTTCCTGCTAATTTTAACTCCCAAAATTTTTTTAGCCGGTGTAGTAACCCAGAAACCATTTTAAGATAATAATATGTTAAACATGATTAAGAGTTGGTATTTAATCAATTTCGGAGTGTTATTGGACTTCAGGAGTAAAATTTGGGCTTTTTAATTTTGGGTCGGATAGTAAGCTCCGATCCTGGATAGTAAGCTCCGATCGGAACGGAAGCTCCGATCCTGGAACGGAAGTTCCGATCCCCAGCTGCCAGAAATGATCGATGACTCAGTCGCGAGTTTTGACAAGTGTTGATCATAGAGCAAATCGGAAGCTCCGATCGTAGATCGGAATTTCCGACCCTGGCGTGGCAGACATGCACGCAATGAGCTGGATCGGAAGCTCCGATCCCGAAATCGGAAGTTCCGATCCTGGCCGAGAAATTTGGGTATAAATAGGGCCGTTCAGAGTTCATTTTCAATTACGAATTCCCGAGTTTCCTTCTTCAGTTATAAAATAGTGTGAGATATACACTTGAGGGCCCTATCGGTTATAATAGAGGTTCTGGAATAACCAAGGTGTGGTTATAGTCATCCGGGACTAGCGACTCCAAAGGGCTAACTACGGATGAAGGTATGGTCCGGGAATCGATTTAAGTTTTGGGAGTACTTATTAGCTTAGTTAAGGCTTATAAAACTTGTGTAGTGATACGGTGAACTTTTGAATATTGGCTTGGAACCTAGGATCCTATTATACTTGAACTAGCCTAGAGGTACGTACACATTGACTGAGATTGCCAGCGAGTATACATGTTTATATGTTGCATTTATTTGGAATTATTATATGGCATGATGTATGATTTACCGTTTTCTATACTCATATGTCATGTGCATATACACGTTGAGCCTATTCCTTGTTATACTTGACTATAGAGCCGCTCAGCTCTATACTCGATAGTCTGTCACTGAGAGTACCGCGACAGCGGGGGCATTTATGTCTGTCTACTCTGGTGTACTAGACGAGTGTGGTTGCACCCAGAGGTTGATCCGTGCGGTGGCAGCACTCATATGGCGCCGGTTCTGAGCATGACTTTTCAGATGATCTTTTACCAGTCATCATGTTGCATGCATTATATACATATGTTTACTCATGTCTATGTACTGGGCGTAGCGCTCACGTCCTAGTTGTTATCTTGGACACCCTATTCCATGGGGCAGGTCGCAGGATGGACGGAACTGGTAGTTCAAGGCAGGACTAGGAAGCAGGAGCTTTGGAAGTTTTTATACAGCATGATTTATTAGCTGTATAATGTTTACATTTTAAGAATTTCGATATGGTTGTATCACTACAGATTTAAGTCTGGATTATATTACTAAGCTGATATGTAAATTATGGTTAAGTTTTCGCACGTTTTTACTCTGTTAAGTATTTTGCTATATTAAGTTTAATGCATGCTATTAGTTGCCAGTTAGTAGGTGATTCCATGCAGGGTCACTACATTTTTGGTATCAGAGCATGCATAGATTTTGGGATTAGTACTTGGGATTTAGTTTAGTCTTGAGTAATTCTTGCGCATTTGGGATTTTAATGTGCAATTCTTTTCAGGATATGACTGACGAGAGTCACGGTAGTGTTGGCCAGGGAAGTGGTCATCATCATCGTCGCCATCATCATCAGGATGATCAACATCGTCCTCATGAGGGTCGACGTCGCTATACTATTAATAAGTTTATGCAGGTAGGACCGAAACCCTTAGTGGGAGGCGAGAATCCTGAACAAGCTAGAAGCTGGATGTCTAAACTTGAGAGCACGTTCCGAGCTTTCGAGTGTACTGAGGAGCAGAAACTGAAAGTTCTAGAATTTGTTCTAGAGGATAGAGCACGTTTTTGGTGGGATGCCAAGGTTGCTCAGGCACGTACTGAGAGAGGACAGGTGACTTGGGGGGATTTTTGTCGAGAGTTTCAGAAATTATATTTTCCTCCGGCTGTTCGCCAAGCACGATCTATGGAGTTGCTTACTTTGAGGCAAGGATCAATGACTATTGATCAGTATCAGCAGCGATTTCTTGATCTGCTACCTTTCAGTCCCCATATTAATGCGAGTGATGCGTCGAAGTATGATATCTTTCTGCAAGGCCTGAACCAAGATATTTACGCACAGGTTGTCATCTGTGATGACCCGGTGTCTTATGAGACTTTGGTGAACCGTTGCCGTCTTGTGGAGACCAGCAACAGGCGTGGACAGTTGATGATGCCAGCACAGCCTAGTGGATTTGTTGAGCCTCGAGCTCAATCTGTTGTGCCATCTGTACCTACGTCTTCTTCTACTCCTACTACTTCGTCTGGTTCTCGTGGTTCACGAGGTACATTCCGCTTTGGGAAGAAGAAGAAGAAGGAGGAGTTTTGTAGCCACTGTGGTGGGAAGCATCCTACAGCTTCATGTCGGAGAGCTACTGGGGCTTGTTATATTTGTGGTCAGCAGGAACATCTGCGGAGAGATTGTCCTCAGCGTATGGGTTCTGCTAGTGGATCGGGATCCCAGGTTGGATCTCAGGCTTCTACTTTTCCATGTCAGCAGCCAGCACCACAGAGTTCTTCTGGTTTTCGTCTCCAGACTCAAGGGCAGGTGTTTGCTCTGTCTCAGGAGCAGGCTACTGAGGGAAGCGATCGCATGTTGGCAGGAAACTTTTTGTTATATGGTATTTCTGCACTTGTATTAATTGATACTGGAGCATCGCATTCCTTTATTTTTAGTCGCTTCGTTAAGAGACATAGGTTACCTTAAGTATCATTAGATATGGATTTAGTTGTATCTACTCCGTTGGAGCAGGAGGTAGTAACTAAGCGTCTAGTGATGGGTTGCCTTCTGGAGTTTGAGGGTAATGTGTTATCGGCTAATTTGATGATATTAGCGATGACGGATTTTGATTTTATTTTGGGAATAGATATGCTGACTTTGTATCACGCTACTGTGGATTGTTATCAGCGTCTGGTACAGTTTCATCCCGTTGAGGGTGATAGCTGGTACTTTTATGGTAAGGGTGCGCGACCTCTGATGCCACTTGTTTCGGCTCTGAAGGCATGTCATGTCTTGGAGTCAGGTGGGGAGGGTTACCTCATCTATGCAGTTGATATGTCCATGAGTAGTACGGGTATTGATCAGCTACCGGTTGTCAGCGAGTTTCCTGACGTATTTCCTGATGAGATTCCTGGTTTTTCTCCGGTTCGAGAGGTTGAATTTGGTATTGATCTAGTACCAGGAACTACGCCTATATCCCGAGCACCTTATCGTCTGGCACCGTCAGAGATGAGGGAATTGAAACAGCAGTTGCAAGATCTGCTTGATAAGGGATATATTCGTCCGAGTGTTTCTCCATGGGGAGCACCTGTTTTGTTTGTCAAGAAGAAAGATGGATCGATGCGATTATGTATTGATTACAGGCAGTTGAATCGTGTCACCATCAAGAATAAGTATCCTTTGCCGCGGATTGATGATCTGTTCGATCAACTACAGGGTACTTCTGTTTATTCGAAGATAGATCTGAGATCTGGATACCATCAGATGCGGGTACGAGACTCAGATATATCTACGACTGCTTTCAGGACCAGATACGGGCATTATGAATTTCTGGTGATGCCATTCGGTTTGACGAATGCACCGGCAGTCTTTATGAATCTGATGAATCAGGTATTTTGAGATTATATGGATAGATTTGTCATCGTCTTTATAGATGATATTCTTGTTTATTCTCATGACAAGGATGAGCATGCACAACATTTGAGGATTGTTCTACAGACGTTACGAGATAAGCAGCTATATGCGAAATTGAGCAAGTGTGAATTCTGGCTTGATCGGGTAGTATTTCTCGATCATGTGATTTCGAGTGAAGGGATATCTGTTGATCCTAGTAAGATAGAGGCAGTGCTGAACTGGTCTCGTCTGACAACGGTTGCTGAGATTCGTAGTTTCTTGGGTCTAGCGGGATATTACCGTCGGTTCATCGAGAATTTTTCACAATTGGCCAGGCCTTTGGCTCAGCTTACTCGGAAAGATGTTACCTTCATTTGGTCCTCGGATTGTGAGGAGTCGTTTCACGAGCTGCGTAGACGTATTACTACTGCACATGTGCTAGCTCTACCTTCTGGATCAGGAGGTTATGTTGTTTATACTGATGGCTCTGGTCAGGGGTTGGGATGTGTGTTGACACAGCATGGACATGTTATTGCCTATGCTTCTCGACAGTTGAAGACGCATGAGAATAACTATCCAGTGCATGATCTCGAGTTAGCCGCCATTGTATTTGCGCTCAAGATTTGGAGACATTATCTTTATGGCGAGAAATTTCAGATATTTACGGATCACAAGAGTTTGAAATATTTATTCACTCAGGCAGAGTTGAATATGCGACAGAGACGTTGGATGGATCTCCTGAAGGATTATGATTGTGAAATCAAATATCATCCAGGTTCTGCTAATCTTACTGCTGATGCCTTGAGTCGGCAGGTGAGACTGTCTGCACTTCAGACTAATGAAATATCTCATATGATTCAAGAGTGCTGTTCATTGAGTTTTACGCTCAAGCACAAGAAAGGAAGGAATGAGATTCGTTTGTATACTATTCTATCTGAGCCAGCATTGTATTCTCGGATCAGAGATGCTCAGATATCTGATGTTAAGACTCAGCGATTGGCACGTCTAGCCAATGGAGTTAATACATCTGGATTCCATTTTCAGGCAGATGGTTTATTGTGCCTATCCAATAGAGTGGTTGTACCTAATGTTGCGGAGCTCAGGAATGATATTCTATCTCAAGCTCACAGAAGTCGATTATCAGTTCATCCTGGAAGTATGAAAATGTATAAGGACTTGCGAACTAGATTCTGGTGGAAGGGGATGAAGCAAAGTGTGTATCAATTTGTTTCGAGATGTTTGGTTTGTCAACAGGTCAAAGCTGAACATCGACGACCAGGTGGATTACTGCAGAATCCTGATATTCCCGAATGGAAGTGGGAGCACGTAACTATGGATTTTGTCACCCACTTACCTATGACGTCACATCAGTGTGATGCTATCTGGGTTGTTGTTGACCGTTTGACGAAATCAGCACACTTTATTCCTTACAACCGGGAGTATTCTTATGATCGCATGGCACGTTTATACATCCAGGAGATAGTGCGATTACATGGGATTCCAGTGAGCATGGTCAGTGATAGAGACCCGCGATTTACCTCACGTTTTTGGGGTAGTTTTCAGGAGGCGTTGGGTACCACTCTAAGTTTGAGCACGACGTATCATCCGGAGACTGATGGGCAGCCAGAGCGCACTATTCGTACGCTGGAGGATATGCTACGTTCTTCTGTCATGGATTTTGGCTTATCTTGGCAGGATCAGTTACCTTTGATTGAATTTGCCTACAATAACAGTTATCATCGTAGTATTGATATGACACCTTTCGAGGCATTGTATGGTCGACGATGTCGTACTCCGTTATTCTGGGATGAAGTCGGGGAACGGCAAGTCGAGGATCTTGAATTGGTGCAGCAGATTGTAGACAAGGTAGATTTGATCAAGCATAGGATCAAAGTTGCTCAAGATAGACAAGCCAGTTATGCGAATATTCGCCGCAGGCCACTTCAGTTTGAGCTTGGTGAATATGTTTTTCTGCGAGTATCACCTTTCAGGAAGGTGATGAAATTCGGTGTGAAAGGCAAGTTGTCTCCTCGTTACATTGGGCCTTTCCAGATACTGGAGAAGATCGGAGATGTTGCTTATCGTTTGGCTTTACCGCCATCTCTTTCCAGTATACACAATGTTTTTCATGTGTCGTTGCTTCGACAGTACATAGCTGATGAATCTCATGTGATTCAGTCTACTGATATTCAGCTAGAGCCAGATCTGTCTTTTGTTGAACGACCAATCTGTATCCTAGACAGGAAGGAGAAAGTTCTTCGGAACAAGACTATACCACTTGTGATGGTACAGTGGCAGCGCCGAGGCGTTGAAGAAGCAACTTGGGAAACTGAGAGTCGTATGCGAGCAGAATATCCTGAGTTGTTTGCTTTGTATTTTTGATTACCATGTAAGATGTAATTACCGTTGTTGTAATAAGACATGGTTTGATGTCTCATATTGTTATCTTAATTTGTCTTTAGATGTTATTTCGCGGACGAAATATCTAAAGGTGGGGAGAATGTAGTAACCCAGAAACCATTTTAAGATAATAATATGTTAAACATGATTAAGGGTTGGTATTTAATCAATTTCGGAGTGTTATTGGACTTCAGGAGTAAAATTTGAGCTTTTTAATTTTGGGCCGGATAGTAAGCTCCGATCCTGGATAGTAAGCTCCGATCGGAACGAAAGCTCCGATCGGAACGGAAGCTCCGATCGGAACGGAAGCTCCGATCCTGAAACGGAAGTTCCGATCCCCAGCTGCCAGAAATGATCGATGACTCAGTCGCGAGTTTTGAAAAGTGTTGATCATAGAGCAGATCGGAAGTTCCGATCGTAGATCAGAAGTTCCGATCCTGGCGTGGCAGACATGCATGCAATGAGCTGGATCGGAAGCTCCGATCCCGAAATCGGAAGTTCCGATCCTGGCCGAGAAATTTGGCTATAAATAGGGCCGTTCAGAGTTCATTTTCAATTACGAATTCCCGAGTTTCCTTCTTCAGTTATATAGTGTGAGATATACACTTGAGGGCCCTATCGGTTATAATAGAGGTTCTGGAATAACCAAGGTGTGGTTATAGTCATCCGGGACTAGCGACTCCAAAGGGCTAACTACGGACGAAGGTATGGTCCGGGAATCGATTTAAGTTTTGGGAGACTTATTAGCTTAGTTAAGGCTTATAGAACTTGTGTAGTGATACGGTGAACTTTTGAATATAGGCTTGGAACCTAGGATTCTATTATACTTGAACTAGCCTAGAGGTACGTACACATTGACTGAGATTGCCAGCGAGTATACATGTTTATATGTTGCATTTATTTGGCATTATTATATGGCATGATGTATGATTTACCGTTTTCTATACTCATATGTTATGTGCATATACACGTTGAGCCTATTCCTTGTTATACTTGACTATAGAGCCGCTCAGCTCTATACTCGATAGTCTGTCACTGAGAGTACCGCGACGGCGGGGGCATTTATGTCTGTCTACTCTGGTGTACTAGACGAGTGTGGTTGCACCCAGAGGTTGATCCGTGCGGTGGCAGCACTCATATGGCGCCGGTTCTGAGCATGACTTTTCAGATGATCTTTTATCAGTCATCATGTTGCATGCATTATATACATATGTTTACTCATGTCTATGTACTGGGCGTGTAGCGCTCACGTCCTAGTTGTTATCTTGGACACCCTATTCCATGGGGCAGGTCGCAGGATGGACGGAACTGGTAGTTCAAGGCAGGACTAGGGAGCAGGAGCTTTGGAAGTTTTTATACAGCATGATTTATTAGCTGTATAATGTTTACATTTTAAGAATTTCGATATGGTTGTATCACTACAGATTTAAGTCTGGATTATATTACTAAGCTGATATGTAAATTATGGTTAAGTTTCCGCACGTTTTTACTCTGTTAAGTATTTTGCTGTATTAAGTTTAATGCATGCTATTAGTTGCCAGTTAGTAGGTGATTCCATGCAGGGTCACTACAGCCGGTCCAAGATCCTTCATCTCAAATTCAGTGTTGAGTTGATGCTTCAGCTTTTGTATCTCTTTAGGGTCTTTACATGCAATAAGCATATCATCCACATAAATCAAAAGATAGATGTGTAACTCATTAGGTAACACCCTAAAGTATACGCAGCTATCAAATTTGGACCTGGTAAAACCTTGCAACAACATAAAGTCATGAAAACACTTATACCATTGCATAGGAGATTGTTTTAAACCATAAAGAGATTTTTGTAACAAGCAGACTTTTCCAGATTGAGAATCAATTTCAAAACCTTCTGGTTGAGACATGAATATTCTCTCTTCTAGATTTCCATGTAAGAACGCAGTCTTAACATCTAATTGCTCAAGCTCTAGGTCTTGGACAACTGTAATTTCTAACAAAATTCTATGGATGTATGCTTAACCACTGGAGAAAACACCTCATGATAGTCCACTCCTTCAACTTGTGAGAATCCCTTTGCCACTAGCCTAGCCTTGTACCTTGGTTTTTCAACCCCTGGTACACCTGGTTTCCTTTTAAACACCCACTTGCACCCTATGATCTTTTTATCTTTGGGCTTCTCAACCAGTACCCAAGTTTTGTTTTTCATCAGAGATGTGTACTCATCCTTCATAGCTATCTTCCATTGATTCCATTCTTTGCACCGCACAGCTTCTTTATAAGAAGTTGGCTCTTCTAACTCCATTAAGTCAGCCACATTAAGAGAAAAAACAGTAAAATCAGATGAAGCAAACCTTGATGGCAGTCTAATTTCTCTCCTTACTCTATCTCTTGCAAGAAGATATTCATCGAGTGATTGATCTTGACTAGAGTCTTCATGCTCGCTTTGACTTGCATAAGTCTTAATATCAGCACCATTAGAGGCTTGACTCTCATGCTGATGAATATCATAGAATCCTTCTTGTGCATTTTGATTTTCTCCACCTTCACCATAATCTGCATTAGTCTCAGAATTTTGCAAAAAATTCTTGTCAAGAAGATTCTGCTCAGCTTGATTAGAGCTGGCTATTTCTGCATCACGTTTGTTAGTTTTATAGAATTCACATTCATTGAAAACCACATCCCGACTAATGACACATTTAAGATCATCAAGCAACCACACTTTATAGCCTTTAACTCCCATTGGATAGCCAAGAAAAACACCCTTCTTTTCTCTAGGATTTAACTTTCCTTGGTTAGAATGAACAAAGACAATACAACCAAAAATTCTAAGGTGTTTGTAAGTTGGTTTCTGTTTAGACCATTTATGTTCAGGAACCATAAAATCAATGGTAGTAGAAGGGGACAAATTTATCAAGTAACAAGCTGTTGAAGCAGCTTCTGCCCAGAATTTCAAAGGTAAGCCACTCTCATTTAACATACATCTTACTTTATTCATTATAGTTCTATTCATGCGTTCAACAACACCATTTTATTGCGGAGTATATGTACAAGTTCTATGTCTAATAATGCCATTCTTAGCACAGAAATCATTAAACTCATGATTGCAAAACTCAAGACCATTATTGGTCCTCAAAGTTTTAATTTTATTACCTGATTGGTTTTCAGCTAGTTTCTTCCATTCCACAAACTTATTAAAAGCTTCATCTTTTGTTTTTAGGAAGTATATCCACACTTTTCTAGAGTAGTCATCAATCAAGAAAATAAAATAGTGACATTTAGAAAGTGAGAATGGTACCGTAGGTGATCCCCACAAATCTGCATGAATATAATCTAGTGCTTGTTTTGTATTGTGAGTGGCCCTTTTGAACTTGAGCTTGTGAGATTTTCCCAGTATACAGTTCTCACAAAACTTGAGATCACTTATCTGTTCTGAATCCAGTAGCCCTTGTTTACTTATCTCTTGTAGTCCTCTAAGACTCATATGGCCGAGTTTTTGGTGCCAAAGATAAGTATTGTCCTTTGCTGGTGTAGACAGATTCACCTCTGCTTTTAGAGTAGTTCCTTGAAGTACATAGATGCCTTGATTCAGGATTCCTTTCTTTACAACCAGTGAGCCTTTAATTACCTTAAGGATTCCATTTTGAGCTTTATAACTAAGCCCCTTAAGATCCAGTGTACCTAAGGAAATTAGATTCCTTTTTAACCAGGGATGTATCTCACATCTGTTATCATCTTCACTGTACCATCCCACATGTTTAATCTTATGGATTCGATGCCATGAATCTTGCAAGATTCATTATTGCCCAGCAATACATAACCATCCTCAACTTGTCTCAAATCTACAAACCAGTCCTTCCTTGGAGTCATATGATAAGAACAGCCTGAATCAAGTATCCAATCTTCTTTTGTGTCTTCTGATGATATGGTTAGAACCTCAGCAACTTCATATTCTTCCAATATATTTGTCGTGTCAATGATTGGAGCTGATTCTTGACCTTGGAAGGTTTTTCTGGAGGGACAAAACCTTATAATATGTCCTTCCTTTTTACAAGACCAGCATACTCTTTTTGGTCTTGATTTTGATCTTGATCGAGGTCTCCATTTACCATTGAGTTCCTTTTTTTCTAAAGACCTGCCTCTCACATTTAATCCTTCCCCATCTGGTTTTTGAAGTTTACCATTTACCTTTAAGTCTAATTCCTTGGAATATGCTGCACCAGTAACTTCCTCAAGAGTGAGTGTTTCTCTTCCATACTTAAGAGTATCTCTCAGATGATCATATGATTTAGGTAGTGCATTTAACAGAAAAATGGCTTGATCCTCTTCTTCAATCTTCACATCCATGTTTTCAAGATCTGATAACAATTTAGTGAATTCATCAATATTTTCATCTATTGTCTTACTTTCATCCATCTTGTAGCTGTAGAATTTTTGCTTCAAATATATTCGATTAGGCAGGGCCTTTGTCATATATAGTTGTTCCAACTTCAGCCACATATCAGCTGCACGTTTCTCTCTTACAACCTTTCTCAGAATCTGATCGCTTAGACTAAGGATGATTGTATTTCTTGCCTTCTTCAGAATTTCTGCTTTGTTTTCCTTTGTATCTGGAATTTTGGATTCACCCAGTAAAGCATCATCCAGGCCTAAATTACCAAGATGTGCTATCATCTTCTCCCTCCACAGATTAAAGTCGTTCTTTCCATCGAATTTATCCACTTCAAACCTTGATGTGGGCATTGCTAAAGAATGTCCCTGGCCAGTAGACATCCTTCACCGAGAAGCTTCACAAACAAGAAAATGCAAAGATCGACAAGAAACAAAGGTGGGAACGAAGACTGAACCCCAATCATTTTTCCGCCCCAAGATCTTAATCTTGAGGCTCTGATACCAGTTGTTGTGATTCTAAACACAAGACTAACACTTCCAGACAAGAATCACTCTCAAATTCCAGAAACCAAAAGATCGTAAACATAAAACAATATATGAGCAGAACAAAACGCAAGAACAAGACGATTACTTGGTTCGGATTGATATCAATCCTACATCCAAGAATCTGGGATAAATCCCATATGAATTCACTATAAACGAAGAGTATGAATCGTTACAACCCTCGCACGAGAACTACAACAAGCTTGTCAAGAACAGAACATGTAAAACACATCTCTAATGAAATTTGGAATCAAATGATCTTGGGCGTCCGAGCTAAGAGAAGAAACTTCAAGATTGATTCCAATAGAGATGCTCTCGAATTTTCCAGAGGATACGATACTCTCTTCCCTTTCAATCTCTCTGTGTAAGTGTTCTCAAAGATCTGTCAAGGCTTAAATACCCAATTAAGCTGCTAACAGCTGCTAACCAACTTAACAGATCATGAACTAACTCTCAATTTCTCAGCCATTGGAATAGGCTTTAAGTCTAAGATTAAATCTGAGCCATCCAACGAAGCTAATTGTAAAGTCAACCATAGTCTCCACAAAAGTCGCATAAAGGTAACGAAGTAGGGACCTTATACAGAGGATGAAAAGAGAAAAAAAAGTCATGTTCTTTCTTAAATTTTAAATAAAGAGAGAATTTTTCACGTTCTTTACTAAATTTTAAAAATCGTGTTATGATTGAAATATTTTTTTTAAAAAAAAAAATTGTAATGATAAAGATATTTGTGAAGTATTCAAATATTTGACGAATTTAATAAATTTAAAATTTAAAATAAAATAAGTAAAATATTTTTTTTTTGAAAAGATAAAATAACTAAAATAATTACAAGAAAATATATATTAAACCAAATCCAAAGTTGACCATAAAATACAATAGCCAGTACTTCATCCACTGATCAGGATAACGAATCAACAAAACTCAAAGAATACATCGAACGTGTTACCCAACTTCAACACAAAATTCCGGCCACCCCGACAGGGAAATGATTCTACAATAATCACCGGAATCCAACACCAACCCGCGTAGAACTCAACTCACCGTTAGATTCGGATTGAACGGAATCCCGGTGGCCGGCAACCACTGGCTCGCCTGAATAAAATTCTCGGGAGCAAACAGAGCCGCCTCCGTCGCATTGGTAATAACACGGTAACCCGGCCACGTCACTCTAGCGCTCGTATTCGACCCCGGCCCGCGATTCTGATATTCTCCGTAATAAAGCAAACTCACCGAGGAGTTCTGATCCCACCGCAGCCAGCCCGCGGGATCCACTACATTTTCCATTTTCGCAAACATATAGACAGTCCTGGAATACAATTTCCAGGGCCTGCCCAGGTAACTTCTGAACTGTGACAAAACGGGGAGCAAATCCGCGGAAGCCGCGACTTTGCCGTAATGGATCGAAATCCCGGTGTTCTGATTCGGGTCTTCTCTTCCCTGAGCGGTGAAAATGTTCTGCTGATTCGGGTTCGGCTTCCGGGCGTACAGACTGCAGTTCTGCAAGACGACCGCCGCGTTTCCGAAGATGAAGTCGACTGTTCCGTAAACGTCGCATTCGCGGTAGAATTGTCGGAGGGAGTGGACGTAGAGGGTGTCTTGATATGCGACGAAGCTGCACTGGTAGAAGGCGGAGAAATCGGCGCCGCTGCGGAGGGCCACGGCTTGGTGTTTATCTGGACCGGCGTAGTTTTCGAATGTGATGCCTTTGGCTATGAATCCGTTGCCCACTACGGCTGAAAGAAAGAAATAAAGGAAACAAGAGATTTACAATCCAGAGAAATTACGCACAGTTTCGTGTATGAAAAATTCAGAATTAATTGAATATTGAGAACTGTTGCATGCATGGATGAAGTTTCGCAGGGGTCTGGACTCTGGTGTTCTCTCGAATTATCAATTCATATATCTGGGGTAATGGGCTTTGCCTGCCACTTTGGGCCTAGTAATAGATCTGTCTCTTGGGTCCCACAAACTTCTTATGACTTAGCAACAAAATATGAAATTTAAGCACAATATAACAAGAAGAATGCTTTTTAAAAAAAGAAAAAGAAAAATGTTACATTTATATTTATATCAATTTTTTTTATTCTGTACCTCGATCACTAGTTTATAATAAATATTAGGATTAGAATAAGAATTGACCTAGCTAGTTAAATTCTATGAGTTGTCATCAACAATCCACGTTGCCTTGCGCTTGGTTTCCAATCAACACATTGTTAAAATCTTCAATCATTTTTTTTTTTAAAAAAACATATAAATATTAAAGCCTTAAATCAAAAGAACACATAATTTACATATATAGATTGCCTCAAAAAAAATTACACGGGGGATTTTTTTTAACATATAAATGATTTTATATCCGTTAGAGATTTCTTGCTCTCTTAATTTAGTTTGGGAATAGTGAATGCAATTTGTCCCAATTTAAAATTAGAATATGCTAAGCTACAATTTATATAATTTACAAAAATTAGAATAGTGACAAAGAAATGAATTGCCCTACATTGACGTGAGTGTGAACAACTCCAACATTCTCATACATTAACAAATTTAATTATACTCTCTTGAAAACGACGACTTTAGAGAAAACAAACCTTGTGAAGACAAGGCGTCACTGTCAAAAACACGCTTTTAGGGACCTACTTTGGATTACTACTTTTATTATTTGATTGATAGGCAACGCATGTGGAAGAAGTTCATGGAATTCCTCCACAATCATCATCGATCTAATTATATCAAAATAAGACAAAGTCATCACTTCTAAATTACTTCTTTAAAATAATATATACCATGCATCCAAAATTAGCTTCCAATTTCTTCATATAATTTTTCAAACGAAGCTAGCTGAAATTAAAATTAAATTGTTTTGGTAATAAATAAAAATGGCAATTATCGTATTTGGAGAACCATCCAATTTGGGGTAGAAATTTTCATATCCACATAATATGGGCAGAAAAATAAAGCCGTACACGAACATTATTTGAGAACAAGAGAAGCATGAGTTATTATGGACTTATGGTTAATTAATTAATATTTCACAAATTAAATGTTGAGTAGAACTAGCTAGCAACTAATTAAGAGTAGGGTAAAGTGCCATCCATCTTAAGCATGCATGTAATAAGCATGACAAATTTCGTCTTAATCAAGCAATATAATATATATAAACCTAAGATCGATTTTAGGTTTAAATATATGATTAAATAATCAAATAATCCATCCTAGCTAATTCAATGTAAGTTGTCTACTTCCCTCGTACGTATTTTCTATTAATGAGGATTTAAGGGTAAAGCATAAATGCAATTTTTGCTCTTGCATGCTTCTTTTTGTTTTACATATACATTAAATAATAAAATTTCTTTTTCAGAGTGGATGTTGACCCTTAAAAACACCTATGGACGTAACTAGCTAGGTCCCCCATTATATATAAAGAACATCCCAAGAATATCAAAAAAGTAAAGGGATAATTCAAGTCCTAATTAATATTAAGGTAACATGAATATTAAACCCATGAATGTATCAAGAAGTTGGTTGGTTCAATAAACAATCGAACGTTAATAAAAGCAGTGGTACAATTAATTAATTAGCTTCGTAGGGGGTCCATGCATTTATATATTCAGCCTTCAGTCAATTCAGTGCCTTCCATACGATATATTATATCTTTATTACTATTAATCAATACAATCTAGAACAATAGATTCCCTTTTACTAATATAAATAAATAAATAAATAAATAAATACACTTTTTAAATATTCGTTTCGATTTTTCTTAAAACAAATTTTTATATATTATGATGATTAATTAATAAAAAAAACGATATATTCTAAAATGAAGATAATATATGCAGAAATTAATACTGACCGACAGTAGAAGAGCGGAAGGTAGTCCATCCATCCACCACGCTGCGATTGCCTTTGATCAAAGTCTTTCCGATTCCATCTCCCAAAAGCATTATCATCGTCTTCGAGCTTCCCACATCGATGTACTCGAAATACGCTCCTGTCTTTATGTATATCACGAATCTCGTTGTACTTCTGTTGGGTGCCGCGTTTAATGCGTCATTAATTGTGCTGAAGTTTCCGCTGCCGTCTTGGGCCACCACCAAGTCCGCCTGAGTTTGGTTCGCCGCCGCCGTCTGCAGCAATGTCCGGTCTTTCCGGCCGAGCCATGTTGGGAATCCTTGTCTTATTCCGCCGTACTCCGGGAACTCGTGCTGGAGAAGGGTGCGAGGGAATGTCTTCTTCTTCTTCTTTGCCTCGCGCTTCTTAAGCTTCTTGGCCATGGCGAGGCAGTTGCTGAAGTGCTTGGAGATTCTTCTCACCCTGCCTTCGATGAGTTTCCGTGTATTGTTCTTGCTGAAGGCGAACCCGTCGAGGCAGGTGGCCTGATTCGTCATCCCGCCGCTGAGGAGGGTCAGAAGGTCGTCGTAGTACTCCGTGGCGGAGGAGTTGCTGGCGGACAAATCGGAGAGGACTTTTCTCAGCTCGGTGATTGAGTCGGAGAAGAGCTCCAGGCAGTCGTCCAGAGCTCGTAGGTCGAGCGGGTCCAGCTTTCTGGCGAGTTTGCGGCGGAGGCTGCTGCAGTTGGAGGCGGACTCTCTGATCTCCGCCATCGTGACGTTTATGGTGGCGGAGATTATTTCGGGGAGAGTTTTCCGGCGGTTTTCCGGGAAGGACGCGACGGTGGAGACGCAGAGGTCGGGGTACAATGTGTCCTGGCATGGTGTGGAATCGGCGATTTGGGTGTGTTTGTAATTATGGAGTTTTGTTGGGGTCTCTGAGTAAAATAGATAAATGTCGGGGGGTGGAATGAGTATGAATAGTGTGAGGAGAAGAAGGGCCGAGAGAGGGAGGAGTTTGGAGTTCATTGCTTGGAAATTGAAGGGTCATTTCATTTGAGTGGCATTGGTGGGGCATTTATATACTACTGGATACATTTATTGTCCAAATACTAAAAGTATTTTTCCTCAATAATAATAATTGAATTTTGATATTCCAAAAAAAAAAAAATTGGATTTTGATTATTGGTAATTTGATCTAAAGGATATATAATATATATGCTTTGGTAATAATTTCGAGTGCATTTTCAAATATATTTTACTTTTTTTTTTCATCAAAATATATTTTCCTAAAACTACAAAATCGAGTTCGCATTGATTGCTATTTGCTAACGTTGATATTAAAATAAATAAATATAAAAAAGTCGAGTTATTTAATTTATTATTTGCATGTGCATTAAATTTCCAACTCGTAATAAACAAATTATCGAAATTAGCAATTAGTCAGAGTTGAACGTTGGTGTAGGCTATAGAGGGATTTCATCCTCATAATTTGGTTGAAATTGGATATGTCATTCACATTAAAATTCCGCTAGATATGCCATTTTGGAAGTGTTTTACTGTTTTTCACGGTAGATAATATCTTAGCATATAGGTAATATCTAAATCATGCATCCAAAAATTCATATTTTTATACATAGACGTAATTAATTATATATTGTTGACGTGACAAATCATAAAACATTAGATCTATCATTGAGGTATTACTCATATGCTAGGTTGAACTCTACCGTTTTTCACTTGTGAAACCCAACATTCGTGTGCTTTTTCCAGTTATTATGAGAATTTTTTGGTAAATTAGATCTCACATTGTGAGGTTCCCTATTTTTTCATTAAACTCATATATATTGATAAAATTTCACTCTTAAATTTACTATGGTGAAATTTTTTCGGTTTCTCTCAAATATATTTTTTCATAGATACAGTATATAATAAATTAAGATATATAGCTTTTTTAAAGAATAAAAACAAACATGTTGATGGGTTATGTCTAAAAATTTCACTAGGTCTGGGCCCAATTATAAAGGTTCATTTCAAATATTTTTGAGGTCCAAGCTTATTTAAGTATTGTATATATTTAATTTAAGCAGACCCTGAATTCTACAAAAGCCCATAAGAGACTCAAACCCGCGAAACTCTCCGAATATCTATAAATAGCTCAATTCACCTCATTATTAAGGTACACACTTTCTTTAGCGTTATAACGCTCTACTCTCGATTATTATTTCTTGAGTAACCACTGACTTGAGCATCAGAGTCCCTTCGCCGAAAACCCTCTCGGCTCCTCTGACTTTGTTTTGTGACATAGGTACAAACCATTGAAGATCTCGACTGAAAACCTAGAAGAAATTGTTAATACTCTGGATTTTGCGGATCAACGTGTCAGGTACAAGTAATTTTTTGCTACATCACATGTTATTCAGATTAAAATAATGAGAAATAGTATTATTGGTAATGTATATTCGTCTTCGTTTTTTTATAATTTTGGTGTTTTTTGTTGTCAAAATTAATTCTTACTATCCAATCTCTGTGTTTTTTAAAATTTTAATACTTTCAAATATCTTTTACAATATTTCATGTAACATTACCATGTGTAGAGTTTTTACTAGCTAGCGTGATTATAATCTTATATTTATAGAAAATATGCTGAAATTTGATGCAAAAGCCAACCAATTATGAGTATAAAAATATATGTCACGTGAAATATTGTTGTAGAGGGTTTGCATGTGACTTTGATGTGACATCAATGTTGTGCAATTTGTGTAATGTTGTATATCAACACTCTCAATTAAAAAAACAAATTACAAAAATCGTAAATTAAAATTGAAGTTAGATAACATAATAATAATAATAATAATAATAATAATAATAATAATAATAATAGAAACCACAAAGCAGCGTCCTACGTAACCAAAACACATTTTTCTCTTACAATGTATCATTCAAAATAATTTATTGTTGATTCTTTGCAGCTACCACAACATTTGATTCATTCCGTCCCATTTGTTGTATTTACATGGGAAGGACTGTATTTTTTGTTATTCTATTTTCTCATTTTTTTATCAGAACCTTTTTTGCTTTTAAATATTAATCCATCATTTGGTTTTGTCTAGTGTATAATATAATTAGTATTCGTGAGATTCGAGAAAAAAATTACAATCTAATGATGGAAAAAACAAAATGAATATTTTAAATTTAAATTTTAGTTTGTTTATAATCAACAATAGTGCAATGTCAATTAAGTAGCTAATAGCTAGTAATCTCAATATTAAGTAATATCATTACTTTGAAACTTGCTTCGATTCATTAATAAAGTGTCGGTGTAACTAAGAAAGATTAATGAAATATATCTATCAATTCAGTTCAGTTATTAATGTGAATAGAATCAATAAATGCAATGCATCATGATAAATGGAAATTAAACTTCAACGGTGCTCTATATATGCATGATCAGATTACGCGGCGGAACAATATAATTGAATTGAAATATATATTCCTCGTGCTAGCTAGCTAGCTTAATTGTACGTGTGACCCCATTTATTAACTCATTGCTGCTTTCACTCGTTGTTGGTGTATGCGTTTCGATATGATGAGATGCAATTTGTAACCCAATTTATAATTATTTTACATATAGCATTATCCTAAATATTATCCCGAATAGCTAGCTAGAGAAAAGAATACACAAGGGCCGGAGATGTGGTCTCGACTACTTCGACTCATGACCGGGTGAGGCAAAGCGATAGCTCCACGGCCATAACTCGTACACTTGCCGTGCTCATGGGCGTATGCACTTCTAGGGTTCAAAGCCTATTCGAATTAATGGAGAAATATTCAGAATCGAGGAGTGCATGTGCACATATCATTTTCTTTTTAGAAAATCATTGGCTTTTTATTCATGTTCTATATACCCTTAAACTCGCTTTTTACGATATTGGCTATAGGAAAAAAAAACTCCTTCTCTCAAAAGCCATCATGCAATGAATTAATGAAAGAATCTATTCTTGAATCTAACATTAACAATTAACTAAAGTATATATTCTCCATAAAAAAATTAACTAAAGTAAAACATTAAATTTATAACGCATTAAATAACAGAACATATATCGTTTTTTGAATATATAATACGTACATTTCCTACACCGTTACAAGTTAAATGTATATGTATATATATTATATTATCTATATCTATATATCCAGCTGGGGTTAAATAATAGATAAATCGACGCTCCACGGCTTCAACTGAACCAGCTCTATCTTCTTTAATAAAATATTTGAATAATTCAAAGTGCATTGATTCGAAATCTAGCTTTGACTCCAATGAGGTAATAATATCCTGTAAAATAGTATATACGAAACGTCGGTGGTTTGTTTTGTACAACAAAAGACAGAACCACAAGAAAGCACCGAAACAAAGTCAATCACAAACTATTCCAACAGCCAACCAGCCAGCCTGTCAAGTGTGATTATTTTTTTATTTCAAGGTTTAAAAATTTTATACATCATACCCACAGGTAATAGAACTGTTTTTGTTTTTGTTTTTAAATGTTAATAGGGGTGATCAAATATTTTCAAAATATTTTATACATAATGAGTTTTTACTAGGGGTGATCAAATATTTTCAAAAACCGCCCGAACCGATTGCCCGCACCGCCCTATCTCATTTTTTGAAATAACCGCGGTTTAAAAAAAAATGAAAACCACCTCGCCGCCACGGTTCGGTTATATATAATTTTTAGCCAAAATGTCTCGCACTGCACCGTCGTGTATAGTTGTATTTAGCTAGGGTTATATTTATAGCACATTGTATATACATTATACACAATATATTCGATTTTATGCGGTCTCCACTCTCTTATCTCCCAAGTCTTCTTCAAAAAAAAAATTTCTCTTTCTCTCTTCATAATCTATTTACTACTTCTTTATATAAATATTAATCTTCAACCTTGCCTAAACATATTATAGTTGATTAACTTTATTTTGTTGCTTGATTGTTATTTTATTTAGTTTTATTTTATTTATTATAGTTTTCATTCATTATTCTAATAATTTGAATAGTTTTATTTTTTTCCATTTTACATATCATTAAAAAAAAATCGTGAACCGACCGCAACTGCTTCAAATCGCCGAAAACCGCGAAAATGATTTTACATATAAAATCGCAACTAAAAAAATAAAATATAATCGAACCGCAATTGACAATTCGGTTTGAATTTCTTACGAAAAACCGCCAAACTGCACCATGATCACCTCCAGTAATTTTTACCTCAAGTAAAAAATTTTGAGCATATATATGCTCTCCATTGATGGACAAGAAGCTACCATTTCCGTGTTAGCACATGCATATTATGCATGCAGAAGTTTGGTTTTGACTTGACCACGTAAGCAAACCAAAGTTTACTTCAAACGACGTACATATACCAAATCTTGAAAGTGGGGCAAATTAAATAATAATTAATTAACAAAGAATATCACTGGATAGATTGTGTGGGTGTGTTTTTTTATATGTGTGTGTGTCACCCTATGTCTACAACCCCATGATATAGTATAGATTCACTGCTTCGGAGTTGAACATAGTCATGCGTGTATATAAATTTACACTGGGAGATTAATTGATACACCTTATATATCACATTCTCAACGTATACATATAGGTTTTTTTTTAAGTAAACATGTAATATTTTCAAATATATATATATATATATATATATATGAGATTTTTGATATAGTGAACAACTATCATGTGCATTATGTGTATACCAGCTGATGTGGTGTTCACCTATTTGGGATTTTAAATACATTATCAAGTGAATTTATCCAAAAAAATCAATATATTTAATTCATCAATCCAAATGCAATCTAATATATGTTGTTTAATTAAGAAAATAACATTTTTGAAAAAATGGCTGGCTTTGATTCGTAAAAAATTCGAAAATTAGTCGCCAGAAAATATATAATGTGCATTGATTTGGAATAGTTTATAAAATTCTATTTTTTGCAAATTGCTCCAAGCTGCCTCCAACGCGCATATGTAACCTCTTTTTTTTTTTTTTTTTATAAACAAAAAACGAATGTAACTTAGGGTGGGCTTATTATTTTTCCATATATATATATAGTTATACATATTCATTTTACATTGAATTATTTTTATTTTAAATTAAAATTTGTAAGATATAATATATATATATATATATATATATAGTTATACATATTCATTTTACATTGAATTATTTTTATTTTAAATTAAAATTTGTAAGATATAATATATAAATATATATGTGTGTATTTAATTTCTTCATTAGGAGGTTGTAAAGAAATATAATTTCAGTGTACGTATGGATATATGAATAGGGATGTAAATGAGCCGAACATTTCGCGAGCTGTTTGTGTCTCGGCTCGTTAAAAGCTCGTTCGAGCTCGTTTAATGAGGCTCGTTAAGGCAAACGAACCAAGCTCGAGCTTACAATATTCGGATCGTTAGCTCGTGAACAGGCTCGTTAACAAGCTCGTAAGACATCTCTTAGACGAAAAAATAATAGTATTGATATTTAATTTATAAATTTACACTTTACTTAAGAAAAATATTGAAAAATCTATAAAAATTAATTTATTAGAATAAAATTACAAATTTTAATAATAATATTATTATTTTTTTCAAATATATAATTTAGTTTTTAATTAATTTAATGAATATTTAAATTTATAGTATAAATATATTAAGCTCGTTTAGGCTCGATAAAAGCTCGAATAAGCTTGTGAGCCATGAATATATTCGTTAAATAAGCTTGAGCTCGACTCGGTTATAAATGAATCGAGCTTGAACATTCAAAAGCTCGGCTCGGCTCGGCTCGGCTCGACTCGTTTACATCCCTAGATATGAACCCTTGGTTTAAACTTTGAAGTGTCCAATAATGTACCCATTAGATTTAATAATAATCATGCATGTCTGCTCAGCAGGTATTGTTGAAATTTTTAACAGAAATAACAAATTGTTGGTGGACTAATTTGAACTGCTTTTAATTTTTATATTAAAAAATTGAATTTCATTGACTAGAAAACCAGCACAAATAAAAGAATTATTATAGTTAAATAAACTCGAATAAGTAAAAAAAAATTTAAAAAAAAAACAAGTAAACATTTTAACCATATGGTTTAAATGTCAGTTAGCAAAAGAAAAAATAATAATCATAGAGGTCATAAATCAAAAGGAATATTTGACTGATAATATATTTCAAACTACTAGATGAAAATATACTAAAATTTTAATTTATTATATATGCCATGATTTTCTAAAAATCGAGGGAGAAGTATGTTATACTTGAATCTCTCAATCTGAGAAACTTCATGGTAAAATCTATATAAATTGAACAATGCTAGTCTTCTTATTCTGTGCTCACCGGAAAGAGTCAACGACATAACATAAAATAACACACAAAAAAAAAACAAGAAAAAGAAACCGATTACTTCCACTGTTCATGGCCAAACAATGCATTAAATTTCGTTCGAGATCTTAACGCGCTTTCAAGAAGAACAAACCCCAAGCATTCATTTGACTTTCAAATGCCAAAATAAATTCAATTATTTCATTTCAAACTATTTAACAATAAATTCAATGAAATATTAGTGTATCTCCTACATTTTTATCTTTTATGATAATATTTTATACATATGTTATCATCTCATCTATGATCCAACCGTTATTTTATAATACATTGGATTTTATCTTAATTAAGTTAGTATATTTTATTTAGGGAAAATAATTTTTTTGTTACATTAACTTGCTTATGTTTTGCTTTTGGTCCATTTACTTTTTTGATGTGGGTTTTGGTACACTAACTTTGCATTTTCACTGTTTTTTGGTCCAACTTCATACGTGTCAACTTCTGATTGGTCCAAAATGATGACGTGGACCATTAAGAAGCTGTCATGTATGCAGTTGAACAAAAAAACACCGAAAATACAAAGTTAGTGTATCAAAACACACATCGAAAAAGTTAATGGACCAAAACCCAAAGTGAATAAAGTTAATGGCTTATTTTTAGAGGTTAAAAACACTAACTAAGTGGCTCGAGATATTAAAGTGATACAAAAAACTACAAAGGACTTACATTTTTTTATGCATAAAATTTGAACTAAACACGTCTAAATTTGTGATGTCTGGGGATGATCTTGATAACAGCTAGCAATGGAGTTCGTCGACTATAAATATACCAAAGGAGTTCAGATTCAGTACCATTTCAACATCTTCTCCAATCTCTCCTAAGCTCCATCAATGGCCAAAAATGTTCAATATTCTCCCATTTTTCATGACATATTCTTCATTCTTTTTGTATTTCCACTTCTCTTCTTCATCTCATCCTCTGCAGATACTCCGCCATCAAGCCCCGTAGCTCCTTCCACCTTATGCAAATCCACTCCGGACCCTTCTTTCTGCAACACCGTGCTTCCCTCCGGCAACTCTTCATCCAACGTCTACGACTACGGCAGGTTCTCCGTACGTAAATCTCTCTCCGCCGCTCAAAGGTTCCTGTCCCTGATCATGAAATACCTCGGAAAATCGAATAACTTGACCACCACCGCCATCCGTGCTCTTCAAGACTGCAAGTTTCTAGCAGAATGCAACATAGATTACTTAACGACTTCCTTCGAAACCGTGAGCCGAAAATCCGGAATCCTCGACGTGCTCGAAGCCGACGATGTTCAGACTCTGCTCAGCGCGATCTTGACCAACACGCAGACCTGTGTCGACGGGCTCCAGGCGACGGCTTCGGCCTGGAGCGTCCGGAAAGGCATTTTGACGCCGCTTTCGAACGACACGAGGCTGTATAGTGTTTCTTTGGCTTTGTTCACAAAAGGGTGGGTGCCGAACAAGAGAAAGAAGAGCTCTGACCCGACGAGAAAGCCTCTGCAACTTCAAAACGGGCGCCTGAACCTGAGATTTTCTTCCCCGGAAAACAGGAGGCTGCTTCAGGATCAGACGAGCGGCGATGGAGGTGACCAGGTTCTGATCAACGATATGGTGATCGTGAGCAAAGATGACGGGACTGGGAATTTCACGACGATTGCTGATGCTTTGAGTGCGGCTCCGAATAACACAGATGCTTCTGCTGGATATTTTCTGATATATGTTACGGCGGGTTTGTATGAAGAATATGTGTCCGTTGGGAAGAACAAGAGGTACGTGATGATGGTCGGCGATGGGATTAATCAGACCATTATCACTGGAAATCATAACTTCGTTGATGGATGGACTACGTTTAATTCTGCCACCTTCGGTAAGTTTATCAATATATAGTTTCTACTATGTTTTCGTTGACGTATTCGAGTTGGTCGAATATTCAATTATTGACAAATGGTCGAGAGTTCGATTACTTATCAAAACCTTCTGGGTAGTGTTTGAAAAAGATTTTAAAAAAAACTTCTTAATTTTTCTTTAACAAAAATTTTGAAACTTTATAAAATTTGTTAATGAAAAACCGCGGCAAGTCTATAATACATTACTTGTTCAACCAAGATTTTCCTGGTGCGCAATCAAGAGTACCGACACTTTCTTTATCAATAATAATTTCGTCCTTTGATTAATTAAATAATAAAGAGAATATATTATAACAACGATAATAAAAAGAATATATTAAGAAACAGTACGGATTCAACATGCATGTCTAATATCTTAATGCTTGACGTCGACTCCACATATATACTATAGGATAATAATTAGATTAGTTCTATAGTAATAATTTTTTGTATACTTCCTTGTGAATCTTGCAGCTGTGGTCGGAACAGGGTTCGTCGCGGTGAACATAACGTTCCGCAACACGGCCGGCGCGATCAAGCACCAAGCCGTGGCGGTCCGCAATGGGGCTGACTTATCTACATTCTACAACTGCAGCTTCGAGGCTTACCAAGACACACTCTACGTCCATTCCCTCCGACAATATTACAGGGAATGCGACATATATGGCACCGTAGATTTCATATTCGGGAACGCAGCAGCCGTTTTCCAGAATTGCAACATGTACCCCCGGCTACCGATGGCCAATCAGTTCAATGCCATCACGGCTCAAGGCCGGACCGACCCGAATCAGAACACAGGGATTTCGATCCAAAACTGCACGATCCGAGCCGCGGATGACTTGGCTAATGGTATAACTACTATCCAAACTTATCTAGGCAGACCATGGAAAGAATACTCGAGAACAGTTTATATGCAGTCTTATATCGGGAGTTTGATCGGTCCGGCTGGGTGGAGCGTGTGGTCGGGGGATTTTGCGTTGAATACGTCGTATTATGCGGAGTATGATAACAGGGGGCCTGGATCGAATACATCTGGTAGAGTGAATTGGCCTGGATTTCATGTTATTAATGCTACGGATGCTGTTAATTTCACAGTGTCTTCTTTTATTATGGGACAAGATTGGATTCCTCAAACTGGGGCGCCATTCAAAAGTGGACTATAGCATGCAAGATTCTTGTTTCAGCCTTCATTTTTTGTTCAATGATTCCAAAAGTTGTAATTGTTCATCCACACTGTGTTGATAAGAAATATACATCAGATGTCTTCCAAGGACAACTTTGTTTCTATCTATACTAGTATTTCAAGACAGCCTCTTTGTAGCATGGTAACATATCGTTAAACCATTGAGATGAACTCTAAAATATATCAACCCAGAAGTAAATACTCGTTCCATACAGATATTCTTATAGGCAAGTTTGAAATAAACTTCGACTCTGTTTTCAGTCAGATTATCCCACAAGATGTACAAGAACAACCAGTCAAAACTTGTTGATGAAGCTGTAAATATGTTCACTGGTTTCTTCTGGTTTTTCCTGGTTGATGAAATGAGCGACTCCTTCCATGATAACCAATTCTTGCAAGAAGGGCACATTTCGTTTGAAGCCACCGCCGTGAATGTATTCCTTTACGCCCAGTGTATTGTAAGTGAGGTCAAGATCACCAACAATGAATTTAACAGGAACTTTTATTTGCTCCCCTGTCCACGGAGCTGTTAGCTCCCAGTTTCTCCATACATCAAGGGAAAAAAATAAATATCTAAAAATAATTCATTCTACAAGGAATATAATAAATCCCTGCGTTGAAAAGCATGCTGGTCAATGCGACTAAATGGACAAGAAATCCCGACTTTGTTGATAGAGTTTTCATCAATGACAGATAGTAAAACAGTAAGGTGTGGTGTGGGGGGTCGGGGGCGATGAAACACGTCCCTTTTAATGGCATATTTAGAGATTGTACCATATTTCTATCAATATATACATGAACCTAGGAGCACAACAAACTATAATCTAAACATTTAGAAGAACAAAGTGAGGGTAATCCATTGAAAAAGGAGATATGCCTATAAAAGTATCCACTAATTCAAACTGAAGAAAGCCTACAGCATGTGAGAAAAAAACAAATGCCGAGTTAGACTTACAAGTTCATCGCTCGATAGTAGTTCAATCCACCCGTGAAACCGGTTTGGTCAAATTTGCTAGCATAGTATTGAACGTCCTCTTCCGATAACCAAGAAGGCATTGTAATTGGCTTGGTAGGCGAACCCCCAAATCCTACTGATTTAGGAACAATAAGAGGAGCTGGGTTTCGTGATGTTAAGAATTTCTTGATCAATCTTACAGTATCAACACGAGCAAACTCCTGCTCCGCTTCTCCTGGTTCCTAGACAAAGAGACCAATGCGTAGTCTAAGGCCAAGCAATCAGCCAAAAAGTCTCTCGACATCACAATTCACAAATCAAACATTTATATCAGGGTGGAAGTTCCCTTTCAAGATAAAAGTCTTTAGTCATCGCATGTAATTTCGGTAAAGCCTTAAGCTTTTCACTAAATACAAATTGATTGTCCATCGTCACAATTTATTTCCTACCAGAGTATCACAAACAACAAAGAAATAATAACGGTATCAGCAACTCCAGAAAAGCTAAAATTTTGACGCTTTGCAGATGCCACCGGGAGATATTCCACAGCTCAAGAAAGGACTGAATTTGTTTTTAGTACTAATATTTACTACATACACACATTCTCTTAATAAGAGGATTCAATGTTGATGAAAAATCAGCACAAGTTTATATCGGCAGCGAAGAGTAAACGGGAGTCAAATCTCAGTACCTGAAATCTGCAGATATAGTAATCCTCTCCGAGCATCGCGCGCATGGATTCCACAGGCTTCCTCTTCGGATTCCTCGGCTGAAACACGACGCTCATGTTAACCAAAGCCTTTATCCTATCCGGCCGTAACAAGCAAAAGTACCATGCCATTATGGCGCCCCAATCGTGGCCAACCAAGAACACGCTGTCCAGTCCCAAAGCATCAAGCAGGCCCACCAAGTCCCCCACGATGTGAAACACCGTGTAGCTGGCGGCAGAGGGCGGCGCGTCCGTATCGCCGAATCCCCGTAGATCGGGAGCGATTGCGCGGAAGCCTCTGGAGGAAAGGTGGAGCATCTGGTGGCGCCACGAGTACCATAGCTCGGGGAAGCCGTGGACGAAGAGAATTGGTGGGCCCTCCCCGATTTCAGCAACGTGCATGTTGATACCGTTGGTTTGGATGATTCTGTGTTGGATCTTGTCCATGATTGAGGTTGGTGGAGGATCGATGTCTGCTGAATTATGCTAAAGAGAGGATCTTTGATTTTGGAAAGGGGAATTGCCTAGGGAAGGGTGCCGGCCGAGGGATAACTGATAAGGATTCGATTATTGGTTGAATGATATATAAACTTTGACTAATGAAATTCTTGGTTGAATACTTGGAAAATGACGTGCATTATTGTATTTTCTTCTTTGCATCAGCTGTTTCGTAAAACCCTTGCCAGAGATTAAAGAATTGGGTTTTCACTCAAAAAAAAAAAAAAAAAAAAACCACTGGGTTTTCACTCTGGCTGTGCTATTCAGTCCCAGGAACAAGAATTGGGTTTTCTCATTATATATACATGTGCTATGCAGTCCCAGGAACAAGAATTGGGTATATATATATATATAATGAATGAGAAAACCCAATTCTTGTTCCTGGGATTGCATAGCACAGCCAGAGTGAAAACCCAGTTTTTTTTTATATAAAATGAGAAAAAAGAGAAGCGTTTAACGTTTTTTACATTTTGAGTTATCAATTTGAGTTTCGAAATACATGTTTAAAGCCTAATTATTAGAACAAAAATTTTCTCATTTTCTTTTGGGGCCACCATAGTTTTGACTTTTGGGTGTATAGGAGAAAAGGAATTGCGAAAGAGGTGTGTCGTAACAATATAAAAAAATACGACAAAATTAAATTTAAGTCACAGCTAACAAGGAATTAACAAGGATGAGAGTCAGTGATCCACATATAACCAGCTCACAAGCATTGAAAAACATAAAGGTTGTAATGACTTCAAAAATCAAAACTGTTCCTAAAACAAGTTCTCACGAAATCTCCTCCGAGGGTGATGCAGTGCAAATAAAACAGTACGAAAAATTCAGAACAGGTGCATCCAAAAGCTGTATCAACAACAAGCTCAAGGAAATGCACCAGGGGTATTATAAAGTCCAACTTGGTAGGCGACAAATATGAAACCTTCAATCTTAGTTTAAACTCGGAAGCCTCTGCTATTTCTTCTTCCCCTAGCCCGCTCAAACTTCCTTCCCTTGGCTCGTACATAAGGTTTGGTGTGGCTGTGTGGAACACCAGGAGCTGGACCAAAGTGCTTGACTGCTTCTCTGGCCTTAGTAGGGCCCCTCAGGAGCACCTGATCACAACAGTTCAATAATCACTCAAGAGTTCTACTAGTACAAGGTATTAGTTTTGATCCAATGATATATTATGATATGGCAAGTGAAGAGCAACCATTATATAACACACCTATCGCAGTTCATATAAGACTGTCGAATGTCAACTACTCCAGTACTTAACCAACAAAAAAAGAACTGGGGTCAGCCAAAGTTCAAAATTCTTACCGTATTCTGGCCAAGAGGGGCTCTAAGAGCAAGTTGATCAAAAGTCAAACATTCTCCTCCCGCCTTCTCGATCCTCGCCCTTGCCGTCTCCGTAAACCTCAGGGCAGTCACCTTTATAGCTGGGATTTCATGTATCCTAGGATCATCAGTAATTGTCCCCACAAGAACTGCAATCTTGTCCTCCTGTCAATTATCATGATATTATAAGTTTTTAACAGAGGTTAACTCATAAATTTCTTATGCTAAAATAAATTTAAAATAGAAACTGAACCAAGATATGCAGCATGTTGATGAAAGAGTAAATTAATGAAACCATGTAGATGGGTGCAATTATTTGATTGACTTCTTCAAAAATCCCTAAAACACCCTACCAAACTTAACCTTCCAGCAACTATATTGCATTCAAAGTTCTGGTTTTCCCTGAAAGATCTTGACCCACACCAAATTAATACTTCGAATTTGGCAGTGCTATCTGCATTCACTAGAAATATATACTTCTTCGAACATTCCCACACTAAGGTTTTAACAATGGATTGGCGTATTCATTTTCCTCATTTTAGCAGATCAATTCAATCATATCAACACAAATAGAAAATCGCATTTTATTAGGATCTAAAAAAGCAAAACTGATTTCGCAAAAAAGAAGAATACCTTGCCCTTCATGTGAGCTGCCAGTCGGGAGAGAGAGAGCGGGGCCTTGTTGACCTTACTCATGAACAGCCGCTTCAGCACGACCGCGTTGAAGCTGCTTCCGGTCCTCCTCACCAGAAACCGATATAACTGCCGCCAACAAAATGAAATCATACTACAATCCCCAGAATCTAATATCTTCTTCAATACAATAAATCATGAAACCGAAAAAGGTGAAACCTTGACGAGGAGTTTAAGGTATATATCATTGGATTTTGGAGCCGTGCGCTTGGTCTTCTTGCACTTACCTCCAGCGACCAAATCGATACCCTGAAAAATCAAAATTGGTCGGTAAATGTAAAGCAACTTCGCGTAAAAATCTTAGAACTTCGAATCAGCAAACATACCATGGCTGCTGCTACTGCTGTTGCCGCCGCCGATGCTTAAACGAAGTGGGGAAGATGAATGAGATTAGGGTTTGTAGATTTATATACTACGAATAAGGGCATACAGTCAACAACTAACGGCCCATTAAAATGTTTGAGGCCCAGCCCGAGAAAGTCATTTTGCGACTCGTGGATCGTGATATGGAGACTAATATATTAAATTTAAATAAGGTAATATAGATGACTTCGGCTTTATTTGGATTTAAAAAATAATTATTAAATCTGAAAAACATCATATCATTAACGAAGTAAATCCATATATACATCTTCTAAAAACCGAGGTAAATTGTTATAACCAAATTCCACATTGGAAGTAAGAGATGTGCTTTCCTTGCTAACATGTGAGCAGCCTCATATATCTCTCTTCTTCATATGTTTAAGGGAAATGAAATTTCGGATATGTAGTAGTTCATGAATTTTCAGCTACATGATCAATCAAACTTGTATCTTTTCACTATCAAAGCCCGCATCCACATTCAATATATATTTCCCTTGGAGCGGAGTCTTTCATTCCATGTATTAAATCATAATATCAAATTTATTTGATTTATTTATATGTATATATATATAGATTAATTTTAAATTCAAACTTGTTGAATCAAGCAATTGTATTATTCATTATGGAGTGAGTTTCAAAACCCGATCGGGTCGGTTAGTTGTTTAAAATGTCTTGTTGGTGTTGGATAATTTTTTATGATACTCGATCGGATATCTGATATCCGACTTATTATTTTTTAAATTATATATAATATTTGGTGGATTCAAGATATTATAAACATGAATTTTCATGGAATATGAAAAAAAAAAGGATTCAAGATCTTTTAGATCAAAAAAATTTGTATCAATCACCTTCAAAGTGAGGCTTCAATTTCGGGTATCCACTGTCGGATATTCGAAACTACCTATAATATCAGGTATCTGATATTTTCGCGTCTAATTCGGGTAGCTAAATTTGCTATCTAACATGACGATCACACCTACTATAATACTTTCTTGGATTAGTCTAACAACGGGTTTGGATCCCCTGCGGTGGGGTTGTCCACAGCAGGGGGTACTGTCGTTTCCCCCACAGCCCCCTTTCTTTTCCTTTTTCTTTCTTTTTATTTTCTTTTTTTCTTTATTTTATTATATTTAATTTTTTTTATATATTTTTTGGTCTTTACTTTTTATGATCAGTTTTTTTTTTTTGCTAAATTTTTTGTGTTTAAATTTTGAGGAATTTTTTTTTGTTTTTTGTTCCTCTCTTTTGACTTTTTTAAATTTATTTATAATTTTTAATTTTTTAAAAAAATATATCATTTTTTATCTTGTCATTTTTTGTATTATTTTAACACAATTATTCTTGAAAAAAAGAAAAAAATAAGTATAATATTAAATATATATACATTTAAAAATATCATAAATTATAAGTAAATTCTATAAAAATCCAAATTAACTTATTTGTAAAAGTGAAAATTATAAAATTAATATTTGGATATGAGATTTTATCATAATAAAACACATTATGCTCGACAAATTAAAATTGAGTATAATTTTAACTATTTAAATATTTTAAAAATATCATAAACTATATGTAAAGTCTAATTAAAAAAACCAAATATAATTATTTATAATTTTGTTAATTAGGTGAATCGATTTTTTTATAAAAACCAAAAATCAAACGGAAGTAATCGAAAGTTTCTAGAACTAAAACCGAATTTTAAAATTATAAGACGAAAAAATGATCCAAGAAAATGATAAGATAAAAAATAAATGTTTTTTTTAAAAAAATTAAAATGTATGATTTAAAAAGGCCAAAATAAAGAAAAAGAAACCAAAAAACCAAATATGTTTTTTAAAAAATATAAAAACTTAAATATAATAAAAAAAAAACAAAGAAAAAAAAGAAAGAAAGGGGGCTGTTGCCCACAGCAGGGATCCAAACCCTCTAACAACTTGTAAAATTTGACTAGCGAAGTTTGCAAGTAATTACGGAACTACACTCAAGCCCGGATGACACAAATTTGTGTAAAAAGAAAATTATTTTTGATATTAGTCCGAATAATTCAATTCAAAATATTGAAGGATTCAAAAAGTAAAAATTCTAACCCTAGTAAATTGAAATTCCTAACTCCACTATTAGTCTATTATTAACAAACAATTACGTTAATTCAAAAATTTATCAAGTGCAAGCTAAAAAACCAAAAATCATCGACCATCACAAAAAGAAAAAAAACAAAATCTGGGTAGCTTGGAGTCACCGGTGGTAGATGGATGTCGTACAACTTAAATATATAATATTAAATTCCGCACGACAAATAAAATCTTAAAAAGCCAATCTCGAGCTTGTTCTCGAAATTCAAAACGTCTCGTAATTATCTCAGCTACCCATCTGTCCTAGAAGCCAAGCCATGTCCATACTCTTCATAATTGGCCTCCTCTGTGCCTCTCCGGCGATCGCCGCCGCCGCCGGAGATTCGTCCATAACAGTCTACGAAGTTCTCGAATCGTACGACTTTCCCGTAGGCCTGCTGCCGAAAGGCGTGACTAGCTACGAGCTGGACTCTAGCACCGGGGACTTCGAGGTTCATCTGGAAAAAACCTGCAAGTTCACGATTCAAGGATACGATCTCAAGTACAGCACCAAAGTCACCGGCACGATCTCGAGCAAGAAGATAAAGAATCTGAAAGGTATTCAAGTCAAAATACTGTTTTTCTGGATAAACATCGTGGAGGTGACCATGGACGGCGAAGATCTGTATCTCTCCGTCGGTATCGCTTCGGCTACTTTTCCGGTGGATAATTTCGAGGAAAGCCCCCAATGTGGTTGTGGTTTCGACTGCGTGAATGGAGAGAAGAGAGGTAAATTTGGCTTCAAAAGGCTCCTTCCTCTTCTCGAAGCATGATCGGTATGAAGCTCCGAATGAAATTATCCATGGCGTTTCCGAATCGCTGTTTGTAAGTGCTTGGATTTCGAGATTTGGGGCTAAATTACCATTTCAAATTAGGGTTAGTCAATCAGCTACTTGTTAGAATAATAATGAACTGCCCTGTATTTTTATTGGGATTGTGTAACACTATGCTATTAATTTGATAATTATCAGTACTCTGTTCTATTCTGAATTTGGTGTTTACTTGTTCATTTCTTGTTACATTTAGCTTTGCAAACACTCTTTTTTTGGGTATTATGATATAATGAACAGGGTATATAACATCTTTTTCTTGTTTATATTTCTTGTTTTTTTTTTCTCTAAAAATATATGGTTTTGTTGAAAAATATTATTATTATTAATATTATGTTGAATATTGAATGTTGAATGTTGAATATTGAGTTGTAAAATGTGGAAAATTAGTGTGTGATGATGTAGATGATGATGTATTTATTTTTGGATTAATCTCAAATGTGTATCTATAAATAGGTCTTCATTTGTGATTAAAAATACAATTGAATTGAGAGAAAAATATTGTGAAGTGTAGAGTTTGATATATTTTGAGTTTTGGAGTTTTTACTTTTTACCATAAATTTTTACTTTTTCACAACACGTTATCAGCACGATCGCTCGAAGGTTCTCTATATTTTCTGACGCTCCAAAATACAAGAAGAAGTCAAAAATATTCAACAAGTAAGAATTTTTATTTTACTGTTTATATATTTTTATTATGTATATATTAATATATGATATCATGTTATGAAAAAAAAATAAGTTTTTTTTCAAAACTTGTTATAAATTCTGGGAGGATGTTAAGACGACATCCCACACTCCCGGTAAGGGATACGACAAGTATAAAAGCCTCTAAGGTTTTTAAACAATAACGTGATATGATATATGTATATATACTAACTATATCAATATATAATTTCATGTTATTATATAAAAGATTGTCTATGACACTGACCTTATAATAACGTGATATGATATATATTATTGTGTATTTATATACTAACCATATTTGTATAATCTCATGTTATTATATAAAAGGTTGTCTACGACACAGATCTTATAATAATGTGATATGATATACTATACCTGACTTTATACTAACTATATTAGTATAATTTCACAATATTATATAAAAGGTTGTCTACGACACCGACCTTATAATAATGTGATATGATATACATATTATTTAATTATGATTATCATTATATGCATTGCATCATTATCACGAATTTTTATTCAACACATACTCGATTTTTTCTTACCCCCAACGGTCACAAACGGTCACAAACGGCTAGTTTTTGGCCTATAAATATGTTCACTCAAACTCATTTTCAATCACACCAAAATTCACTCTTTCTCTCAAAATATTTTCTCCTCGGTTTTTTCGAAGATGAAGATGATGACATTTCTAAGGCTATTTTTCATAACGATTATGATCATCATGCTCACGAGTCTTGTACTCACCAGCGATTTTTCACCACATACTTTTTTTCTATTTGTACACGTACTTGTACTCATCGTTTATCCATTATTTTGTATTGTCATATTAATGGAAATTAACTTATAAAATGCATTGTTATTTTTCTAGTACTACCATGTCAAATTTGGCAAAGTTTAAATTCGTTGCTCTCGATATCACTAGAAAAGAGCAAAGAAATGTTAATGAGAAATCATCAATCCCGACTCAATGTATCTACGGCATTTCCAGAAGCAAATGTCGTAAGTAAAAAATAAAAACCAAAATCAAAGGCATAAACTAGATTTTGGTTGAGGTCGAGGATGTGGTCATGAACGTGGACGTAGAAATGATCGTGGTCGTGGTTATGGCCGTGAATATGAAAATAATCGAGATAGTTACTTCAATAACTAATCTCAAAAGAACGTCACGAACCACCCAAAAAGGCAGCATGAAAATATGAGTGAAAATAAAAATCATTCAAAAAGATACGAGAGTGCTTATTATAAATGTGGCACTCCAAGAAATTGGTCATGTACCCCTGAGCACTTATGTAAGCTCTTTAAAGTATCGATAAAGGGGAAAGAAAAAGAGACCAATTTTGTTGAAATCAGTAACCATTTAAGTGGTTCAACTTATTTCAATGCTGCCGATTTTTTCAAATGATTTCGAGAACATTGATTAATATATTGGTGGGACTAGAATGTAACATGCTATATTTTTCATGCATTCTTATGAAACATGATATATTTTGCATATATACTTGATTTTTCTTTATTATATTTTTGTGAAGTTTGATATGAAAATGCTATGAGCAAACATGAAAATAATATCATGGAAATTTGCATACCAGATAGTGGTACAACGCACACTATTTTGCGAGATAAAAGATATTTCTTGGAAATAAAACCAACAAAAGCATAATGATGCGAAGAATTATTGAAAATACGCATGGTCATCCATTGAAAGACCAGAAGATCTTTCAGAATAATAAGTTTCAATGTAAAACATGTTCTCTTGGAAAACTTATTATAAGACCATCGCCAGCTAAAATCCAAACTGAATCACCCATATTTCTTGAACGTATTCAGGGTGATATTTGTGGGCCAATTCATCCACCATGTGGACCATTTCGATACTTTATGGTATTGATCGATGCCTCTAGCAGATGGTCACATGTATGCTTATTGTCAACTCGGAATGTGGCATTTGCAAGATTGATGGCTCAAATAATAAAATTGCGAAATCAATTTTCCGATTATACAATCAAGAAAATAAGACTTGATAATGCTGGAGAATTTACATCCCAGACTTTCAATGATTATTGTATGTCAATGGGAATCACTGTTGAACATCCTGTAGCTCATGTTCATACGCAAAATGGATTAGCTGAATCATTGATTAAACGTCTACAACTGATTGCTAGACCAATGATTATGAAAACAAAACTCCCTATTTCTATATGGGGACATGCAATTTTACATGCTGCGGCATTAATTCGCATCAGACCAAGTGCATATCATAAATTCTTCCCATTGCAACTTGCATTTGGTAAAGAACCAAATATCTCTCATCTGAGAATTTTTGGATGTATGATGTATGTGCCTATTGCACCACCTCAATGATCAAAAATGGGTCCACAAAAAAAAATCGGTATTTATATCCGTTATAATAGTCCATCAATCATTCGATATCTTGAGCCTCAGACAGGCGATGTGTTTACAGCACGCTTTGCTGATTGTCATTTTAATGAAGAAATCTTCCCAGTGTTACGGGGAGAAAAGAAACACATCGAAAAAAAAATCACATGGTATGTACCATCATTATTACATTTGGATCCAAGGACCAAACAATGTGAGAAAGATGTACACCAAATTGTGCACATGCAAAGAATTGCAAATCAAATGCCAGATGCATTTGCAGACACAAAAGGGGTAACAAAATCATATATACATGCTGTAAATGCCCCTGCTCGAATTGAAATTCCAAAGAAACAAATTGAAGACACTCATGATGTCATAAAACGCTTGAAGCGTGGAAGACCAGTCGGTTCCAAGGATAAAAATCTTCGGAAAAGAAAAGGCATAGAAAAACACGACGATCATAAAATAGAAAATGGTGTTCCAGAAGAATCACCTGATGATGAAAATTTTACCGATCGAGCGAGGTGCTCTGATTTTTAAAAAAAAAAAAAAAAAATTTTTACTTTGTTTAGTCTTTGATTCCTTGACTATTAATTATGATGATTTGATTAAATGAGATATTAGAACTCAGGTCTTCACAACAGGTGGTATCAGAGCGAGAAAGTTCTGGACTAAGATAGATAGCGAGTGGGGTAGATCGAGTCTTCTTCCTTACTTGTTTATTATGATATGATTTATTACATGCTTGACTTACATGTTATAAATGCTAGCATGTTTTACTTTCAAGTATTTTATTACATGATGTTGTATTTATTTTATTTGAAAGTATGATTGATGATGATTAAAGATGCATGCTTATTGCACTATCTGACATGATATAAGCATGTGATCTGTTGTTTACGACATGCTACCTGATTATCTGAATCGATTGGAAGCATGTGCTATCTGAATACCTTGATTATTTATTTACGATTGAATCAGAACCGAGTCTTGATCAGAGGTAAGATGATCAGAGGAGGACTGAAATATATTTGATGATTCTGGTATCATAACCCTTTTGATAATCAGATATGTCTCGATGACCAGGCCGACCTCCTCTCAGAACACATGTTCCTACTCCTAGGCCAGAGCAGACAGTGCATCCTCTGCCAGAACAAATAGTGGTACCTCCGACAGTGCCTCAAGTTACTGCAATTCCGAGTAATGAACAGGGAAGTACTTGTCGAGATATGACTGATATGTCAGCTACTTCGATGGAAACACTGCTCAAACGTTTTCAATCATACCATCCGCCTACACTGAAGGGTACTGAGAATGCAGTCGAATGTGAAGGATGGCTTGATGATATGGAGATGTTGTTTGATTCACTCGATTATGGTGATGAGCGGAGAGTCAGACTGATTGGGCACCAATTGCATGAGGTTTCAAAGAGCTGGTGGTTCACGACTAAGAAGGCTCTGGAGCATAGAGGAACAGTGCTCACCTGGACAATTTTCAAAACTGAATTTTATCAACGATTCTTTCCGGTGTCTTACCTCAAAGATAAGGGTGCAGATTTTGCTAATCTGAAGCAAGGAAATTTGAATATTGAAGACTATGTTGCAAAATTCTCTACATTGCTACGTTTTGCTCCACACGTTGCTGACAGTAATGAGGCTATGGCTGATCAGTTCATTAATGGACCGAATCCAGAGGTATTTACTTTGGTGAACACAAGGCGACCAAATACATTTGCTGATGCCTTGAACAGTGCCAAAGGGGCAGAAGCTGGTTTGATACAACAGCGAGGAGCTTTGTATTCTGTTCAACCTCCGAGACAGCCACAATCTTCAGCTTCAATCTCACAACAACCTCCTCGGTTTGAAAGTGGTGGCAGTAGCAGTGGCAAGAAGAAATTTTGGCAAGCTCGAGGAAAGCAGTTTAAGAGATCTGGGAGCAGTTCTTCGAGTTCGAGTGGGTCAAAACCGAAGTCTGGCATGGTTTGTAATAGTTGTGGTGGAAGTCATCCGACTGATCAGTGCCGAGGCGTATTTGGGAGTTGCCATATATGCCATCATCCAGGACATTTTGCAAGAGTGTATCCTCAGAGAGGTTCCGGACAGTCACGAGGTACAGAGTCATCACGATCAGTGGCTCAACCTGCGAGGCAAGCCTCATCTGTCCATTCCTTCCAACCACCACACCCATAGCAACAACCAAGGCCAGGAGGGAGTCAGACAGGTAGCCAGCCTTCGAGACAACAGGCTCATGTCTTTGCACCGACAGAGGAACAGGCACAGGGAGCACCGGATGATGTTATTGCAGGTAACTGTTCTCTTTATGGTTATCCTGCTTATGTATTGATAGATATAGGTGCATCCCATACATTTATCTCTGAACAATTTGTGTCATTACATGCTTTGCCTGCTGAATCTTTACCTGTTGTTGTATATGTCTCTTCTCCTTTGGGGAGAGGTCTTATATCAATTCAGACATTTAAGGATTGTTTATTACAGTACGACGGTAATGAAATTGAGATAGATTGTATTGTGCTTGGTTTGTCTGATTTTGACTACATTATCGAAATTGATATGCTAACCAAGTACAGAGCTACCGTGGACTATTTTCAAAAAGTGGTGAGGTTCAGACCTGAGATGGCTGGAGAATGGAAGTTTTATGGTAAGGGTTCTCGTGCTAAGATTCCTCTGATTTCTGTATTATCTATGACCCGACTTTTGCAGAAAGAAGCGGAAGGATTTATTGTTTATGCAGTTGATGTTTTGAAAGCTAGCCCGAACCTGGCTAACTTGCCAGTGGTTAGTGAATTTTCGGACGTTTTTCCTGATGAGATTCCAGGACTACCTCCGTACCGTGAGATTGATTTTAACATAGAACTGATGCCAGGTACAACACCGATTTCGAAAGCACCTTATCGAATGGCACCAGTTGAATTGAAAGAGTTGAAAGAGCAGTTGGAAGATTTACTGGCCAAGGGATACATTCGACCCAGTGTTTCTCCTTGGGGAGCTCCAGTACTGTTTGTCAGAAAGAAAGACGATTCAATGAGATTGTGCATTGACTACCGGCAACTGAACAAGGCAACGGTAAAGAACAAATACCCTTTGCCTCGTATTGATGATTTATTTGACCAGTTGCAGGGTTCTTCTGTGTATTCCAAGATCGATCTGAGATCTGGATATCATCAGCTGAGAGTCAGGGATTCTGATATTCCGAAAACTGCGTTCAGAACCAGGTATGGCCACTATGAGTTTATAGTTATGCCGTTTGGTCTGACGAATGCTCCAGCTGTGTTTATGGCTTTGATGAACCGTGTGTTTCAGAAATATCTGGATGACTTCGTTATCATTTTTATTGATGATATTCTGATATATTCGAAGAATTTGATTGATCATTCTGAGCATTTGAGAACTGTTTTGAAGATTCTGAGATCTGAGAAACTGTATGCTAAATTGTCGAAATGTGAGTTTTGGCTGAAATAGGTTGTTTTTCTTGGACATATTATATCCGGAAATGGCATAGCTGTTGATCCAAGTAAAGTCGAGGCAATGATCAGTTGGTCGAGACCAACATCTGTTCCTGAGATACGTAGTTTCATGGGTCTGGCTGGGTATTATCGTCGATTCATCAAAGATTTTTCCAGTATTGCGAAGCCGATTACTCAGTTGACTCAAAAAAATGCTCCATTCATCTGGTCTGAAGCTTGTGAATCCAGTTTTCTTGAGTTGAAGAAACGGCTGACCAGTGCACCAGTCTTGATGATTCCTTCAGGTACTGGTGGTTTCACTGTTTATTGTACATCTCATCGAGGTTTGTGGTGTGTATTGATGCAGCGAGGGCATGTGATTGCTTATGCCTCACGACAGTTGAAGCCTCACGAGACCAGATATCCGATTCATGATCTTGAATTGGCCGCCATTGTATTTGCGGGGAACAGTTTGAAATCTATTTTGATCACAAGAGTCTAAAATATTTGTTTTCACAGTCAGAATTGAATATGAGACAGCGGAGATGGCTTGATTTGCTGAAAGATTTTGATTGTGAGATTAGATACTATCCGGGGAAATCGAATGCAGCAGCTGATGCATTGAGTCGAAAGGTATGTTCTTTATCTCTATCGACGATTGGTGTATCTCATTTGATTGAAGACTGTTGTTGTTCTGGATTAGTATTTGATACGAATTATCAGCCTCTGCAACTTTATCAAATTCAAGTTGAACCAGAGTTACTTTTGAGAATTAAAGATGCTCAGAAACTTGATCAGAGTGTGCAGAATTCGATTGAGAAAGTCCGGTTTGGGCATGTGTCTGAATATCAGGTTCGAGAGGATCTTCTTTATGTTCATAATCGCCTTGTAGTGCCTGATATTTCTGATGTGAGACAACAACTACTGAAAGAGGCGCATTGTAGTTGATATAGCATTCATCCTGGAGGGAGGAAGATGTACAATTATCTGAAGACTCGATATTGGTGGAAATCAATGAAGTCTGATATTACTGATTTTGTGTCTCGATGTTTTAATTGCCAACTGGTGAAGGCTGAAAGGAAGAAACCACCTGGTTTGTTATAGAATTTATCAGTGCCAGAATGGAAATGGGATCATATTTCCATGGACTTCGTGACGAAGTTACCTCGATCTTCTAGAGGTTGCGATGCTATCTGGGTGATTATCGACAGATTAACGAAGTCAGCATGTTTTATTCCTTATCGTATGACATATCGACACGATCAGATGGCAGAGATTTATGTCCGAGAAGTTGTCAGATTACATGGAGTGCCGAAGTCTATTGTATCAGATCGTGATCCTCGATTTACATCTCATTTTTGGTACAGTTTACAGAGTTCTTTAGGTACTCAGCTACACTTGAGCATAGCATATCACCCACAAACAGACGGACAGTCTGAGCGTACCATTCAGACATTGGAGGACATGTTGAGAGCTGTAGTGCTTGATTTTGGCACTAGTTGGCAAGAATCACTACCACTTTGTGAATTCTCGTACAACAACAGCTATCAATCGAGTATTGAGATGGCTCCGTTTGAAGCTTTGTATGGAAGAAAGTGTCGATCTCCTCTGTACTGGGATGATATTTCAGAAGTACCTGAGGTTGGATCTGATATGATTCGAAATATGACAGAACAGGTGAAGCTTATTCAGAAAAGAATGAAGACAGCTCAGGACAGACAAGCGAAGTATGCCAATATTCGACGTTGACCTTTATCTTTTGAACAGGGGGATCGTGTATTTCTGAAGATTTCTTTTAGAGGCACCGTACGATTTGGCAAGCGAGGAAAGTTGTCTCCACGCTACATTGGTCCGTATGAAATTCTGAAGAAAATAGGAAATCTTGCCTATCAATTAGCTCTTCCTCCGGCTTTATCTGGAATACATGATGTCTTTCATGTATCGATGCTTTGAAAATATCTTGCTGATGAATCTCATGTGCTTCAATCTGATGAGGCTGAACTCGGCGTGTAGTGACCCTTACCCGGATCACCTACTAAACAGAACTTAGGCATGCAATTAAGTTAATTAAAACAGATATCAGAATAAAACTGCGGAAACCATAAACATTATACAATCCCAAGTAAAGGAATCTGTAATTTATCCAATAATATACAACCAAATCGAATAGCTGTATAAACCCAAACAACAGTAATAAAACCTAGACGAAGCTCCAGCTGGCCAACCACTGACTAGCCCCTCCTGGATCCACCCTCCTCGTCCAATCGCAAACCTGCCCCATGGAATAGGGTGTCCAAAAACACAGAGTACGAGACGTGAGCATAAGACGCTCAGTAGCGAGAGTATGAGTATACATGCATGCAAAGTGAACTCCCTATAGACTCGAGATCAAGGATCAGATAACAGAGACAGACCGGGCCCTGGTATGTAGCACGCTGTGCCGTCGCTTCAGGAGGTGGCTCCCATACCGAGATAACCGTGGATACGCCGGACCCAAATCGATGGAAGTTCATCCACTAACAAGATAGGGTACAACCCTACTAACAGACATCTCGAAAGAGATACAGCAAGATGCAAATGAATGCAGCATAATATCATGACATATAAATCATGCAGTCACATAATACATGCATACTCAGTCAGGATATCTCGAACAGTACTTTCGAACCTCAACACAGTGCAAGCTCTACCAACTCTAGGTCCACGCCTATAGTCTGCTCTACACTGCCAAATGATACTACTATCATTAAAGTGCTCTAAAAGCCTTAACTAAGCTATTGCATACTCCTAAATATTTATAGGAAGCAAAAAGCTATACCTTCGTCCGTCGTTAGCCCTTTGATGTCGATGCCTCCAGAACTTGGGCACAACTCCGCTACGACTACTGAACGCCTCGCCGACCTCCGGACCAAGCCTAAGAAGACTAGAACAGCTTCAAAAGACTAGAATGGAAAGGAGAACTCGGAATTGACAAATGAAAGTGAAACCTCGGCCTTCTATTTATAGACAACGATCGGAACTTCCGATCCTTGATCGGAACGTCCGAACCTCGATCGGAACGTCCGATCCTGCCATCGGAGCTTTCGAAGATCCTGATCTGCCACGTGTCAAAATATCACTTGTTGACTCCGGATAGGGGTGATCGGAGCTTCCGGTCTTGCCACACGTCATGTCTGACGTAATATCGATCGGACCTTCCGATCCTGTTCGGAGCTTCCGATCCTGATCGGAGCTTCCGAACTCACCTTCGGAGCTTTCGAACTCTACCCAAGTTATTATGATTAATTCCTTAATTACTGATTTTGGTTACGGGCTACTACATTCTCCCCCACTTAAGATATTTCGTCCTCGAAATCAGATCTTAAGTACCGAATGCAAATACAAAAATCAGAAACATTCTTTATTCAAATCAAACGTTTACAGAGTTTGCAACTGAATACAACTTAAAGAATGAAATCAAAACAACTCAGGATGGTCTTTACGCATCCTGTCCTCAAGCTCCCAAGTAGCTTCCTCAGTGCCTCGGCGCTGCCACTGAACTAAAACCAAAGGAATGACTTTGTTCCGTAAAACCTTATCCTTATAATTCAGGATACGAAGAGGTTTCTCAACATAAGTCAAATCCTTGTCTACCTGAACCTCGGACCGCTGCAGAATATGAGATTCATCCGCCATATACCGTCGCAACAGAGATACGTGGAACACATCGTGAATACTGGATAGATGCGGTGGCAAAGATAGTCGATAAGCCAAATCGCCAATGCTCTCCAAGACCTCAAACGGACCGATAAATCTGGGAGACAACTTGCCCTTAAGGCCAAATCTGAGAATCTTGCGGAAAGGTGACACTCTCAGAAACACTTTCTCCCCGACCTCGAACTGTAAGGGCCTACGCTTGATATTAGCATAACTGGCCTGACGATCCTGTGCAGTCTTAATTCGTTTCTTGATTTGATCAACAATATATATCGCCTGCTGGATAAACTCCGGTCCCTCAGCCTGTCTCTCCCCCACTTCTTCCCAGAAGAGTGGAGTACGACAACGTCGCCCATACAACGCCTCAAAAGGTGTCATCCCAATACTAGTGTGATAGCTGTTGTTGTAAGTGAACTCGATCAACGACAAATGATCCTGCCAGGCTGAACCAAAATCCATGACGCACGCTCTAAGCATATCCTCTAACGTACGGATAGTGCGCTCTGACTGACCATCAGTCTCCGGATGATAGGCTGTACTCAAACTGAGAGTAGTACTCATCGCACGTTGAACCCTCCCCCAGAATCTAGAAGTAAACCTGGGGTCCCGATCGCTGACAATGCTCACAGGCACTCCATGAAGTCGAACGATCTCCTGAATGTATATCCGCGCCATGCGATCCACAGAGTACTCTCGGCTATAGGCAATGAAATGCGCTGACTTGGTGAGTCGGTCCACCACAACCCAGATAGCATCACAGTTCCTCGGGGATACCGGCAAATGGGTCACAAAATCCATTGTGATAAACTCCCATTTCCATTCAGGAATAGGCAGACTGTGAAGCAATCCTCCAGGTCGTCGGTGCTCTGCCTTGATCTGTTGACACACCAAACATCTCGAAACAAACTGATAAACACTGCGTTTCATTCCCTTCCACCAGAAACGAGTACGTAGATCCTTGTACATATTGTTGCTCCCAGGATGAATACTCAACTTAGTGCGATGTTCCTGAGACAAATCTCCTCTCGCAACTCTTCATCCTGCGGAATCACAAGCCTACCAGACAAACACAGAAAACCATCTGACTGATAATGAAATCCAGACGAGCTACCCTCGTTAGCTAGACGAGCTAAACGCTGGGTCTTTAAATCAGACATCTGAGCATCTCGGATCCGCGAATACAAGGCTGGCTCAGATAATATCGCAAACATCTGGATACTCTGCATACCTTTCTTATGCTTGAAGGTATAACCTGAAGTATAACAGTCACTGATCGCACTAGACATCGAACAAGTCTGAAGTGCGGATAGTCGCACCTTGCGACTCAAAGCATCAGCGGTGAGATTAGCAGCTCCCGGATGATACTTAATCTCGCAATCATAGTCCTTAAGCAAGTCCATCCAACGTCTCTGCCTCATGTTCAACTCCGCCTGAGTGAACAAATACTTGAGACTCTTATGGTCGGTGAAGATCTCAAATTTCTCGCCATACAGATAATGACGCCAGATCTTCAAAGCGAACACAATGGCTGCTAACTCCAAATCATGGACTGGGTAGTTGTCCTCGTGAAGCTTCAGCTGTCTAGAAGCGTATGCGATCACATGCTCATTCTGAGTCAGGACACAACCTAACCCCTGAAGAGAAGCATCCGTGTAGACCACATACCCTCCAGATCCTGACGGTAATGCCAACACCGGCGCAGAAGTCAACCGCCGTCGAAGCTCACAGAAATTCTCCTCACACTCAGAAGACCACTCAAAATCCACACCCTTGCGGGTAAGCTGCGTCAACGGTCGGGCTAACTGAGAGAAGTTCAGAATGAAGCGACGATAATACCCTGCTAGACCCAGAAAACTACGGATCTCAGCAACTGTCGTCGGACGCGACCAATTAAGTACCGCTTCAATCTTGCTTGGATCAACAGAAATCCCCTCCCTGGATATGATATGGCCAAGAAAGACCACTCTATCCATCCATAACTCACACTTACTCAGCTTAGCGTAAAACTGCTCATCTCGAAGAGTCTGCAGTACCAACCGCATGTGAGAAACATGCTCTTCCGTATTACGTGAATACACCAAGATGTCGTCAATGAAGACCACGACAAACTTGTCCAAGTACTCCCTGAAGACACGGTTCATCAAATCCATGAATATAGCCGGCGCATTAGTCAAACCAAATGGCATCACTAGGAACTCGTAATGCCCATAGCGAGTACGGAATGCAGTCTTGGCTACGTCCTGATCATGGACTCTCAACTGATGATACCCAGATCTCAAGTCAATCTTGGAGTAAACTGACGTGCCCTGCAGCTGGTCAAACAAGTCATCAATACGAGGCAACGGATACTTGTTCTTCACAGTGACTCGGTTCAGCTGCCGATAGTCAATGCACAGCCGCATCGACTCATCCTTCTTCTTCACGAAGAGAACAGGAGCTCCCCAAGGAGATATACTAGGACGAATGTACCCCTTGTCCAAAAGATCCTGTAGCTGATTCTTCAACTCACGCATCTCTGACGGAGCCAGACGATACGGTGCTCTAGAAATAGGCGAAGTACCCGGCATCAACTCTATGCCAAACTCGACTTCCCTAGCAGGAGGAAAACCCGGAATCTCATCAGGAAATACATCTGGAAATTCATCCACAACAGGAATGCTCTCTATCCCAATACTCTCAGCGGACAAATCAACTGCATAGATAAGGTAGCCTTTCCCGCCAGACTCTAGAGCTCGACAGGCTCTCAAAGCTGATACCAAAGGCATCGGGGGTCGCGCTCCCTCACCATAGAAAAACCAACTCTCACTCCCCTCTGGATGAAAGCGTACTAATCTTTGATAGCAGTCCACTGAAGCTCGATAGGTAGTCAACATATCTATTCCCAGAATGCAATCAAAGTCGTCCATCGCCAGGACCATGAGATTCGCTAACAGAATGTTCCCTTCGAACTCTAAAGGGCAACCCATCACTAGACGCTTAGCCAAAGTAGATTGGCCCGTCGGAGTAGAAACAGACATCAATACGTCTAGTGCAATGCATGGTAACTTATGCCTCTTAACAAAACGTGCAGAAATGAAAGAATGAGATGCACCAGTGTCAATAAGTACAAGAGCAGGTATACCATAAAGCAGAAATATACCTGCGATGACTTTCTCATTCTCCTCCACTGCCTGATCATGTCTCAGGGCAAACACCTGGCCAGAAGCTCGTGGCCTCAAATGAGAACTCCCAGCAGACTGTCCCTGCGACCTCTGCTGAACGGTGGCCTGAGAACCCGATCCTGAACCTGAACCAGAACCGCCTCCCCCAGACAGTGGACAATCCCTCCGGATATGACCAGTCTCTCTACAACAGAAACAAGCTCCAGAAGCTCTTCGGCACTTGTCGGATGGATGGTTCTTCCCACAATGATCACACTTGTCCTTCTTACCGTAACGAACAACACCTCCAGAACCAGAGGAAGAAGAAGATCCAGACTTCTTGAAAGTTTGGGCACGGGGACCCAAAGAACTAGCAGGCCTCGACTGAGGGAAAGACCTGTTCCGCCGAATGCTGTCCTCCGCCTGGTGACAACGGCTCAGCAAACCCTCGTAGGAAATGTCGTCGCCAACCGCCACACGGTCATGGATCTCAGGGTTAAGGCCCTGAAGGAACAGATTATACTTCATCTCTGAGCTATCAGCAATCTCGGGGCAATAGGATAGCAGATCAAAGAACCTCTGCTGATACTCATCGATAGACATGGCTCCCTGTCGCAGACTCAGTAGCTCGCCTGCCTTTGACTGACGGAGTGCAGGAGGAAAATACCGCTTTTGGAAAGCTATGCGGAACTCGGCCCAGGTGGCCACTCCTCTCGCCGCAACAAAAGGTGCAGAAGTAAACCTCCACCACCTGCGCGCACGCCCATCCAGAAGATAGCCAAGGGTCTCCACCTTCTGCTCCTCGGTGCATTGGAAAGTCTGAAAAGTCGTCTCCATGCGGTCTAACCAGTTTTCCGCTCGGAGACTCACCTCCAACAAAGGGCTTAGGACCCATAGCTAAGAATCGACGCACAGTGAAACGCTCGTCGTCATGATGACGATGACGACGTTCTCGACGAGGCTCCCGGTTGGCATCACCCCAACGCCCCAACACTGCCATGAGAACTCCGGTCATCACGATTTGACATCTACAAAAATACCTCAAGATGAGACTAAATCCCAAGAATTCTTTTGCATGCTCTGATACCATAAATGTAGTGACCCTTACCCGGATCACCTACTAAACAGAACTTAGGCATGTAATTAAGTTAATTAAAACAGATATCAGAATAAAACGGCGAAAACCATAAACATTATACAATCCCAAGTAAATGAATCTGTAATTTATCCAATAATATACAACCAAATCGAATAGCTGTATAAACCCAAACAACAGTAATAAAACCTAGACGAAGCTCCAGCTGGCCAACCACTGACTAGCCCCTCCTGGATCCACCCTCCTCGTCCAATCGCAAACCTGCCCCATGGAATAGGGTGTCCAGAAACACAGAGTACGAGACGTGAGCATAAGACGCTCAGTAGCGAGAGTATGAGTATACAAGCATGCAAAGTGAACTCCCTATAGACTCGAGATCAAGGATCAGATAACAGAGACAGACCGGACCCTGGTATGTAGCACGCTATGCCGTCGCTTCAGGAGGTGGCTCCCATACCGAGATAACCGTGGATACGCCGGACCCAAATCGATGGAAGTCCATCCACTAACAGGATAGGGTACAACCCTACTAACAGACATCTCGAAAGAGATACAGCAAGATGCAAATGAATGCAGCATAATATCATGACATATAAATCATGCAGTCACATAATACATGCATACTCAGTCAGGATATCTCGAACAGTACTTTCGTATCTCAAAACAGTGCAAGCTCTACCAACTCTAGGTCCACGCCTATAGTCTGCTCTACACTGCCAAATGATACTATTATCATTAAAGTGTTCTAAAAGCCTTAACTAAGCTATTGCATACTCCTAAATATTTATAGGAAGCAAAAGCTATACCTTCGTCCATCGTTAGCCCTTTGATGTCGATGCCTCCAGAACTTGGGCACAACTCCGCTACGACTACCGAACGCCTCGCCGACCTCCGGACCAAGCCTAAGAAGACTAGAACAGCTCTAAAAGGACTAGAATGGAAAGGAGAACTCGGAATTGGCAAATGAAAGTGAAGCCTCGGCCTTCTATTTATAGACAACGATCGGAACTTCCGATCCTTGATCGGAACATCCGAACCTCGATCGGAACGTCCGATCCTGCCATCAGAGCTTTCGAAGATCCTGATCTGCCACGTGTCAAAATATCACTTGTTGACTCCGGATAGGGGTGATCGGAGCTTCCGGTCCTGATCGGAGCTTCCGGTCTTGCCACACGTCATGCCTGACGTAATATCGATCGGAGCTTTTGATCCTGTTCGGAGCTTCCGATCCTGATCGGAGCTTCCGAACTCACCTTCGGAGCTTCCGAACTCTACCCAAGTTATTATGATTAATTCTTTAATTACTGATTTTGGTTACGGGCTACTACACGACGAGACTTTGAGTTATTTCGAAAAGCCAATTCAGATTCTTGATCATAAGGAGAAGAAACTTCGAACGAAGACTATTCCGCTTGTGAAAGTTCAGTGAAGTCGTCATGGTATTGAAGAAGCTACTTGGGAGACAGAATCAGATATGCGACAACGATTTCCAGAGATGTTTCAATGATGTGAGTCTCCTTTAGTCTTTCTGTTCTTTCTATTATATGATCTGTTGATACTACTTGAGATTTCGAGGAAGAAATCGAGTCTTAGTGGGGGAGAATTGTAACGCCCGGAATTATTTAATTTTAATCCGAGAATAATTAATTTGGGAATATTTGGAGTTTTGATTTAAATTCTAATATTCTTAAATTGATTAGGATTGAAATTGAATGAAATAGGAAGTTGAGGACCAAATCGCAATTATTGAAGAGTTGAGGGGCTAAATTGCAATTATCATTGAAGTTATCAGAATTGTAAGTGATTAATCAGCTTGAATACGTGTATGTAGGAGAACATATTCAGAAAGTTGAACAGGGAGCCGAGTTCTTCTTTTTCCTTTGAGATTTTGATTTTCAAATTGCCGTATCTTTTGATCCGATTATCCGAATTAAATTCCAAAAGATGTTCTGGAATCCTTGCAAGAAGACCTTCGAATTGATGTAAGTTTTCTCTTAGTTCATCAGGGTTTGGGAATTCGAAATTGACAGACATCAGATTTGTGCATGGAATGGTGTTGATGAGCTTCTATACCTTGTTTTCTTGAAGTTGGGTTGAGGAATGATTGTTGTATCATGTTCTTATGATTTCCCAGCTATGATTCGATCTATATATCTGCTGATATGCTGAGTTTGGAATGATATATAGTTGATATGAATGTTAAAAGTGTTATAGTTGCGTTTGGAATTGCCGAGTTTATACCGATATGCCGTCTGTAGTACCCCGTACCCGAAATCAGTAATTAAGGGATTAATCATAATTACTTAAATAGAGTTCGAAAGCTCCGAAGGTAGGTTCGGAAGTTCCGAACAGGATCGGAAGCTCCGATGCAGGATCGGAAGCTCCGATCATATTACGTCATCCATGACGATTGGCTAGATCGGAAGCTCTGATCAGGACCGGAAGCTCCGATCACCCCTATCCGGAGTCAACTAGTGATATTTTGACACGTGGCAGATTAGGATCTTCGGAAGCTCCGATGGCAGGATCGGACATTCCGATCGAGGTTCGGACGTTCCGATCAAGGATCGGAAGTTCCGATCGTTGTCTATAAATAGAAGGCCGAGGTTTCACTTTCATTTGCCAATTCCGAGTTCTCCTTTCCATTCTAGTCCTTTTGGAGCTGTTCTAGTCTTCTTAGGCTTGGTCCGGAAGTCGGCGAGGCGTTCAGTAGTCGTAGCGGAGTTGTGCCCAAGTTCTGGAGGCATCGACATCAAAGGGCAAACGACGGACGAAGGTATAGATTTTTGCTTCCTATAAATATTTAGGAGTATGCAATAGCTTAGTTAAGGCTTTTAGAGCACTTTAATGATAGTAGTATCATTTGGCAGTGTAGAGCAGACTATAGGCGTGGACCTAGAGTTGGTAGAGCTTGCACTGTGTTGAGGTACGAAAGTACTGTTCGAGATATCCTGACTGAGTATGCATGTATTATGAGACTGCATGATTTATATGCCATGATATTATGCTGCATTCATTTGCATCTTGCTGTATCTCTTTCGAGATGTCTGTTAGTAGGGTTGTACCCTATCCTGTTAGTGGATGGACTTCCATCGATTTGGGTCCGGCGTATCCACGGTTATCTCGGTATGGGAGCCACCTCCTGAAGCGACGTGTAACGACCCTCACTACTAGGCTATCAGACTATAATTAAAATAAAGGAAAATTACGGATTTTTAAAAAATTTTGCCATGACCTATTTGTAAAACAAATAAGCCATCGAGACTCAAACAGCAATTTAAATAAGGAAAAAAAATTGACTTCAAAACTTAAGTGCGTTAAACATAAACATGCAATCCTAGTAACCACCTCCCGGTTACAGCATAAAGTAAACTAAAGCATTTAAAATTAATTCCAACGATAATCATAAACTTGCAAAAGCGGAAAACGTACTTCAAAACATAAGTTGTAGCACAGGGAATGCACATCCTGGCTATAAATACTACAAGATCTCAAATAATACTTCATTATTACAAATTTGATAACTGTGCGGAAACATAAACTGAAAGGAAGCAACGGTCACTGGGCCTCGCACTACCGATGGCCTCATCCCAGTAGATCACGACCCTCCGTCTCCTCCACAAAATCCTCACCTGCAAACATTCAAGCATAGTGAGTCTAAAGACTCAACAAGCATAACTAGGATAATAACAAGGGTTTAAAATACGTGATGCAAAAACTCAACTTAAACTGTAATATGCATGAAACTAGAAAGATATAGAAATCATGCATTAATGAACTCACACTATGATAAACTTTAACTTTCATAACATTCAACTTAGACTCATGCATAACTGAAAGACTGACATCAATGCAAAACGAGTCAACTAAAATTGTGAAACTTTAACTTTTAAACTTTTCTTTACTTTTTCCTCTTAGAAATCCGATCCCTGATTTGTGACCCTCTGTTTCGATCATGATCATGGCTGCAGTGCACTATGCCGGCAAGACGACGAGATTTCTCCCGACGAACTTAACCCCTCTATGGCAAGGAGACCGAGATGCCTCCCGATCCCACATTGCCCCTCTGTGACAAGGGTAAACAAGATGTCTCTTGCTCCTTGCCTAACCTCTATAACCTCTTGGTGAGTAGACCGAGGCATCCCCCGGCCTAGCAACACCCCTCTTGTCACAAACAGATCACTTCATTCAAAAATATTTGCTTTCTTTTCCCTTTTCATTTATAAAGACTCAACTCATACATTAAATGACATGCGAACAAGTAAGCTTCCTTTTTCTTTATTAAACTCAAGAACACGTCAAATGCACACGAATAAGCAATCTTTAAGACATGAGACTCGACTCGAAAATGTGAGTTTAAGGTGGATGAGTGGCTGCCCCTAAGTCCAAAGAAGACAACTTACCCAACAAAATTCTCAAACTTGACTTAACTCGAGCAAGTAAACCGAAAAACCCTTAACTTTGTCATATCTTAACCAAAACCCGTCCCGCTTGAACCGACACCTCATAAACACTCCAAATTACCCCTAGGACCAGAAAGTAACCTCCAAGGATCACCCGAACATTACAAACCAAAAACATTCCCGGACAGCCCCTTATACTCTAAAAATTCTGCACTTACACCACAAACTTAAAAGACTCATAACTTACTCAATACTTATCCGATTCGGGCCCATTTTATATCGACGCGACCACAACATCATGAACTTTACCATGGAATAGCCTAACCCTGCACAGACCTCAGCCACGACACTGCCCTGCCCCGTGAACAGTGCTGCCCTGCACACTCACAACATCCAACTTACCTCTAACTCAAGAATTCAACCCCATAACTCTCCTTCCTCAACTTTTCTCCATACCAAACAACCAAACACCTCAAATAACCTCTCTTAGGACTTTTTCCAAACACTTGGGCTACACTCAATCCACACTTGCACAACACATATCAAGAACATCAAGAATTAACCATCAAAACTCCAAAATGTTGAACAATCAATCAAGACCAATGCAAGACCAATAAATACTTCAACATCAATTAAATTTCAGCCCCTACACATGCAAAATTTCGAAATTTAGGTCCTTATACATTCTGAAAATTCGAATTTTGGCAAGAACAACCATATAATTCCATGTCAATGCACATATACTCAACATTAAATCACATAAACTCAACCCCATAACACATTTAGCAAAAATCAGCCCCTTAAATGCCCAAATTCGAAACCCTAACATCACAACATCATGCATTTTCGAAATTATTGCAAGAAGTCTTAAGGGTGGGGGTAGATATTGCTTGAATGAGTGCCCAAGAAAAAGTTACACTTGCCTTTCAACCTTTTACCCAAAAATTCGAAAATAAGGGGAGATGGAGGGTGGAACTCTTGGTCAAACTCCAAGCTAGGCTCCTTGTGGAGCTCCTCCGGCAGTGGGGACGGCGGCAGGCGGCGGCGGACGGCAGCTGGGCGGCGGCAGGAGGGGGGGCGGCGGCTTCTTCAAGGGAGAGGGGAGAAGGGGCGGCTAGGGTTAGGGTTTTGATGTTAGGGTTGGGTCTTGATTTTTAAATTGAAGTGTTTTAATGATAGTGTAAATTAAAAGTGTATTGTATTGTGTGTAGTGTTTTAAAATTTCACTTGTACTAGCAAAAGTACTACTTGTACTATTAAAACTTTTTACCTCAAACTTTTTGCTATTTTCAAACTTCTAAATTTAAAATTTCAACTCTCAACATTTTAATTGAAATTCCACTAACCCGGATTTAATAAAATCCTATTTTATGGAAAATTTAGGAAATAACCCAAGAAAATGATAAAATTGCTTTTTGACCCTAAAAATTCAAAATTTGCATTTTTGGCCAAAACCCCTCTTTTACCTCTAACTTAAAATCTTAAAATTAAAAATCTTGAAAATAAACCACCGAAGCCCACCGTCGTCGCCTGCCTGGATAAAAATTACTAACTAAACAGTTCAAGGCATTTAATTCAAATAAGTCAAGCAAGGCTAACTTTAACTTAATCTTAAACAATTAAATTCAAGAAATTTAAAGATATAAATACTGAAAATAATTTTTGGCATGATTTTAGAATTTTAGAAGTTCTTGGCGTTACACGACGGCACAGCGTGCTACATACCAGGGCCCGGTCTGTCTCTGTTATCTGATCCTTGACCTCGAGTTTATAGGGAATTCACTTTGCATGCATGTATACTCATACTCTCGTACTGAGCGTTTTATGCTCACGTCTCGTACTCTGTGTTTTTGGACACCCTATTCCATGGGGCAGGTTTGCGATTGGACGAGGAGGGTGGATCCAGGAGGGGCTAGTCAGTGGTTGGCCAACTGGAGCTTCGTCTAGGTTTTATTACTGTTGTTTGGGTTTATACAGCTATTCGATTTGGTTGTATATTATTGGATAAATTACAGATTCCTTTACTTGGGGTTGTAAATTATTTATGGTTTCCGCAGTTTTATTCTGATATCTGTTTAATTAAGTAAATTGCATGCATAAAGTTCTGTTTAGTAGGTGATCCGGGTAAGGGTCACTACATTTATGGTATCAGAGCATGCAAAAGAATTCTTGGGATTTAGTCTCATCTTGAGGTATTTTTGTAGATGGCAAATCGTGACGACGGAGTTCTCATGGCAGTGTTGGTGGGCGTTGGGGTGATGCCGACCGGGAGCCTCGTCGAGAACGGCGTCATCGTCATCATGACGACGAGCGTTTCACTGTGCGTCGATTCTTAGCTATGGGTCCTAAGCCCTTAGTTGGAGGTGAGTCTCCGGAGGATGCGAAGAACTGGTTAGACCGCATGGAGACGACTTTTCAGACTTTCCAATGCACCAAAGAGCAGAAGGTGGAGACACTTGGCTATCTTCAAGATGGGCGTGCGCGCAGGTGGTGGAGATTTACTTCTGCACCTTTTGTTGCGGCAAGAGGAGTGGCCACCTGGGCCGAGTTCCGCACAGCTTTCCAAAAGCGGTATTTTCCTCCGGCACTCCGTCAGTCGAAGGAAGGCGAGCTACTGAGTCTGCGATAGGGAGCCATGTCTATCGATGAGTATCAGCAGAGGTTCTTTGATCTGTTATCCTATTGCCCCGAGATTGCTGATAGCTCAGAGATGAAGTATAATCTGTTCCTTCAGGACCTTAACCCTGAGATCCATGACCGTGTGGCGGTTGGCGACGACATGTCCTACGAGGGTTTGGTGAGCCGTTGTCACCAGGCGGAGGACAGCATTCGGCGGAACAGGTCTTTCCCTCAGTCGAGGCCTTCTAGTTCTTTGGGTCCCCGTGCCCAAACTTTCAAGAATTCTGGATCTTCTTCTTCCTCTGGTTCTGGAGGTGTTGTTCGTTACGGTAAGAAGGACAAGTGTGATCACTGTGAGAAGAACCATCCATCCGACAAGTGCCGTAGAGCTTCTGGAGCTTGTTTCCGTTGTGGAGAGACTGGTCATATCCGAAGGGATTGTCCACTGTCTGGGGGAGGCGGTTCTGGTTCTGTTTCAGGATCGGGTTCTCAGGCCACCGTTCAGCAGAGGTCGCAGGGACAGTCTGCTGGGAGTTCTCATTTGAGGCCACGAGCTTCTGACCAGGTGTTTGCCCTGAGACATGATCAGGCAGTGGAGGAGAATGAGAAAGTCATCGCAGGTACATTTCTGCATTATGGTATACCTACTCTTGTACTTATTGACACTGGTGCATCTCATTCCTTCATTTCTGCACGTTTTGTTAAGAGGCATAAGTTACCATGCATTGCACTAGACGTAATGATGCATGTTTCTACTCCGACGGGCCAATCTGCTTTGGCTAAGCGTCTAGTGATGGGTTGCCCCTTAGAGTTTGAGGGTAACATTTTGATTGCGAATCTCATGGTCCTGGCGATGGACGACTTTGATTGCATTCTGTGAATAGATATGTTGATTACCTATCGAGCTTCAGTGGACTGCTATCAGAGATTAGTACGCTTTCATCCGGAAGGGAGTGAGAGCTGGTTTTTCTATGGTGAGGGAGCGCGACCCCCGATGCCTTTAGTATCAGCTTTGAGAGCCTGTCGAGCTCTAGAGTCGGGCGGGGAAGGCTACCTTATCTATGCAGTTGATTTGTCCGCTGAGAGTATTGGGATAGAGAGCATTCCTGTTGTGGATGAATTTCCAGATGTATTTCCTGATGAGATTCCGGGTTTTCCTCCTGCTAGGGAAGTCGAGTTTGGCATAAAGTTTATGCCGGGTACTTCGCCTATTTCTAGAGCACCGTATCGTCTAGCTCCGTCAGAGATGCGTGAGTTGAAGAATCAGCTACAGGATCTTTTGGACAAGGGGTACATTCGTCCTAGTGTATCTCTTTGGGGAGCTCCTGTTCTCTTCGTGAAGAAGAAGGATGGGTCGATGCGGCTGTGCATTGACTATCGGCAGCTGAATCGAGTGACTGTGAAGAACAAGTATCCGTTGCCTCGTATTGATGACTTGTTTGACCAGCTTCAGGGCACATCAGTTTACTCCAAGATTGACTTGAGATCTGGGTATCATCAGTTGAGAGTCCGTGATCAGGACGTAGCCAAGACTGCATTCCGTACTCGCTATGGGCATTACGAGTTCCTAGTGATGCCATTTGGTTTGACTAATGCGCCGGCTATATTCATGGATCTGATGAACCGTGTCTTCAGGGAGTATTTGGACAAGTTTGTCGTGGTCTTCATTGACGACATCTTGGTGTATTCGCGTAATACAGAAGAACATGTTTCTCACTTGCGGTTGGTACTGCAGACTCTTCGGGATGAGCAGTTGTACGCCAAGATGAGCAAGTGTGAGTTCTGGATGGATAGAGTGGTCTTTCTTGGCCATATCATATCCAGGGAGGGGATTTCTGTTGATCCAAGCAAGATTGAAGCGGTACTTAATTGGTCGCGTCCGACGACAGTTGCTAAGATCCTTAGTTTCCTGGGTCTAGCAGGGTATTATCGTCGCTTCATTCTAAACTTCTCTCAGTTAGCTCGACCGTTGACGCAGCTTACCCGCAAGGGTGTGGATTTTGAGTGGTCCTCCGAGTGTGAGGAGAATTTTTGCGAGCTTCGACGGCGGTTGACTTCTGCGCCGGTGTTGGCATTACCGTCCGGATCTGGAGGGTATGTGGTTTACACGGATGCTTCTCTTCAAGGGTTAGGCTGTGTCCTGACTCAGAATGGGCATGTGATCGCATATGCTTCTAGACAGCTGAAGCTTCACGAGGACAACTATCCAGTCCATGATTTGGAGTTAGCAGCCATTGTGTTCGCTTTGAAGATCTGGCGTCATTATTTGTATGGCGAGAAATTTGAGATCTTCACCGACCATAAGAGTCTCAAGTATTTGTTCACTCAGGCGGAGTTGAACATGAGGCAGAGACGTTGGATGGACTTGCTTAAGGACTATGATTGCGAGATTAAGTACCATCCGGGAGCTGCTAATCTCACCGCTGATGCTTTGAGTCGCAAGGTGCGATTATCCGCACTTCAGACTTGTTCGATGTCTAGTGCGATCAGTGACTGTTGTACTTCAGGTTATACCTTCAAGCATAAGAAAGGTATGCAGAGTATCCAGATGTTTGCGATATTATCTGAGACAGCCTTGTATTCGCGGATCCGAGATGCTCAGATGTCTGATTCGAAGACCCAGCGTTTAGCTCGTCTAGCTAACGAGGGTAGCTCGTCTGGATTTCATTATCAGTCAGATGGCTTTCTATGTTTGTCTGGTAGGCTTGTGATTCCGCAGGATGAAGAGTTGCGAGAGGAGATTTTGTCTCAGGCGCATCGCACTAAGTTGAGTATTCATCCTGGGAGCAACAAGATGTACAAGGATCTACGTACTCGTTTCTGGTGGAAGGGAATGAAACGCAGTGTTTATCAGTTTGTTTCGAGATGTTTGGTGTGTCAACAGGTCAAAGCAGAGCACCGACGACCTGGAGGATTGCTTCACAGTCTGCCTATTCCTGAATGGAAATGGGAGTTTATCACAATGGACTTTGTGACCCATTTGCCGATATCCCCGAGGAACTGTGATGCTATCTGGGTTGTGGTGGACCGACTCACCAAGTCAGCGCATTTCATTGCCTATAGCCGAGAGTACTCTGTGGATCGCATGTCACGGATGTACATTCAGGAGATCATTCGACTTCATGGAGTGCCTGTGAGCATTGTCAGCGATCGGGACCCCAGGTTTACTTCTAGATTCTGGGGGAGTGTTCAGCGTGCGATGGGTACTACTCTCAGTTTGAGTACAGCCTATCATCCGGAGACTGATGGTCAGTCAGAGCGCACTATCCGTACTTTGGAGGATATGCTTAGAGCGTGCGTCATGGATTTTGGTTCAGCCTGGCAGGATCATTTGCCGTTGATCGAGTTCGCGTACAACAATAGCTATCATACTAGTATTGGGATGGCACCTTTTGAGGCGTTGTATGGGCGACGTTGTCATACTCCACTCTTCTGGGAAGAAGTGGGGGAGAGACAGGCTGAAGGACCGGAGTTTATCCAGCAGGCGATAGACATTGTTGATCAGATCAAAAAACGGATTAAGACTGCACAGGATCGTCAGGCCAGTTATGCTAATATCAAGCGTAGGCCCTTGCAGTTTGAGGTCGGGGAGAAAGTGTTTTTGAGAGTGTCACCTTTCCGCAAGATTCTCAGATTTGGCCTTAAGGGCAAGTTGTCTCCCAGGTTTATCGGTCCGTTTGAGATCTTGGAGAGCATTGGCGATTTGGCTTATCGACTAGCTTTGCCACTGCATCTATCCAGTATTCACGACGTGTTCCACGTATCTCTGTTGCGACGGTATGTGGCGGATGAATCTCATATTCTGCAGCGATCTGAGGTTCAGGTAGACAAGGATTTGACTTATGTTGAGAAACCTCTTCGTATCCTGGATTATAAGGATAAGGTTTTACGGAACAAAGTCATTCATTTGGTTTTAGTTCAGTGGCAGCGCCGAGGCACTGAGGAAGCTACTTGGGAGCTTGAGGACAGGATGCGTAAAGACCATCCTGAGTTGTTTTGATTTCATTCTTTAAGTTGTATTCAGTTGCAAACTCTGTAAACGTTTGATTTGAATAAAGAATGTTTCTGTAACCTTGTATTGCATTCAGTACTTAAGATCTATTTTCGAGGACGAAATATCTTAAGTGGGGGAGAATATAGTACCCCGTACCCGAAATCAGTAATTAAGGAATTAATCATAATTACTTAAATAGAGTTCGGAAGCTCCGAAGGTAGGTTCGGAAGTTCCGAACAGGATCGGAAGCTCCGATCATATTACGTCATCCATGACGATTGGCTAGATCGGAAGCTCTGATCAGGACCGGAAGCTCCGATCACCCCTATCCGGAGTCAACTAGTGATATTTTGACACATGGCAGATCAGGATCTTCGAAAGCTCCGATGGCAGGATCGGACGTTCCGATCGAGGTTCGGACGTTCCGATCAAGGATCGGAAGTTCCGATCGTTGTCTATAAATAGAAGGCCGAGGTTTCACTTTCATTTGTCAATTCCGAGTTCTCCTTTCCATTCTAGTCTTTTGGAGCTGTTCTAGTCTTCTTAGGCTTGGTCCGGAGGTCGGCGAGGCGTTCAGTAGTCGTAGCGGAGTTGTGCCCAAGTTCTGGAGGCATCGACATCAAAGGGCTAACGACGGACGAAGGTATAGCTTTTTGCTTCCTATAAATATTTAGGAGTATGCAATAGCTTAGTTAAGGCTTTTAGAGCACTTTAATGATAGTAGTATCATTTGGCAGTGTAGAGCAGACTATAGGCGTGGACCTAGAGTTGGTAGAGCTTGCACTGTGTTGAGGTTCGAAAGTACTGTTCGAGATATCCTGACTGAGTATGCATGTATTATGTGACTGCATGATTTATATGTCATGATATTATGCTGCATTCATTTGCATCTTGCTGTATCTCTTTCGAGATGTCTGTTAGTAGGGTTGTACCCTATCCTGTTAGTGGATGAACTTCCATCGATTTGGGTCCGGCGTATCCACGGTTATCTCGGTATGGGAGCCACCTCCTGAAGCGACGGCACAGCGTGCTACTACCCTAAATCACATACTTATTTGCTTAATTGCTTTTCTATGCTCTTCTATGATTTATTGAATGAGTATTAGATGTTAATGAATGCTCTTGTGATGATATATATTGCATTCATCTAGAAAGACTTATTCTTTGATTTTGAAATGAACGGAAACGTTCGAATAGACGATTTGAGGGATTATATATGTATGGCCTGTGTGGTTGACGTAGCCTAGCGTCTGAAATGCATATGTAGTGGATTCAAAGTCTAGAGAAGTAAGATAAGTAGCCCCACCTCGATTGGGAGAGTCGGTGGTTAGCTATGATATCTTCTTCTCGCGATCCCAACCGACGAGATAAGAGATGAACCTTGTTTTAAAACATGCATTGTCTTTATTTATATCATGAGTTTGATATATGTTTTATATGCATGTTTAGTTGCTTTTACTCGGAAACCTATTTCTCACCAGAGTTATCCGGCTATTGTTGTGTTGTATGTGTCATGGCAATAGGCGGGAGTGGAACAGGGCAAAAGCGAACATGAAGAACAAGGGGATGAGAGAAAAGCGTGATGATCCACTCTATCAATTATATTAATACTGAAAAAATATGGAACCGAAAAGACATAGAAGATATTGATGAGATATTTTCTTATAATGTGGCTTGTGACATCGTAAATGAAAATGAGGATCATGAACCAAAATCTTTTGGTGAACGTAAAACTCGTCATGATTGGATCAAATGAAAAGATGCCATCCAGGTTGAATTGGATTCGCTGAATAAACGCAATGTTTTTGGACCTATAGTCCTCACACCTGAAGGTGTAAAACCTGTTGGATACAAATGGGTTTTTATTCGAAAGCAAAATGAGAAAAATGAAATAGCCAGATATAAAGCTAGACTTGTTGCACAAGGTTTTTCTCAAAGGCCTGGAATTGATTATGAAGAAACGTATTCTCCTGTTATGGATGCAATTACGTTTCGATATTTGATTAGTTTGGCAGTGTCTGAAAATTTGGAAATGTGTCTTATGGATGTTGTTACAGCTTACTTATACGGATCACTTGATAGTGATATATACATGAAAATCCCTGAAGGATTTAAGATGCCTGAAGCACAAAGTTCAAAACCCAGAGAATTTTATTTTGTAAAATTGCAAAGATCATTATATGGGTTAAAGCAATCTGGCCGAATGTGGTATAATCGGCTAAGTGGGCACTTGATGAAAAAGAGATATGTAAATGATCCAAAATGCCCTTGTGTTTTCATCAAGAAAACAACATCCGGATGTGTAATTATTGCTGTATATGTTGATGATTTAAACATCATTGGAACGAATAAAGAAATTCAAGAAGTTATGATGTACTTGAGGGAAGAATTCGAAATGAAGGATCTTGGAAAAACCAAGTATTGTCTGCGTTTGCAAATCGAACAAAAAGAATGTGGAATTTTTGTTCACCAGGCAAATTATACAGAAAAGATCCTTAAACGTTTTAATATGGATAAATCAAATCCATTAAGTACTCCAATGGTTGTAAGATCATTAAACATAGAAAAGGATTCATTCCGTCCATGTGGAGATGATGAAGTTATTCTTGGTCCAGAAGTACCATATCTAAGTGCCATTGGTGCCCTTATGTATCTTGCAAATTGCACTAGACCTGATATATCTTTTGCTGTAAATTTATTGGCAAGATTCAGTTCATATCCAACAAAGAGGCACTGGAACGGAATTAAACATATATTTCGTTATCTACGAGGAACAACAGATTTGAGACTTTTGTACTCAAAAGACACCAATCAAAGTATCGTTGGTTATGCTGATCCTGGATATTTATCTAATCCACATAAGACACGTTCTCAAACCGGATATGTATTTACTCGTGGAGGCACTGCAATTTCTTGGCGTTCACAGAAACAAACACTCGTAAAAACTTCATCAAATCACGCTGAGATTATTGCGCTACATGAAGCAAGCCGTGAATGTGTTTGGCTAAAATCAATGGCACAACATATCCAAACTTCTTGTGGATTATCAGTAGACAAGAAGCCTGTGACGTTGTATGAAGACAATGCTGCATGTATTGCTCAAATGAAAGAAGGATACATCAAAAGTGACAGAACAAAACATATACCCCCAAAGTTTTTTTTCCCTTACTATGGTTTTTATCCCACTGGGTTTTTCCTAGTAAGGTTTTTAATGAGGCAGTATAAAACACGTAATGAAGACAGTCATCATATCACGATCATCACAAGGGGGAGTGTTGAAAAATATTATTATTATTAATATTATGTTGAATATTGAATGTTGAATGTTGAATATTGAGTTGTAAAATGTGAAAAATTAGTGTGTGATGATATAGATCATGATGTATTTATTTTTGGACTAATCTCAAATGTGGATCTATAAATAGGTCTTCATTTGTGATGAAAAATACAATTGAATTGAGAGAAAAATATTGTGAAGTGTAGAGTTTGATATATTTTGAGTTTTGGAGTTTTTACTTTTTACCATAAATTTTTACTTTTTCACAACAGGTTTGTATTTTTTGTTTTTTTTCTCTAAAAATATATCCATTAAAGTGAAGGATTTAAAAGTTAAAAAGATTATAGATCCGAATATTAATGATTCATTCAATCAAAATTAAATCTTAGATTTTCTCAAAAATTTGTCAAGAAAGAAAAAAACATTCTAGGAGCAGCGAGTATGCAAGAGGATTGGCTCGACTGAAACGACAAAATGACATAAAGAGACTCTTTTTCAATTATTATTAGGGTTTTCGCTGTGTAGAATAGAGTCATGTTCTGTCGTAATTAATTGCAAACTATGTTCAATAGATGAATTTTGCACTAAGCAAAGATTGTATGATATAGGTGAAAGGCGTTGATAGGAAGAATAGTTGATCAAAATTATTATATGTTCTATTAACTCGATCGAACATCCTAGAAAAAGGGGAAAGAATAAAACAAAAATACAATTATTACATGTTAGAAAAGACTAATTAAACTTGATTAAACAGTCAATAGCTCAAAAATGTTTAGTGATTTAGAGGTCGATTTGTCCCGACGCTATTGGTTCGGTTTGCTATTCTTTCTATATATTACGTTATAGTAGAAAAGCCAAAATGAGTCTTTAAAACAATAATAAAGGACAGAAAAAAAAAAATCACAATGAGACATAGCATACTTGATCACGGAAGCCTAACAAAAATCACGATTCACACATTGGTGGACCCGTTGATATATGTTTAAACCTTTGGAATCACATAGATTCTCTTATTTCACAAAACGTTACGAATTTGTAGGCTTTGACCCATTTATAGCCCGCTCGGGAAGTTATGAATCTGGAATGGTGAAATGGAATCATTGATGAAATTTTGTAAATAAGTATGACATTATCTGTTATCTAAATCAATTCTTGACATGTGATTATTTTTTTATCACTTCAATGTTCAATTTCTATCTTCATCAAACACATAATAAAGAGTGATTGGTGGCCTACAAGGACATAAACGAGTTGGTAAGACCTGAAGTGACGTGGGAAGAAATTTCCCAATGTTGCGAGTTCGATTCTCGTGTAGAGTAATATTTTGATACCAAAAAAAAATATTCTGTTACAAAATTGGTATCACATTTTGCACGATTTTTATGGGTATTACTAATTCGTATAAAAAAAAAACAAAAAAAAAAACTGATACTAGAGTTTTCATCAATTTTTTGGACTATAGATCTCAATTCAATTGGACAAAAAATATTATTTATTATGTCAAAATATTACTTTTCTTTTCAGTGTTTAAGGTAACAATGGCAACAATAAAAATATGAGAAGTCCATTTAGAGCTCTTCGAATCCTTCTTCGTCTCCTTCTTCTTCTATTCTTTGGAACTCTGTCCTCCAAAATGACATCTGTAGACAGATTACAGACCCCATGACGCTCGAGACTCAATACTCATGGTCTAAAAGCGAATAGAACTATAAAGACAACAAAAACACAATACGAATTATGAATATGGAGTTCGAGAAAAAACAAAACTTCTCAACCTGATCATCAGAAAATTGAAGCTGCTCTGCAACAAATAGCACATTAGTGTATCTATCCCCTGTCGATTCTTTCCCAAGACTATGGGCAACTTCCTCATAATCCAGGAGCTCCACCCTCAAACCATGTCCTGTGAAAAGCTTATCCATCCAAGTCGCTGTGGACTAGAATCAAACAACAAATAGATGATATTGACCATTAAAGATGGATTGAAACCCAAATAACTGTTGTTTCCCTTATATAACAACACACCTCATTGACCGTGGTTCCATTTTCAGTACCACCCAACCATATAGGCATTTCCCCAAACAAGAGACTTCCCTTTGTGGCTAAATTACTGACATCTTCTAAAATATCTTTAAAATCAGCCAAATTCAATATTGGAAATCCCTGTAGCAGTAAACAAAACTCAGTTTATGCTGAAAACATAACTGATAAGATCAAGCGCCAAGCTCTAGCTTTGACATTACATTTTGGAAAACAATGGTAATGTACAATGAACAATTTTAATCACCTGGAAAACCCAGACGCTAGGTCTCGAACCGTTAAATCCTTTGCTTTGTAAATGTTGCTGAATATAAGATGTTTCAAACGGTATATGAAGGAGCAAGCACCTTCTCGGAATCTTAGCCCCAACATCTGATGATTTTCTCGAAAAAAAGGCTTAGGAAGTGTAACTGTTCATCGAAAGATGCTAAAGTAAAAATGATCTAAAATGTTATTCGAGACAAATATATCTGTTCACAATATCATATAATGATCAAATAACTTTTGCTTCAAATTTTCAAAACTCATTTAAATATGGTGATTTATTATAAACTAGGATGTGCATATTCATGACCAATATATGATATCATAGCTTCGAGTTTGACCAAGTTAATTCTGTAATTCCAAGCTTTGTTACGCATCTATAAATGCACTAATACAATGAACCATCCATTTTTAGGATTTACAGAGAAATCAGTGGCATCATACATACCTTCAAGTTTCTGTATTGTTTGTTTGAATATTCTTTCAGGAGACACATCAAATAGTATGGTTGATGCTGGCCAATTGAGCCTGTAAGGTCGTGTATCCATGCCATCCGTCATTAACACAACCTACAACGAGCCAGAGGACAACCATTCACACGACTGCAAAACCTTGAAAAATATTAATTCAGCAATCTGCATGCGCCACCGTAATACCTGCCTAAGCTCATCGTTTATCCTCATCACGTCGAGCAATTTGTCATCAATAAACTTGGTCGCAAGGCAGTGCTCGTGCAAACCACAACTTGCATCAGCTAGAATTTCAGGCGGTGAAAGACATTCAATGTATGGATCTACAAACAAAGGATCTGCAGAACCAACACGAACAAAGGAGATTCATTGCACAAACATAGTTATAGCATCTGGACAAAAACAAATATTTTCCACAAAATGTCTATGCTTCATTATGACAAGACTGTCCCTTCATTTAGAATTTCATGAAAACTAATCTAAGACAGATAGTTCAAAAACCTTTTCATGGCAACAAGTCGGCAAAGACAACTTTTTAGATTACTCTCATTTCTCATGCATAAAAAAAATTAGTTTTTAACATTTCAGAAATAATGTACAAAACAGGTCACACATACGATCACGTTTTGTATTCCTCATCCTACGAACAAAAACCACAGAATTGTGCCAGTCAAAATCCATGACAATCGATGATGCATGTAGGCACTCAGAAAATTAAATGAAAAAAAAGCATGCAAATAACAAAAATTGAACCTTGACGTGCACGCAATACGCATATGGAGTTGATCGTACCTGCGCGAAGGGTCTCCTTGAGACGAAGAGAAGCACGTTGCAGTGCATTTTGGAGTAACCAGTCATCTTTTTTTGTCTCAAGCTTGGCATTTATTATGCATTTTTTCGTCATCTTGGGAGCATAAAATGGCGGTACATGTCGCAAACATAAAGCAGCCATGGTATGTCAAAAACACGCGAATTCAACCGTAGTGAGTGCGGAACCACAACTATTCATCACCTTGATTAGATGGATATTAATATAAAAAACTATTGATTACACGGTTCCTTCAAATTCGAGCTTTTGGAAGAAGTGGTTTCTCGAGCCACAAGATCAAAGACCCCTGGAGCACAAAATCCATATATATAATTAGATTGTACTCATGTAGCCTTTGATGCCAAAAGTTCAACCAATTTGCAATGGTATGCCTTAAATTTTAATAAATTTTATGCATGATTGTTTAAAACATAAAGATAAGTTTCTGAAATCGAATAAACTGTCTTTTACCAAAGTCTTTATATGAACTAGCAACCGTTGCATATGCGTGCGTGTGTAACGAAAAAAATACGTTTAGGTGTAACTTAATACATGTTCCAAAATAAATTTAATGCATTTAAATAAGATAATTAAAATATTTAAAACATATATATACACATCATGTACGTTTTAGAAATGTGCTGAACTGAAAAAATGTTGAAAATATAATCCTAAATATATATATGTTCTACGAAATAAGCAATTTCTTTAGTTACACTTGAAAGAGATTCATGCATTTCAATTTCTGAACTTAAACTTCCCTCAACTATATTTTAGATTTTCTATGCATGGACTTGTAGTAATTTTTGGAACAGAAGACTCGCTGCATTAATTCAATGTCATGATGTTGTGATCTCTAGCAAAATAACAGATGAAAACCATTAACATACTCATGCACCAACAGTAAAATTGCAACAAATGTTCATGAAAAATAATTCTCAATAATCCAAACAGAAACTTGAGAACATCAAATTTGAAGCTACTAAGAAGAAGACAACATAGTCATCAATAGTATTTGAAAACTTGGAATCAAGACACCTACAAAAGGAACACACACAAAAACCATTAAAATGTGTAAATAAAGTAAAATCGTGGCAAACGACAAAGTAATAATAATGTCATTTTGAACTAAATAACATTTATAATATTTATCAATTATGAAATCAAACAATAAAATTTATATTTATAAGCTGGCCTCAGCTTTAGCAGAATCTGGCAATTTGGTATTTTACTTTCTGTGAAATATTTCCCTAAAAGACATCACTTTCTACATCACCTCAAATTCCACCAAATAAAACCAAATCTTGTTTCACTCCCTCTAAATAGTTCCCATCTCCCTCTTTTGGATCACAAATACATAACTCAATGCTAAGTTTGCAATACCAAAACATGTCTTACGCATCTAAATCAACTGATCGTGATGGAAATAATTAATAGAATAGCCAATTCCTTGCGAAGTGGTGCTAATTAATGGAACATTAATCACCCACCATGACTATTCGCGATTTCTTAGCATTCCCCTGCATGATCACTTTATGGATTAATTGGTCAAAAATAACATCAGCAAAATCCAGTTATCAAGCATGATCGTTGCTCCAAGAGCCTACCAAATTACATCAAACCAATCACAATAAAATTTAAAAAGGATACAAACACTGACACTCATAGAAAGAAAACATTTTTAGATAAGAGACGGAAGCTAATTCCAGTCTGCTCAAACATCATCACTTTATGGCAATTGAATCAATCAACTGATTTTTCTATGAATTAAGAGTAAAAAATTATCTTTTTCTTTGAACACATTTTATCGAACAGTTAGCGGTCAATTTCTTGTGAATCAGTAGAAGCATAAGAGAATTTCTTGTGAATCAGTAGAAGCATAAGAGAGTTTCTTCCGAATCGGTAGAAGCTGAAAAGCGTAGGAAAAATGAATGCGTTTGTTACCTGGTCTGCAGAAGAACTTCAAACCGACGATGGAGGTTAATGAGAGCTGAGAGTATGATATCTTATGTAGTCACGTGAAATTCAAAAAATAGAAAAATAGATGGTTGCTTTAGATAAGAACTCTCACGTTCAGATTGTGTGTTCTTTTTTAACAAGTAGCACTTGCCACACGCACGGGAACGACGTACTAATTTATTTAATATAATATAAAATAAATGTAAATTTATTTATATTTATAATAAAAATTAAATTATAATTAATTAAATTTTCAAATAATCTATAATTGTTTGATTTTTTTTAGATGTATTAAGTTTCTAATAGTTGTTAAATGTCCTATACTTGAGTCTTAAATATTATTTCTCTAATGACATTTTTTTACTTATGTTCACAATTTTATACATAGAATAGATTAAATACGTAAATGAGATGAAAATAATTTTTTTCTTGTCAAACATATATTCACTTTTATATATCATTTTTTTAAAAATTTCTAAGAATTATGAAGTTGTCCATTTTTTTTTACCAACTAAAAATTAAACATATCACGTGTAAATAGATGATAGAAATGTTAAAAGATGAATTTAAGGTGATTAATGACATAATTAATGGCACAATTACATCCAAATAATATGACTTACAATATTGCTCTAATTTTTATCATCTAACTTCAAAAAATAATCAATTTCATTTTTCAATTGTTAATCAAATCAATGTAGAAGTCATAAATTTATAAATTAAACCACATTTTTTTCTTCCTTTTATGCCCCAATTATCCAACTAATATCTCAATTTTACATTTATATCCCAAACTATTTTCAATTCAATAAAAAATAACAAAAATATAATCATGAAATTACTAAATTATTTAACTTCTAATTTTTATTATTTCAATTGTATTTTAATTCTCTTTCAATAAATTTTTCTATAATTAATTGTTAAAGTATAAAAATACATTTTTCAAAAAATAAATCCTAAAGAAATAACCAAATAAAATTATAATTCTAATTATTGAATTCAAAATAAAATCCTATAGCACTATTAAAATAAGTTTTTATAATTTATTTAATATTCCTTATAAGTAAATGAAATATTTTTTTTAATTTTTGAAAAAGTCTAAATTTTAAAATTGTGTCTCTTGGCTTTCCGTCACTATTTTAAATCCTAAAGAAATGATCAAATAAAATTCAAATTCCAATTATTTAATACAAAATAAAATCATATAGTACTATTAAAATAAGTTTTTATAATTTATTTAATATAAACAATGTGCAAATATTTAGTTAATATGCAATTAACGGATCCATTAACTGCAATTCAATTAAAGCCATTAATTCATATATTATTATTATTATTATTATTATTATTATTGTTATTATTATAATCGAAATATATATTTACTTTTATACCCTAATTAAAATTTGACTTTTACTTTTATATCTCTACATATTTTTATATGATCTTATATAAAGTGTAGAATAAAAGTACAAAATTGTTATTTCTATACCCTTTTATTCACACTTTTAGATAAGTAATAGATAATAGATATTGCGTAATAGATATTCATTTTTTAGGCTTTGAAATTCAGATTTGTTTTAAGGGATAAACCAAATTAAAAGAATGTAAACAATATAGATATTAGTTTTATTGATAATTGGTTTTAATATTAAAATATTATTTCTTCTAAATCTGTTTTATAATTATTGTTATTATCATTTAAAAATAGCATTTTTTTATTGTTTTTAGCATTTAATAATTTTAAAATAACATTGTATATATAATTAATGATTGACACGTCAGCTGTTACCATGTATGTGTTCATGGTGGTTGCTCATTATATCAAAACTTTATAATTCATATTTTAATTAATTACTCATATAATTGATCTAATATTTCATTAACACAATCAAAAATATTGTTATATATAATTGATCTAATATTGCATGTACACGGTCAAAAATATTTTTAATAATTTCAATTTTATCCCAATTGCAACTTGTCAATTACATATGTTGGCTTTCATTTAATTTTTAATCAATAAATAATTAGTTTCATTTTTTAATTGTTAATCAAAAAATATATGTACTTTTTGTAACCTAGAAATATTATATTAGTACTATAAATGAAATTAAAGTGCAAATACATATGTAACAATTTTTTTTTAATTTTATAAACTATTTAAAAGATGAAATTAGTGATATTTGTTTTTTATGCTCTTAAAAATTCAGATTTGTTTTAAGAGATAAACCAAATTAAATGAATGTAAACAATATGCAAATATTTAGTTAATATGCAATTAACGAATACATTAATTGCAATTCAATTAAAGCCATTTATTATTATTATTAATATTATTATTATTATTATTAGTATTAGTATTATTATTATTATTATTATTATTATTATTATTATTATTATTATTATTATTATTATTATTATATATATATAATTGAAATATATATTTACATTTATATCCTAACTAAAATTTGATTTTTTTTGGGAACTAAAATTTTACTTTTATTTTAATATCTCTACATATTTTTATATGATCTTACATAAAGTGTAGAATAAAAATGCAAAATTGTTATTTCACAATTGTAAAATTTTACTCTTTTATTTACACTTTTAGATAGGTAATAGATAATAGATAATAGGTAATAGATAATAGTTATTTGTTGTAGGCTCTGAAATTCAGATTTGTTTTAAGGGTAAACCAAATTAAATAAATGTAAACAATATATATTTGTTTTATTGATAATTGGTTTTAATATTAAAATATCATTTCTTCTAAATTTGTTTTATGTTTATTGTTATTATTATTATTTTAAAATAGCATTTTTCTATTTGTTTTTAGCATTTAATAATTTAAAAATAACATTGTATATATAATTAATGATTGTCACGTCAGTTGTTGTCATGTAGGTGTTCATGGTGGTTGCCCATTATATCAAAATTCGATAATTCATATTTTAATTAATTACTCATATAATTGATCTAATATTTCATTCACACAATCAAAAAATATTTTTATATAAAATTTGTTCTAATTTGCATGCACACGATCAAAAATATTTTTACTAATTACAATTTTATCGCAATTGCAACTTGTCAGTTACATATGTTGGCTTTCATTTAATTTTCAATTAATAAATAATCAATTTTATTTTTTAATTGTTAATCAAATCAATGTAGTATATAAGTAAGTCATAAAGGCATAAATCACATTTTTTTTCTTCCTTTTTATGCCTCAATTAATATCTTACATTTACATTTATATTTCAAACTATCCTCAATCCAGTAAAAAATAACAAAAATATAATCATGAAATTAATAAATATTTAACTTTTAATTTTTATCATTTCATCCGTGTTTTAACTCTCATTCAATAAATTTTTTTAAAATGAATTGTTAAATTATAAAAATATGTTTCTCAAAAAATAAATCCTAAAGAAATAACCAAATAAAATTCTTATTCTAATTATTTAATTCAAAATAAAATCCTATTGCAGTATTAAAATAAGTTTTTATCCTTGTCAAAAAATAAGTTTTTATCATTTATTTAATAGTCCTCATAAGTAAATAAAATATTTTTTTTATTTTTAAAAAGTCTAAACTTTCAAATTGTGTCTCTTGGTATTAAAATAAGAATGATTCACTTATAAAATTCAAAAATAATTTTTTTTTTCAAAAAATAAATCCTAAATAAATAACCAATTAAAATTCTTATTCTAATTATTTAATTCAAAATAAAATCCTATAGCAGTATTAAAATAAGTTTTTATCCTTGTCAAAAAAATAAGTTTTTATCATTTATTTAATAGTCTTCATAAGTAAATGAAATATTTTTTTTTTATTTTTGAAGAATTCTAAACTTTAAAATTGTGTCTCCTGGTATTAAAATAAGAATGATTCACTTAAAAAATTCAGAAATAATTTTTTTTTCTCATGTTTTCTATATAATAACTTTAGGAATATGATGAAAATCAATTAAAATATAATGTTGTATTCAATGATTCAAAAAAATAAATGCACCACTTTAATGAATAAGCAACACATTGATTCTCCACAATTTTAATATCCCAAATTTGACCCTAATTTTTACACCATTTTTCCACACAATGCCATGCAATTAATACACATAATTCATAGTTTTTGGGCAATATAGTAAATACACAATAAAAATAATGCACCACTTTAATGAATAAGCAGCACATTGATTCTCCACAATTTTAATATCCCAAATTTGATCCTAATTTTTACACCATTTTTCACACAATGCTCATGCAATTAATACACATAATTGCCCACAGAGGCATAAGCGAGTTGGTAAGGCCTGAGGTGACGTGAGAAGAAATTCCCCAGCGTTGCGGGTTCGATCCTCGTTTGGAGCATATTCCTCAATGAAATATTTGGGGGTATGCTCTGGGGATTGGACCATGTTGTTCCCTCCCTCAGGTCCCTGCCTACTCGTGCACATCCCTCGATTTAACCCCCGCATGAGCCAATGGACCTCTGACTCATGTGGGATGGGTCCCCTTCGGGGTCAACCCTTTTTGAATTAATACACATAATTCATAGTTTTTGGGCAATATAGTAAATACACAATAAAAACTTTGCCCATCATTTATTCTTTTATAGTAGAGAAATAAATTATTTAATATGCAATATATGTTTTGTTTCATTCCTGAAATATTGAATGACAACTACTGCATTTCAATTTTTTTAAAATAAATTAAACAACCTCAGACAAAAAAGTAAACCACGATACAATCAATTCAGTCCAGAACAAGTAAACGACATGAATAATGTGCATCTGTCATTGAAAAAACAAGTCATTTCTAATACGAAGCATCAACAATAAGCCTGTGAATCGAAACAAGCTCTAAACTACGGCTTTGTCACACACAAAAAATTTGATTCCAGAGCTGAATCACACCAACACGCACTCATACGCACAAAAATTCACCAGGAATGATTAATGATTCGATTTGAATGGAGTGGTGCGAAAAAATAAGATGAGACAATATTTTTTAATTTCGGCTTTATCTTTAAAAAATTTAATTTCTACTATAATTTTTTAAATAGTAATTGTGTAATAATGTGTACATTGTAGGGATACTTATTGATTTTTGTTATTTATTTATTTTTCTTTATTAAAAAAATTATATCCCTTCAATGTTCGATATAAGAACAAAATTTTGTTAGATTTAAGAAAAAAAAAAGGATAAAATATCAAGGACACGTAAAATAAATTCGTGAATCTAAAGCACTATAAAATAAACGAAAGTGATAATATATATATATATATATATATAGAATATTATACACGGAACTAGTTTAGGCCTTGGACAAGCATAAATAAACTTAGATCACTCCTGAAACTCTTAAAGATGATAACACAACAAATATAAGCCAAAGCACTATAAAATAAACGCTAGTGATCCATGCCCAAAGCCTTGGACCTCCAAGCTCAGCGCCCAAAGTAAGACGCCTATATATCAAAACTACAATGCATCCCACGGATGTAGCGAAGAACATCAGCAAAGAGAAGCTAAGCCCCCCGGCATTCTCTATCCGCAATGGCTCCTTGTACGCGAAGTAGTTGTACATTGTGTTGATGAGCCATGGCACACCGATGCCAACATAAATGTTCACCGAGTTGCTGTATGAAAATACATAAGACAAACACTTGATAAGTTATAGATCATGAAATATTTTGTTATTAAACTTCCATCAACGAGGTCACTGTTATGATTTAAAATCTTTGAATTACACACATAACCAGCTCTTACTAACTACATCGAATAAGAGAATGCAAGGGCGTTGGCTACACAATGAAATGGCTTATTCAAGGGAAATGGTATTTGAGAATAAATAGGCCAACTATCAATGTTCCGGATAAATTATGAAGAAGACAGTAGTCGGGAAACAGGTTAAAAATCGAAGATTGATTTAGAGGCTCGATATTTTTAACATGAAACTTGATGATACAATGGAGTATCTAAAGAACCTGCAAGTGATGTTAGCTATTGCAGAGTCAGCTGTTAGCTGTCGTTCTGCTGCAATCTTGCTTGCCACTAAATCTGGCCACGAGGTTCCGGCTGCCAATGCTGTGAATGCTATGACGTAAGGATCAATACCTACATTTGTTATCACATATGATGTCATGGATAAGATGCAACATGACACAGATACTGAAACAACAGTTACAGTAGCAGACAAGATAACAAGTTAATATGAACCTGTGACACAGCTGATTAGATCTGTAAATTTGGTTACAATGTAAGCTATCCCACTGATAAAAGCTAGAGAGAAAATGAAGGCAATCCATCCATGGGCAATTTGATGAGGAGGTACAAATGCGAACAATAATTTCCATGGTGAACATAGTAGCATCCAAAAACCCTTTGCTAGCCTTACCCACGTGTTACTCAATTTTCTAGATTCTGGGCTCTCCAACTGTTGAGGAAAAGATATTATTCAGCAAATTGAAGTGTATATGGTAATGGATAGCATTACCATAAAATAGCTCCCACACCTAGAATAAATAAAATGAAAAAAATATATGTGCCAGCATGGTAAAGCTAGAACATGGTACCTTGAGTGCATCAACAAACTGCTCCTTCCAGATGGCAAACAAGTCATTCTTTTCAGAAATCATCTCATGGGATTGCTCTGAAGAGGATTCAGCAACATCAGTATAAATCAAGGTTTAAAACCATGATCTGCAGGCTATTCTTTGCAAAGCAAGCATTAGAATGAATAGGATGCAGAAAATGGCTCATCCTAAAAAATTATAAACCGATTTTCTTCAGCATCTTTGACAGCATACAGATAAACAACAGAGAAACCATCTTTTCTTGTTGTTGAAAACAAACCTAACACTGCAATGGTGTGAGCTTCCTTCACACCAAGTTTTATAGTATCTTGGAGTAAAGAGTAGAAAAGAATTCTCTTAAGAAACTATATGCATAGAAGCAAAAGGTGGCACTAAATACACGTCTCAACAACTTAGGTCAGAGTACAACCCTTTTCTATGCCTTCAGTAGTGTTCTTCTCAAATATTCAAATCAAAGTAAATTCTATTTAATGTACTGGTTTTCAACTGCATCACATATTATTTTTCCCAATCTGATCAGATCCTGCGCTCAGTGTTCCATTCCACTTTCGAATCAAACATGAGGGCGTGATTTACATCATTACATGTGTGCTCTTTGAAGCTTTAATCCTATACTAGAATTTCCCAGTTAGGCATTGGTTTCAATGTAGTGATGATATCAATTAGCCAATCCATCCTGCTGCAAGAAATTTTGGAATATATTGAAGGTAAAACCCTCATTTAGTAATCTGGCAACGACCAAAGTATTGGAATTTTAATTTATCGAAGGTAAAAACCTCATTCGGTAATCTGGCAAAGACCATATTATTGGATTTTTAATTTGCTAAAGCGTGAAAGGTAAAATGAAAATGCAGAAAGATGAGAGCCCATAATTCAACAACAATGTGAATAATAAAATTTTGGTATCAATTTACTTTGAGTAAAATATATACTTTCAAAGAACTTTAACCAGAAAAATATAAAACAGAAGACAAAAGAAAAAAAAATTACCATTGTTATCATCATGGATAGAGAAAATATCAACGATGGTCCTGTTCCTGTTCTCACCATCTTCAAGTATTTCCAGGTACTTTTCACGAGGCTGGCAGACATCATTGTATGTAGATTCTTCAGGTGGCACCCAGTCTTCCGGCCTCTCAGTTCTTTTACTGGTTAACAATAGTGATGTAAGAACAGTTATTATTATTTTTCTTGCAACAAACTGAATCTCTAAGCTACAGAATTCAAGGACCTACATTGGCAAAGAAAAGTATTTCCATCGCTTGTCTTGAGCATAGGCATGAGTAAGCAGTAGCCCATACTGCAGTACTGTCAATGAAGCTTCAAAAAGAGTAATCACATTTGGTGTCCACACCTGAAAAGTTTTAAGTATTTGACACTTCAATACATTGCTTATTTAGAAAACAATCAACATGATTGATAAAATGTTAATGCCTTTAAAGTTATGAGTAAAAGAGGATAGCATTGTCCATAGTAATATCAACTGCGTTGAAATTCTTTTGTTTTTCCCCTCTGATTTTGTCATCCCCCAAAACAGAAATTTGAGCGCTATGGTGAACAAGGTGACCAAAATGAAAGGTCCAGAGGTTTATAACCAGAAAAGAAAGATTCGCTGGGCCAAGTTGAAATGAGCAAACACCTAGTGAGCACGACCATGGAAACATCCATTAAATTATAAACTTCTGGTTTCCAAACGAATTTTCATAAAATGATATGCATACAAGACATTCACATTTGTTCTTCTTCCTAAATCAAATGCTTCAATTCTCTCACTTGAGTATACCATCTCAGAATTAACATGTTCATTCCATTTCTTCAAATTCCAAATTCGTAAAGCAGCCAAATTTTATGCCTCCTTCATGATCAAACAACAAACTTTCTACCAGAAGGTGATACCTCCAGATCTCGCCAAAAGCAACATGCTTGGTAAAGAGAACACGCTGAGTTCAGATAGAGGGAAAATACACTTTAAGGATAGGTTTTTCCTCACCTCAGCCAGATTGATATTTAATTTACACTTCTCTCCTACAACAAATACTACATAAGTTACAAATTTTGTCCCTGTATTAGATTATACGAACCAACAGGTCCTCTTAAAGTTTGGCAAAACATGAACAAGCACTTGGAATTCATTTTTTGTTTTTTTCCCAACAATCTATATTCTATTATAATAAATCACACAACCAAAAAAATTTTAATCTACTGTTTCAAGCTCGATGAGTCAACTTAATTTGAGAAGAAAGCATGACCTTTAAAATCAGGTATAGCCAAACGTAAGCCCAGAAAGACCAAATGAGCTCCACAAGCCAAACACCAATATCTGATATCTTTTTAAGTTCTCCAGCTTTAGGAACCACAACGCAAACAGCATGAATTGGAAATAAATCAAAAGCGGCAGAACCAATTAGCGTTCCAGGACCTAAGCCTGTTAATCAAATTGATAACAAAACAATGAGTAACAGTTGAAATTATTCTATTCAGGCAACTCTTGGATAGTTAAACACATAAAAAGAAAGGGAAAAGAGATTCAATACATAACAACTTGCAGTACTATCTCCTGATATTTAAAATATTTTTCTTGATGTCTCCTAATCCATCATTGGATTATTATTCCAAATATCACAATCTGATTTGCATCACCTTAATATTTTCACTAATACATAGAAATTCTTTCCTTGTAGCTTCCGAGTGGTAAGAACTAAAAACTAAAACAACAGCTAACATGACCATGGTGAAAATCATGTTAATAATAACATCTATCTTTAGTAAAGTTTGTGAGACATTTCTAAATTGGGCATCCATTAAAGAAACTGAAATTGGTACCTAAATTTTGAGATAAAGAATTAAGTAATAAATCAGAGGTAAATTTAACAAGGAATAGAAAGATCAGAGATTTCGTGTTACGAGAGTACACATGATTAATACCTGTCAAAGAAAATGTTAAAATGAAGCACCATTTTCAAAGGGGAAAAAGTGTTTCAACTTTCCACAGGTAAAACTATGGTGAATCAGTCCCAATGATGAATTTTCAAAAAGTCTACGTCTCAATAAATTGACAAACCTCCAGCATACAAGTTTCCAATATTTCTTATTGCATCAATGGTGGCCAAAGAAATCTGGGGGAAGCTAGTTCCAAATGCCAGCAGAGCTATGTCAGCTATGGCGTAATTCCAAACCTTTTTGTGTTTGACGACTTTAACATTTGTGGAAGGATCTATCTCTTCCACTTCTCGAGTGTGCTTGACAACATTTTCCATAGACCGGAAAAAGCGGCCTGTTATGGCTGTTAATCCGATGAAACAGTAGGCAAGAGCGGCGAAATACAAGAATCCCCTAAAACCATTGCTGAGCTTAGTTTCACCATGGAAAAGAAAATAGAACGCACATCTCTCTTGCCCGGTGATATTAGAGCCTCCATGTGCATTCTCAGAAGTGTTGTTAAGATTGGCCATCTAAATAATGGAATTAATATTTCACACTCAACCAAGAAGAGTCGACAATCCTGCCTAACAAACAGCACACCTGTTACACATCAAAGAAGATTACACGGGCAACTAAAGGCAAACACGAAAGCACCAATTATGCAAATGATCGTAATGCACAAACTTCAACTTGCAGTATACTCATAGTTGAATCTGATAAAATTCCCCCAAAATAAGGTAACTCGATTGTTTGAGAGCTATTTCTACTCGAACTAATGCCTCATGCAAAATGGGATAGCGCGCTTTTTCAGAGTCATGCATATTAAATCGAAAATTTACAAACTAAAATAAAACATGAGATCAAATACGCAAGGCAACCATTATTCAAGGCCCCACGACTAAGAGACACTACTTTTATTTTACATATATAACAATGAAACTCTCCCCTGTCAGAGAACCACTCCGGTTATTCCAATCCAATCAAAAAACAAGTCAAAAAGTGAAATTAATCCCATCAAAACAAAAGCAAAAACACATGTTGGAGCCCAATCATCAAGTGAAAACAACATTCTCCTAACTTCTAGCTCGCTTTTCAATGAACGAGTTCATACCGTAGATCCTCGTAGAGAAATAGAGGAACCGAAAACTCACCAGCATTGGATTGAAAATTGCGAATAGCGGGGACAGTATTCAGGGGGAGATGCAGAAGCCTATTTAAAGACCTGCGAGGATTCGAGCCAAATCAAAAAGTCGGGCTTTTCAAATAATAAATATAAAATTAGAAAAGAATAGTTATGTGTTTTCTAAAAAATAAAAATATTTTAATCTTTCAAAAATTTTCATTATTCTCTTACATAAAATTATGAAAACTTCTCAAGAAAATAATAATGGAAACATTAAAATTTACAAGTTGTATAAATATATTTTTTTTGACGTAAAACTTGTAACTTTATTGAGAGATATCCTTCATTACAAAGTTTACAAGCCAACTAAAAAAATTCCCAAATACTCAAGTACAAAACTTTTTCTATTAATATTTTTAGTGGAGGGGTAATATGTTAGATATATAGAAATGTTAAAGAGGTAATTGTTATTTTCACATTTAGTTGGGGTTTTTTGTAATTATGATAAACCTCAAAAAAAGATAAACATTCTTAGATATATAGAAATGTTAAAGAGGTAATTGTTATTTTCACATTTAGTTGGGGTTTTTTGTAATTATGATAAACCTCAAAAAAGATAAACATAATTAACCAATTTCTATATAAGTAACACTCATGTGAGACGGTCTCATCCCTTAGACGGATCAATCATATACATATTTATAATAATAAGTAATATTTTTGGCATAAAATGTAATATTTTTAATGAATAACTCATATAAAAAACCCGTTTCAAAAAAATAATCATTGAGACCGTCTTATAGGAGTTTTTGTCTATATCTAACATACACATAATATTTTATGTATAGTGAGAGAATTGTTACTGTATCGATAACCAAGCGATTTGATTACTTGCAAATTTGTGATATTTGTACTTGTTATTTTACTAAAAATTAAGTATAAAATCAATTTTCTTCAAACACTCAAGACTTTTAGTTAATGTTAATTTTAAACTTATTTCCAAGCACTTCATACTTTTGCTCCATCAAACTCTATAGGATAGGAGAACTAATTTCAAATTTTAATAAATAAATTACATAAAATACTCCATCAAACAAATATTGACTTCAAACTATTTCAATCGTTCCACCAACAAAGGTTTAGAAAATGTACATAAAATGTGACAAATTTTCAAAATCTAGGATAGGAGAATTATTTTCAAATTTTTATAAATAAATTACATATAATATTTATTCAACACTCCACATTTGTCAAAATTCTTTGTTCGGATTAAAGTCCCCCTGCCTAACAAAATAAATAAATAGGTGGAACATAATATTGAAAACTCTCCCAACACTCTACACAACTGAAAATAGACGCACGACAAAATTATGATAATGTCGAATTTTCCAAGATACCTCGTAAGCCATCACTTGTTTCAGGCCACTAATATTTAAGGGCCCCCCATTGTCGGGGCTAACGTAATGTGTATAAGGCACATGCAATGCGTGTATACAAAATATAAAAAATGAACGATTTTTTTTTAATAAATAAATATGATTATATAATGTTGAATTATTTATAATTGTGACGGAACAAATTAAAACATTCTTTCACTAAAAAAAAATAAAGTTTAAATAAATAAATTAAAAAAGTAAATCAAATTTGAATTAAAAAAACAAAAACCACAACAAATTAAGGATATATTTGAAATATTATAAAAAGCTTCACCAAATGTAGTTATTATTAGGCTCTCCCCTTTATTAATAGTATATGATAATGACGACGATGCAAGCAAGAAACATATGACTCTAACATCATGCCATTTACGATTCAATTGGCCATAATTCCATCCATCTCTGAAAGGGCTCCAGAAAACGTGTAATAAATGTAAGCCAATATTTTGTTTGATATAAATCGTGCGTGATTTCATTCTTGCGAAAAAAAAAATTTGTTGGTGGAAGGATTGAAATAGTTGCAAGTCAACATTTGTTTGATGGTTGTGTGTTTTCTTTTCTTGCAAAAAAACCTATGGGGTAGGGTCGAACTTACCAGTAACATATTTAGTAAGGTAAAAGTCCGTTTGATTTGGCATATTACTAATGTAAATATAAATTATCTTATCCAGTCTCATATTTTTTTGCCATATTATTTATTCATCTTTAAGTTATTTATCTCACAATAATCAAATCATTAATTAATTATCTTACATCAATCAAATCATTACATTTAAATTACTATATTACTCTTTATTAATAATATTATTCATATTTTATTAATTATTAAAAAAATAAAATGGTAATTTATTATTTTTATATAAAATATAATCAATCAAATCAAACAATCTATAATCTATCAATCAAATCAAATCTTATATTAACTATCATTTCTTATTTATTTTGTATTACAATATATTATTTATATCTATAGTATTTATCTTATCACTAACTCCAAACGAACCCTAATAACTTTTGGATCAGTGGTTCTCATATATATCAAAGGAGTTCGTTGTTGCATGGTATCTAACGCGAAAGGAATGATTTGATTTCAAAAGAGAATAAGAAAAACAAGTGTTTTCTAAAATATTTCTCAAACACTACCGAAATGTCAATCACACCATAATCCCCAAAACCAAAACCAAAACCATATTTTATAAAAAAAAAAAAGCTGACAAGCATTTCCTGAAAGTACTCCCAAACACTACACAAATGTCAATCACACCATAATCCCCACAACCCAACGAATCACTTTCTTTGGTATCCGATCCTCATATACCACACAAAGATAATGGACAATTCCATGGCTAACATAGCAACATTCACCAGGTCATACTGGGCCGTAGTTTGGGATAGGCCCGTACAAAGTTTTGGCCCAACTTAAGCCCAAATAAGACCGAAACACAGTTTCGACTTTCGAGAAGTCCAATACAAGCAGTGCACCGAATTACTTATATATAGCACAAACATTTCACATAAACTGCATATGAAAAGAGAAAATGCTTTCATCCGGTGGCGACTGTCCCTATCTAAACCGAGCAAGGTAATCAGTATTCTCTACCAAAAAGTGCAAAATTTTGATTTGAATCAACTTCATATACCGATACTGGAGAGCCGATGACTTGTGCCAAGTGTTTTACAAAGAGTATAATGACACAAAAAAACAATCATAAGAAAATTCAAGAACCATCCGGAAAATAAAGCTAAGATGCCAAGAGCATATCAATTATCAGATATAAAGTATAAGAGGAATTTGATAATGTACCAATCTCATGAAACAATAGTCACCAAAATTGCAAGTTCATAATACATTGAGCCTAAAGTCAATAGATTTGATTCAAAAGTAATTCAACAAAGCCAAATAATTGAGCAGACATATCTTTAATCTTCTTCATCCCCCTCTTGTTCGGCGATGTTGAAGTAGCGCAATTCATAAACATTTCTTTCTTTGTTGGAAGCTATCACCCGAAGCCAATCTCGAACACCGTACTTCTTCAAGTACTTCTTTGTCAAATACTTGAGGTACCTGTCGAGCAAGTAGCAACAACCCAATATGAAGCAAGTTCCAAACATGACTCAAAAGGACAAATCAGAAATGCAAAATCACAAAATCATAATTCATGGCCAAATAAACATCAATTGTCTGTGTCGGATGCACAATGATTTAGGCATTTAGCTTAAAATTTCTGCTCAATTACTGTTGCAAATGCTTCGGTTGGTGTTTCACAAGGAACAGTCTAGTTCCACCTTCTCAAGATAGTTAAACGTAGTTAAAACATGCATATACATGTACTCTGCTCCAGATTAACGGCGAACTTCTAGTTCATATGCAATCCACAAACAAAAAATTAAATCTTGGTTTGCCCAATTCATTCCATTAATTCACTAATACTATCCTAAGACGGTACACACCACGAAATTCACAACTACAAACGAACTCACCTTTTAGAGAAGGAACTGTCGGCTGTGACGGTGATCTTGCCCTTCTCACGGGTAACAGTGACAGAGTCACCAAGAGCGCCAGTTTTGCCCCCGACCTTGATCCTATCCTGGAGAAACTTCTCGAGCGTTGCAATCTCCATAATATTATCATCCACAGGCTTCGAGCAGTCGATCACATAGCTCGTCACCTTCTTCTTCCCGCCTTTCGGCCCCGCAGCAGCCGCGCCTCTGCTCATATTCGCCTTGTCTTCCCTGCAAGATTTTCCAGCAAACAGTATTAGAATCTGTGAAAATGAGATGAAAAGAGACTACAAATGGTATCGGCAGAAGCATCATACCGGATTCGACGGCCGACGATGTGAGATGTTGAATACTGAGATACAGAAAGAATGAAAACTAGGGTTTTAAGAACCAGCAACCCTAATCACGCATCAGTGGGCTTCTTAGTAAGCAGACCCAAATTCAAGGGCCCCAATTTATTGTCCATTTGGCCCAATCACTGGAGGCCAACTTCCTGGAGTCCCAAATTTGGAAAAATTGCAAATAATAATAATAATAAAAACCTTTCTACTAGTATTTCATATCCTTATCCTATAAATCACAAAAGTTCGAATGACACGGAAGTATTTTTTTTTATTCGAATTGATTCATAAAAAAATATTATTTTTTATTGTAGATGTAGTTCATCGACAATTTGACATACTCATCCTAAAAACCCAACTAAGTTCATATCATGTCTTTTATTCATTCAAACTACCATTTAGGGCGGGAAAGATAGTATTTGGCTCAATTTTCAATTTTTTAAAATAATTATTTTAGGCTCAACTTAGTTATTTCTACGCAGTTTTTATAGGTAATGTTTAACAAAATGACATTTGTTTGAACATAAAATTGAAATCTATTCTTCGCGGTTTTATGTTTGTTTCTCTTATATGTTTGAAGGTTATTTTGAAAAAAAAATTCATGTTAGCTTCTTGTCACTAGAATTCGGCCTGAATCTCGGTTTGTACAGCTCAATCAATCTAATTCACGTTTCACCAACCTAGATTTAATGGTCTAAACGAATCTAATTCGCATTTTTTTTTGGTAGAAAATCTAATTCACATTTCACAAACCTAGACCAACCTAGATATGATGGTTTATACAGCTTAATGGATCTAATTCCCATTTTTTTTTTTTTTTGAGAAAAACTAATTCACATTTCACCAACCTTTTAGTAGCATATGGCTAGCTCCCTATCCAAAAGTATTTTGTGAATTTGTTGAGACCCGACCTAACATTAATTTGTTGTTTGGGCTCTCCCTTACAGTCGTTAGTTATGTTCATTATTTTGATCATAAGATTGTCGAATGAAAACGAAAATGGCTGGGATTAATGAAGATGATCACCTAGAAGAACCTCCGTGAACTACCTAAAAAGCAAGAATTGTGGGCTCGTTCTTCATGCTTCTTTCTGTAACTTCGTTTGAAGATCACCAATAATCAAAACTATCCCAAAGTTTTAACAGAAAACTCTATCTTTTACACTGTAATTAAGGAGATGAAAAATGCTATAAGTAAATTTGACATGAGATTCATTAGGAACCAGAATTTTCTCTCTGTTCCCCAGAGATTCTTCCTCCAATATTTTCTTTGTTGTCTCTGATTATTCTTCCTCCATATTCTCCGTGGTCACCGAATATACGCTGCCTGAAGTCCGAAACCATCATGGGTAATCCCTCACGCAACGGCACTTTAGGCTCCCATCCGAGCTGCTCTTTTGCCTTGGTAATGTCGGGTTTCCTCTTGTGAGGATCGTCTTCTGTGTTGGGCTTGAATTCTATCTTTGCACTTGAATCAATGGTATCTTGAACCACCTGCGTCCAAGAGATAAATTTCATCTTATATATGTGTCATATAAATTCGTGTTGTGTCAATCGCTGTGTCGAAAGGGTTCGGTCGAAATGTTGGCACGAAGTTTTACTGGATAAAAGCAAATGATCGTACCTTGGCAAGTTCAAGCATGGTGAATTCACCTGGGTTACCAAGATTGAAGGGTCCAACATGCTCACCCTCCATCAATCGTATTAACCCTTCCACCTTATGGTTTAATGATTTATATATTAACATAAAATAATTATTTCAATAAAAAGAGAGAGAAAAAAGGACACTTGGTGAAAGATTATCAAAAACAATGAAAATGCGTGTAAACGATCATTTTCCAATCAGGTGGAGTCCACAATTTTTAGATTTATTGCATGATTGAGTAGTCAAAAGTATAGAATAAATGGTTCACAGAATAAATGACTATTTTCTCTATATTACCAAAAAAAAACGTTAAAAAAATTAATGACTATTCAAAGCATGAACGATTCACATTTGAAGATGGAAAGATGGCAAAGTCACATCTTTGCATTTGGACTGCTGACTTGAAAACAAAACAAGATGCTATCAAATCAACCCATTAATTAAATTAAAATGTTCCAATTTCCACGTTCCAAATTCAATTTCAAGTAGCTGTAAGCTGTTAAGAACGTTGAAAAATCGAACGATGGTCGTAAAACAATAAACAAATTAGGGCAAATTGCTTTCACGCCCCTCATGGAAAGTCAACAAGAGTACAAAACGTCTGATGTAAAAATTAAAACCAATAAATAGTTGTTTAAACTTCTTAAAAAAAAATTTTGAGGAGAAAAATTCTATAATTTTAAATCACAAGCTTAATTTAATCATATAATTTTTAGGAAAAAACCCTTATCGTCATTAAATAAACCCATGTATAATAACTGACAAGATCAATTTTTTTTTTTACTTACCAAATCGGAGACATACTGAAAACTTCTGGTTTGCTTCCCATCACCGTAAACAGTTAAAGGTTCCTTCCTCAAAGCCTGCGAGATCATAATCGTATTATAATTTATAACTTCTATTAAATAAAATAATTACATAATATATATACATATATATTGTTCCGGAAAAATAAATTTAATTACCTGAGCAACAAAGTTGCTTACAACACGACCATCATCAATGCACATTCGAGGGCCATATGTGTTGAAAATCCTAGCAATCCTCACCTGTCGACAACAATTAAAGAAAAATATTTATCTTACCATTTTTTTAAACATTTAATATATTTGTCAATTAATATAATTTTTAAATATTTTCTAATTATAATCGATAATTTAATAGATCTCTCATAAAACCTGTTACCGCACCTAAAAGGCTAAAACCCACTCTTAGCCCCTAACTCCATAACATATTATTGTGTGGTGTTGACTTATTTATAATGAAAATTAATAATTTTTTATATAAAAATAATATTTTTTATAAATCGTGTTACATCGAACTCCTTCTCAGCACATTTTATTTTACATCGGGTGTTCTTCATCCCAATTTTTTCAGTTATTCGCGTGAACATCGCGTTAAAAAACATGTTTTTTTTTTCAATTAGTTGTTTGCGCAAACATCTGGTAACGTAATATTAGCATAAAAATTTAAAAAAAATACACTAAAAAAATATTTCCTTCGATGTAAGGTAGAATTTCCCACTTACTCACAGCATTGAAAGCTTGTTATTACTGAAAACAAAGATTAAAAATAAATAAAATAAAGAATACCTCAACTTCAGCACCCCGGTGATAGTCCATGGTCAACGTTTCCGCAGTTCTCTTTCCTTCATCGTAGCAGCTTCGGACACCTGTCCCAAAACCAAACACCCCAATCTGGTTAGGTCCCACTGGGAGCACCAAACAACCCAGTTCCCCATGATTCATGCACCACTCCAAGAATATTTTTAGTAAATGAAAATCAAATGGCAATTAGCAGAACACGAAGATTTGGATGCTACGAAAGTTGTTCGGATTTTTAGATCTCGAGATTTCCCGATAAAAAAAAAATAATCGAAATCAATGACATAATAAATACAAAATTGAAACCGACCAATTGGATTGACGTTGCCCCAGTAGGTTTCGACTTGTGGGTGTTGCAGCGGATCACCGTACACCTCACTGGTGCTCGTCAGCAGAAACCGAGCGCCCACTCGCTTGGCTAGCCCGAGCATGTTCAACGTGCCCACCACGTTCGTCTTGTGAGCTACCCAAAGTCAAGGATCCCATTAACGATTTTGGAGAAAAAACTGCATTGATTAGTAGTTCATAAGATGAAAACAGAGGAAGAGAATAATCTGGAGTAAAGGATATGATAGTTTTCACTGGGTTGTGCTTGTAGTGAACCGGCGACGCGGGGCATGCGAGGTGATAGATCTGATCCACTTCCAACAACAGCGGCTCGACGACGTCGTGTCGGATGAGCTCGAATCTGGGATTCCGGAAATGGTGCATCACGTTCTCTTTCCTCCCTGTGAAGAAATTATCCACCACGATCACGCTGTCGCCTCTGCTCATAAGCCGGTCGACCAAATGACTCCCAACAAACCCGGCCCCACCCGTGACCACGATCCGCAGCCCCTTTCGCTTCAATCCCAGAGGGATTTTCCCCACCGAGTTGATTCCGAATCCAGTTGCGAGGTGGCCGTTATGGTACATGACTCGGTGCGGCTGAGGCAGAGTCAACTCGGACGAAATGAGTTCGTACGGGATCGGCGCGCGGGGATTGGAGTGAGGGAAGAAGGTGAATACCAGAGCGGCGATGGCCATGCCGACGAAGACGAACAGCAAGCGTTGCTCGCGCAACACGTAGCGAATTGGCCTGGTTACAGTAAGCCAGGGCTTCGGCGGCTTCGGAGAGTAGGCGTCGCTCGTGGGATGTGGCTCGTGGCCTCGGAAAATCAACTCAGACGCCATGGATGAAGCTTGAAAACCGAAGCGAAGCTGCAGATGAGACGATTTTGAATATGGAGAGAGAAGCAAGGTTTGCTTTATGTATGCTTGCCTCGTGAGGAAAAAGGGTCCCCCGGCGCGTGGATTCGAGACGCCAACGATGCAAGGTTTAAATAAGAATGCCTCGCGTTTCCCAGATTACATTAATACCCCTCGGCTTATTAATTATTTTTTAAAACCAATTTATTAATTAACATTTTAGGCAGGCTGTTCATAGATTTATTAAAAAAAATGTTCTCGAAACAATATATAAGAGGCAATAATATATAATATTTCAAATATTTGTAAATTTAATAAAATTTTTAAATAATAATTTAAATAGCGTATTTCTTGTTGTTTTTTAATTTACATAATCATTGTATTTGATAGTATTTCTCCATTGACAAAAAAAGATTTTTTTTTATATAGTATAAATGATCTGATATAAGTTTTAATCAGCATTTATAATTGTCTTTAGGTTTGTCTTGATGTTAAATTTAAATTTGGTCAAATTGATTATCATATTTGGAGTTAGACCTACAAGGAATGGACCGTTGTACAGTATATGTTAATGGTTATTACTAAGATAAAAATATATTATCGATTAATTTTTTTTATTAATTTTCTCATATAATTTATGCATTGAAAATCTATAAGCAGATTTATAAATGTTTTTTTTATGTAAAACTCATATGAGTTGGTGGAGCTCTTATTTGATCCGATTTGAAAAGATATTACTTTATGTGCTATTTTTTTTTAAATATGATTCGAATCGACTTATTTCACAATAAATTTGTAAGATCATCTCATATAAAAATGTATATGTGTTTTTAATTTAACCGTGACAAAGTCTTATTAGCTTATTATATACGAAACATGTGGGTATAGATCCCAATTGAAGTCTCAACCTTCTACAATCATAGAGTACGTAGCAATTTATATTAATTAAATTATTTAGTAGGTATGAACTAAACTTAAAGTTAGGCAGGATATTTAAAAAAAAATCCCTGAATTGACTATATATATGTTGTAATCGGCCCCAAACTTTTTCCTAACTGTATTGATTATACGTGATTTTGTTTATTATTACGAGATGTATTATGAACATTCATTGATAATAAGTTTGTCAATAAATGAAATCTATATATAACGACGAGAACAATATAATACATGTTATTTATAAAGCATGATATTTTATATTTCAATATATTTCACCAATATTTTACCACAAATTTTCCTCCATTGATTGACGATAGATTTAACCAATATTTTTAGAGTTTATTGCACCAAACTACCCTATGAAATATTGAAAAATATACACACTTATTTTCTATGAAATTTTAATAGGCACCATAACCCTATGCCTTAACCTTTTGTAATAGTTGCACGTTTAACCATTGTCTCAATGAGTTATTGAGCACGCGTTGTTACATCGTCTAATCAATTTGTTTTTTTTGATAATATTAGGTCTATATTATGAAAATGTCCTTCTTTTATTGTAGTATTTTTCATATTTACTCAAATAAATCACGCGTATTTGTTAATAAAAATTATTTATTTTGATGTGGATGATGTATATGAGTAAATATGAAAATTATTACAATAATAAAAGGTCATTTTCGTATCATAATCCTAATATTATTAAAAATGGTTACTTTGGCGCAAAAACAGTGCATGTTTAACAAAATCGTCGTGACAAAGGTTAAACGTGCAACTATTACAAAAGGTTAATGGCTGGATGCCTATTAAAATTTCACAGGAAAAAAATGTATATTTTCAATATTTCACAGAAAGATTTGATACAATAAACTCCAATATTTTACCACAAATTTTCTAATTGACGAAATTCGGTCTTTAAAAATCCAAAAAAAAAAATCATTAAAAAATATAATAATAAAAAAAAAAACACACACACACACACATATATATATATATATATGTATATTAGAGTAGGATTATAATATGGAATAAGAGTACAATGAAATAAGGCAATTGTCCGTACAATCGACGAAACTTGAATATGAATTCAAGACTTGCTTATCTCGAGCAAAAAAATTACAAATAAACTACTAAATCTACCTAAATAAATTTGAAAATCTACCCACAAACAGCGAAAAATCGAATCTGAGACCATATGGCTCAGATACACACATATTACTATTATTAAGTGCGAGTGTAAGAGAGGAAAAACTTAGTATCATGGTCTGGTATTTTAATTTGTTTTTTCTTTTGTGTTGTTTTGAATCTTTTGATTCCTCATTTGAAATTAAAGTTTATTGATAATTAATTTTATAATTATGATATCATATCCATATAATATAAACAATTTAAATTACAGTATAATTCTTCGTTATTTTTCACAATTATGATACTACTCATTTGAATACCAAGTTAATGATAAAAAAATTGTAAAAACAATCGACGCGTAGTGCATTAATATAATTAATTGTACATGAGACATGTTATAGTATATTAGTCTCGTATGTTTTTTCTAAGTCAGCAAGGTGTTTATCTCTTCATATATATAAACAATTTCCCCCTTAGACACCATCTTTTAAATTGCCGAAATTGTCCTTATGTAATATAAATATTATAATTTTATTTTTATTTGTTTTTTTTTTAAATTTCAAATTTACATATTTTTGTCAACTGAACATTGTAGATAAGATAAATTGATAAAAAAAAATTTAAATTTATTTTTATATTATTTTATAAATGTTAAAAAATAAATTTAAATATTATTTAAAAAATAATATTTATATATAACATACAATATTAAATATATTGCATGATTTTATACATACGCAATGCGTGTGCGATTATGCTAGTTATAATTAAACCTTCAATTTGAGATTAATGTTGTAGGCTTCAACTCCGAGGGGCATAATCGTCCAACTACCTACAGGTTTTTTTGGTCAATGATTCGATAAAATGAGAAGTACTTAACTGGCAAATTTGGTGGGCAACTTTGAGTAATTTGGAAGCTCATTTCTGTCTAAAAAGTCAAAGCCTACCAACAATAAATTTGTTTCATAATAATCATAATAATTATTATATATAATAGGCAAAAACTCATATAAGACGATTTTAAGGGTCATTTTCTTGAAACGGGTTTCTTATATGGGTTATCCATTAAAAAAATATTATATTTTATGTCAAAAGTATTACTTATTATTATAAATATGGATAAGATTGATTGACCCGTTTCATTTGTGACACTGTCTCACAAGAGTGTTACTCTATATAATATTAGCAGTATAATTTAAAGATCCGCCCCTGATAGGGATCGTATATCATCCAATCATCAAAACTCAAAAAATTCATAAATTCACACATTTTCAATACGAATTACAAATATATTTAATATAATTGTATCTTTATTTTATTTTTTAAAAAACACATATTATCCAAGTAATACGGACCATACAAAATAAACACAACTATTTTCTATACAATTGTTCATACTTTTATATAAAAATAAAAATAATTAATATTAAAAACAGTTATTCACAAAAACCAATTGTACAAACATGTAACTCGTGCATAATTGCTCCGGTAAAACATAAAGCATGAGAAATTTATGTAACCATTCTTTCGAAACCCAATTACAACAAATTAAATATGTCTCTTCTTCAAACTAAAAATAAAAATAAAAATTTGACGATAGTACTTATTTTCATTTCCATGAAAACATCATAAAATTCATTTTGATATATCATAGCTCACAGGCAACTAACATTTATCATAAATTTTAAAAAAATTTAAAACCATTGAAAGGTTTATTTATCACATTTATACTTTTGACTTTTGAGTTTTAAAGAATCACATGACACCTAATACACAAAAAATTTAAAAATCATAATTTAAAACTAATATCATTTAAAGTAATCTTAAAAAAATCTTATATAAACAATTCCCAAGTTTCCTATTTTAGTATGATAGTTATATCTTCTACACAAAATTTCTAACATCGCCTTTTTTAGCATTATAATTGTATCAAATAAAATGAGGAGTCTTAGCCGTCGTTAGATTTGGAGAATGGACGGCGGAGGTCGTTCGTAAGTCGTCAAATTTGATAAATGGGAACCAATATGGCTACACTTGGTTCGCACGTTGCGATACATTTTGACTCTTTGCCACGTTACACGTGGTCTTCTTAGATATCGCAAACTTTGGTGCCGTAATTAATTGTTTGGTCTATATAAATATAGGGTAACACTAAATAAATGTATAGTTTAGTATACGACTTAGTTTACAAAATTTTCTTTTGACCAAATAAATATTTATTTTTTATTATGGGTAGTTTTTTATTTAATGAGGAAAATGAGAGAAATTTTAATTAAGAATGTAAACCAAGACCAAGGTGTACATCTAGCATTTTTCATAAATATATAGTGTCGAGTGCAAGTTTTTTATATACAATATTTTTTATAATTAATTTGATTTATAATAAAATAAAAGTAGTATTATAATTATTTTAAAAAATGAGTGAAAATGCTACAATTTGGTGACGCCGGGACCGAACATACCATCCAACCATTTTAGGCGTTCTACTTAGGGCTGACAAAAAATATCGGAATGTCGTCATACCGCCTTTATCGTATTGAAAAAAAATCGAATATATCGAAAATTTACGGTATCGTTATCGGTATAAGATTTTCGAATTTTCGGTATTTCGGTATACCGAAAAAAAATCGCTATACACGGTACCGATACCGTGTATATCGATATTTTTTATTAAAAAAACAGTGTAAAAAAAATCAGTATGCACGGTATTATACCGATACCGTACCAAATTTTGGTATTCGGTACGGTATCGGTATGGATTTATGTCATATTAAAATTTTGGTATACCGACATGTCGGAATACCAAAATTTTCGGTACGGTATCGATATCGGAAATGTTGGTATCGAAATTTCTGATACGGTATGCGGTATATCGCACTGAACCACCCCTAGTTCTACTAGTTGATTTTGTCAAAAAAAATTTATTTGGATCTTAATTAAAAATTTTGCAATTAGTTTAACATAAAAAAACTTATTATAATATATCACATGTTAGTTTCATAAGATAGATCTTCAATTCATCCAATCTGTGAAAAAAATATTAATTTTTATGTCAAAATATTAGTTTTCATTGTAGGTATGGATCAGATCAACCAGTCTCACGGATATAATTAGACCTGCTATGAGTTTAAATTATACTAAAATATATATAATATCATAAGTGGAAAAATTTATAAATGGTTGTATTGTCATATCTGAACTTGGTCATACCAAACCTACACAAGTTTTTTTTGTCTCTATGAAGCTAATGCTTGATAGTTATAAATATAGATAATGCTATTATGATTTTATTATATAAATTATGGTCATTATTTTAGCATAATTCATTAATAAATATAAGTGAAACGACCCTAGCTCTATAATAAATAAATATGCGGAATTTTTTTTTTTTTTATACTACTAAATAAAATATGTACATATATGCACATACATATATGCACAGGATAAAATATTTAAAATAAATACATGACTAAATAAATAAAGAATTAAATACTTAAAAAAATGCATTCTTTAACATAATTAAACATCTGAGTCAACCCTAGAATTAAAAATATACTGCTTAAATAAAATAATTAAAATATGTGCATGCACTAAAACATTTAATAAAATATTCCCATAAACCTCAACCACTAAAAATATAATAAAATGTATCATAAGACTCAAGCATGGTGACTCAGAAGCTGTCACGGTCACGGGGCTACTGCAGCGCTGCTCATACGTCCTCACCACCGGTAGGAGTAACCTGCTCCTCTACGTACTCACCTGCACCATATCAGTGTAGTGAGCCTAGAGGCCCAACATGCATACTAACAAGGGTTTAAAATAATTTAAATCAATTTAATACTAATACATACATATACATGAATGAGCATGCTTAAAATTTCATAACATAACTTACATAAATAAACATAAATAACATAATACATAACATACATAATATCATACATACTGAGTTGTTGAGCGCTTATTTTCTTAACAACGAATGGTCCTATCCGTAAGTGTGACACATACTTATAGTGCGACTGATCAGTCTAAGAAACCATCGTACGAGGCTGGTGGCGAACCACCCATACATAAATGGCAGAAACTGCCCATACATAAATGGCAGAAAACTGCCCATAAATGGCCACACTACTTCAATTTCCACCTAAAATATTTTATTTGCTCAACCATAGAATTTCAATCATAGCATAAAAATTGATTTCATGAATGCATGTACTTAAATAAATTGTGTGTCCTTCATATATATTTAATTTAATTTTCTTACTAACATATAAATATTAAAATAACTTAAATGCATAAAAATAATTAAATATATAATCAGGACACATGCAATTTTCTCGTGGATTGATACAGCTGCTGGCCCTAGACATGCAAGCCCATTAACTTAAGACTTGGCCCATAAATCAACCAAAGCCCAAAAATAACTAAAATAGCCCAAAATAAATTAATGGAACCCAAATAAATTAAATGGTACTAATTAAATTTTTGGGAATTTAATTAGTCCATTTAATTCCTAATTAACTTAAAGACTTAAAAATAAAAATACCCGAGCCCAATTAAAATAACCCGGACCCGGACCCACTTAACTTAACCCATATTATTTTAGACCCGACCCGGACCACCTGACCCGACCCGGATCCAAGTCACACCCTAGAACCCGAAAACACTTCCTTACTTTTCCCTCCTTGTCTCGGCCGCACGAGCAGCAGGCCTTCACGGCCTGCTGCAGCCCAGCTCCGGCCACCGTGGCCGGAGCCCCGCCGGCAGGACCTCCCCAGGGTCTTGCCGGTTCGAACCACACCCTGGCCCGAACCCCATGCTGCCCCCTTAGCCTACACCGAGCCCTCTTCCACCAAAACCCTAGCCTGCGCGCCTCAGTTTCCTTTCTGAAAACCCGATCGGCCGTGATTCCTAGCCCCAACCCAACCATGGCCGACTCATCTAGACATCCTAGGGACCCCATAGGACCTAGCCAGCAGCCCCCTTCAAGCCATGGATGACAAAAACGTGAGCATGAACCAACACATGCCAAAAACCGAGAGCATTAGTGAAGGAAATTCGAAAAGCTTGCTGTCAAATGATAAATTCTGATGTTACACACCCACACGCATACATACACTGATATAGGTTTGAAAAGTGAATAGAAACATGCCTTAATACCGATTTATAGAGCTACAAGCGTGTACGACGGGCTTCGGGACGACGGGACGACGACGGGATGCCTTGGCTTGCTTTGAACCTTCGAAAACGACCTCCTATGGAGTTTTAGGGCTGAAGACCGATTGGAGAAGATGATGAACAGTGGGGTGACGGCTGGGGGCTTGGAGTGATCGGCTAGAATAGGGTTTTAGGTAGAATAGGTTTTATTTTTGTGTTAAATAAAATATAGGTTAAGTAATTAAATATAAAAGGTTTTAAATATTAAATATATAACTTAAACTCCTAATTATAACTTTAAAAATCTGATAACAAAATAACAATCTCGAATTATTAATTTAGGGGAATTTTAAAAATACTAAAAAGTCAATATTTTGACTAATTTTGGATAAAAATGACCCCTAAAATTAAATAAAATTAAATACTTAAAATTTTGAGATAATAAAACTCAAAATAATATTTTAAGACTCCAAAAAGACTCATAAAATAATTTGGCTAGAAAGTTGTCATCTCGTCCGTCCACGGGCCCGTCTACGCGATCAAATAATAAAACTACTAAAAATCATAAAAATTACTAATTATGGGTTAAATGCTTAAAAAATAAATTAAATCATGCATAAAATAATTCACATAATTATTTAACCCATAAATCATAAATTTAAATAATTAAATATCCTAATTATGCAGGCGGATTTATGTAATTAAAAATACCGGGTGTTACAATAAGAGCTGAGAGAAATAGTTTTGTTATAATTGAATCGAATTTTAGATCGTTGATGACTTTTACTAAGTCATATATTGATGTTTGGGCTAATTGTGTAAACAAGCAGCAAAGGTTGAACAATAAGAAAATTTTGTAGGTGCAATAATAATCTAATTCGGCCTAAAGAAACATCCACCAGCTAGCACAATCTCTTGCCTCTTAATTAGAGCATACTATTTATTTTTTAATTTTATTGTATGATGTGGATTCCATCGCTGCTACTATGCGATGTGTATTACTAAACAAATAGTCGAGCTAACGCATTATTATTATTATTATTATTATTATTATTATTATTATTATTATTATTATTATTATTATTACATGGGATGGTTTTTTCCACCATCATTTACTATTTATTGGATGTATTATGCACGTGGAAATTTATTTATCAATAATGAAGTATTAAACTTTCCAGAATTTTCTCTTGTTTCACTGCTTCTGTTTTATGACGTTTTTGCTGAAGATCTGCAAATCAAGTAGCACACATACTGATCTCTCGTGGTTTATCTCACAATGATTCCCAAGTGTTCAATGATTTCTATAATATATTTTTGGGTTCTTTTGCAACACACGATTTCGGTACTTTTCAATGGATAATGAATGGTATATATTTTCCCTAAAAAAACAACTAAAAAAAATTCAATCCTAAGCTAGGGACAAATTAGGATAATTGTTTAGGTCTATTTGAATTTTAGCTAGTATTGTAATTATTTGTCAAAGTTTTTTTTTTTTTGAGTAAATTATTTGTCAGAGTTTTGTTTTCATTTAATAACTTGATTTTTTTTTTTGTCTTGGTCTTTGTTTTGTCGGAAGCCATTAATCTCATAGCATGTTGCTTATTTGATATTGATTAATCTCTCTTACGTATCTCATATGATACATGAAAATAAATTAAAACACATGTTATATACATTAAAATTCATTTAAGCAAAAGTAAAGTGAAAAAATAAACCAAAAGAACACTCGTTACTATTTAAAAAAGGTAGAAAAAAACTTTTCATTTTGATTAGATAGATTTAAATATATATATAATATAGTTTTTATTATCGCCAAATGAGCCATGTAGGAGAGTATCGATGTCAAATAAGCAATATTCGTTGAATCTAGAGATTTCAGGGGCAAAAAAAAACCAAAAAAAATTCTAATTAAGTTAATGCACTAGATGACATTGGCAAACTTTTAAAAATTAGAAGACTAAAATCTAAAATAGGCTAACTTAGCATACAAAATTCAAATCCCCTTACTTCCTTTGGGAGTTAAAATTTGGATGGAAAAGAAAAGAAATGAAAGGAATTTTTTTTTTTTTTTTACAATACCTTGTAATCTTTATTGATCAATAGAAATGAAAGGAAATTTTAAAAATGGGTTGATTGAGAGATTTTAAGGGAGGGTAAAGAAAGGAAAATGTTTTAAATATTGAATAGAAAATTTTCCTTCCATTTTTGGAAAGAAATGAAAGTAAAACAAAAAATTTCTTCTCTTTTCTCTCCCAATTTCCAAACTAATCTCTCTCTTTCTTTTCTCTCCCAACTTCCAAACGAAGCCTTATTCTGAAAATTAAACCATATGCGCATGTATCTTCAAATGCTTCTGGTGCATCCTTCCATTAATATGGATAAATCCAATTTTACCCGGCCGTTTTATAAAAGAGGTCAACTGCATGCACTAGAAAAATGTCACATGAAAAAGGGTAAAATGCACTAGAAAAATCCCCTCTGAGCATAAAGATTTGGCAACAAGTCCGGAAGTCCCTACATAAAAACCAAAATCTAGCTTCTTCCAATATTAATGTATTATTCAACCAAATGTCACACCACACAAAAATTTAAAGAAACCTTGCCTTTTAACCAATATATATATATACTTATGCACACATGCATATATGTATTATGTATATTGCTACCTTCTCCTGTGTTTCAAACCATAAGCTAAGCTTCCCGGACCCGTGGTCGCCAGTTTGTTAACAAGAGCTAGAGCATTACTAGTCATGTAACTCGTTTTCGACACGCAGTTTAGCACGAAAGCAAGGTGCTTCCCCTTTTCTTGATCGAATCCATCCAAACAAGTATCTTCATCAGTAAGAGCAGCACTGATCCAAGTAATCACATCCTCCATCTGAGAACCGAACTGCACCACACTGAGGTTTCTCAGCACGTCGAGCGACTCGTGAAGGTTATCCAGCGCGTCTTGAAAGCATTCGACGCAGTCCGCAATGGCCATCCTGTCTCTTGCTCTTGCCACAAATCCACGACTCCCATTTTGCTTCAGATTTGCCAAGGACCTGGCAACTTTCTTGGCTTCTCCAATGGTTACGGACACGCCCGCACGAGCCCATTTGCTAGGGTCCTGTTTCGCTTCGTTCGAAAAGGATGCGAGGGAACGGACGCAAAGATCGCGATATGGTGTGACGCTACATGCATCGATGGTGTACTTATCCCCATTTCCATTTTGGGATGCCAAACAGCACGAAAGTATGAGTATCCACGCTAGTTGCTTCGATGGCGAAAAGGGTTTAAAATGCGCCAACATCATTCTTTAAAATGAAATCGAAAAATGGAGCCTCGCTAGCTAGCTAGCTAGGAAAGGGAAAAGGAGGAGGATTATTTATATAGCAACTGTTGAAATGGTACTTCGTATTTTTCTCGGAGAGTTGGCGAGCCTTTTAAAGGAATTGTGTTTGGAAGAGTTGGGGAAAGTAAAGAAAACCGTTTCCAAATGAATTGGTTACGTGCTAAAGCGAGAAGGCTATGAAAGCAATAAATGAAGGCTAGCAAGAAAGTAAAGAGATATATATGGGGTCACAAATGGTCATGTGAATAGGTGAAGTAGGTGACTTCCTCATGAATCTTGGCTAGGCAATTAATTTATCGATCTCCTTATTATGAGTTTATTTCACGCATTGTTGCAACTAGTATGAGAGAACAAAAGAAACATGGAGCTATTCGAAAGAATACTTGATCATCTTCTGATCCATATATATGCTTCATCTAGCTCCCACATATGCATCGATTCGAAATTCAACCTCGCCGCTCGATCCGGCACACCGCCACCAATATCCTCCGGCCAGAGACATGCCTAACTTGATGTTAAGGGTGAGACCATATTAAAATTCCACATCGAAAGATTATCAAAACTGAATAAGAAGACCTCCTATAAATAGAGCTCCCTTATTTCAGTTATTGTATTTCATTCTTCTCTTTTGTATTGACATTAGAGAAGAAAATAAAGAGAAGAAAAAAGAGTTGTTTTTTTCGGTGATTTCTTGTGTGAGTTAGAGAAATATTTTTTTGGTAATACTCGAGGCTTGGGTGTGAAGAGATATAGTGTTTTGTATACACTTGTAATATTTATCTGGTAAAAAAGATTTGCAGCAGCTCCGTAGACGTAGCCTATATTGGGTGAACCACGTAAATCTTTGGTGTTCTTGTTGATTATTTTATTCCGCAACTTCTATTATCGTCATGTTCGCTTCTATGCTCTGTGGTTGCAGCTTTGTCTGATTTTCCACATCAGAAAAGATTTTTTGAAATTTTATTAAGGCAGGAGAAGCGATGGCCGGAAATGACGGATCGGGACCTGGAATCAATAAGTTCGACGGTACAGATTTCACATTCTGGCGATTACAGATTAAAGATTATTTGTATAGCAAGAAGCTACATCAACCTCTATCCGGGGTGAAACCAGAAAAGATGGAGGATGATGAGTGGGAGCTCCTTGATCGACAGGTGTTAGGAGTAATACGATTGACCCTAACAAAGAACGTGGCACACAACGTGACGGAGGCAAAAACTACGGAGGAGATGATGTCCATTTTGTCGGACATGTACGAGAAGCCATCAGCAAATAATAAAGTGTTCCTCATGAAAAAGTTATTCAACTTGAAGATGGAGGAAGGTGCTTTGGTGGCGGCACACATAAATGAATTCAACACGATTGTTTCCCAACTAACATCGGTTAAAATCAAATTTGATGAGGAGATTCGAGCACTTATTCTTTTGGCGCCTTTACCAAATGTTTGGGAGCCGATGCGGGCAGCGGTTAACAATTCTGCTGGAAAAGGAAAGTTACAATTTAATGATATCAGAGATCGAATCCTTGGTGAAGAAGTTCGCAGGATGGATTCGGGAGAAGCAACATCATCGAGATCTGCCCTAAATCTCGAAAACAGAAGTAGGGGCAGGAGTAGCGAAAAAGATTCTAACCGATGATGTGGCAGATCCAAATCAAGAACTGAAAAAGACAAAAATACATTTGAAAAGAAATTGAAGTGCTGGAGCTGTGGTGAAACTGGTCACATGAAAAAGGACTGCAAATCACCCAAGAATAATGCAAATGTTGTTACTGAGAATGTACATGATGCCTTAGTACTATCCATGGAAAGCCCGGTTGATTCTTGGGTTAGGGATTCGGGAGCTTCATTTCATACCACTGGTGATCGTGAGCTATTCAATAATTACACTGTTGGTAATTACAGAAAAGTTTTCCTGGCTGATGGAAAACCTTTGGAAATAGCTGGCATAAGTGATGTCAGTTTGAAAATGTCAAACGGATCTATCTGGAAACTCAACAAAGTGAGGCATGTACCAAAGTTGACCCGGAATCTGATCTCAGTAGGACAACTTGATGACGAAGGCCATAAAGTGACCTTTGGTGATGGCTCTTGGAAAGTGAGCAAAGGAGCCATGATTGTTTCTCGAGGAACAAAAACTGGAACTCTTTATATGACTTCCAGTTGCAGAGAAATGCTAGCAGCTGTGGATGCGGGAGCTAACTCAAGTCTATGGCACTGTAGACTTGGACATATGAGTGAGAAGATAATGAAGATGCTGATATCAAAAGGGAAGCTACCGGAGTTAAAAACTGTCGAACACAAACTGTGTGAAAGTTGTGTTCTTGGAAAACAAAAAAGAGTGAGCTTTTCGAAAGGCGGTAGGGAACCAAAAGCATCAAAATTGGAGTTGGTTTATACTGACGTATGGGGGCCATCTCCTGTGACATCCCTTGGCGGCTCACGATATTATGTCACATTTATCGATGATTCGAGCAGGAAAGTTTGAGTTTATTTTTTGAAAAATAAATCTGATGTTTACGAAACATTTAAGAAGTGGAAAGCCATGGTGGAGAATGAGACCAACTTGAAGGTAAAATGTTTACGATCTGATAACGGTGGAGAATATGAAGATTTTGAGTTCAAGAAGTATTGTGCACTAAACAGGATCAAGATGGAGAAAATCATTCCTGGTACACCTCAACACAGAATGGTGTGGCTGAAAGAATGAACAGAACTCTGAATGAACGTGCCAGGAGCATGAGATTGCACGCTGGACTGCCGAAATCATTCTGGGCTGATGCAGTTAACACTGCAGCGTATTTGATCAACAGAGGACCTCCGGTACCACTTGATTGCAGAATACCAGAGGAGGTCTGGAGCGGCAAAGGAGTAAACCTTTCGTTCTTGAAAGTATTTGGTTGTCTCTCATATGTTCACATCGATTCAGCCAGTAGAACGAAACTTGATCCGAAATCAAAGAAATGTTTCTTTATTGGTTATGGAGATAATGATTTTGGTTATCGGTTCTGGGATGACCAAAATGGAAAGATCATTCGGAGCAGAGATGTCATTTTCAATGAGCAAGTTTTGTACAAAGACAAATCAGACATTTCAGCTGGAGATAAATGTCCTGAAGTCAAGAAAACAAATGAAGTGCCATTGATAGATATTCCTATGAATGAATCGGAGGATAGTAACCAGGAAGAAGAAACTGCACAAGAAGCTGATCCACAAACTTCGGTGATTGAACTGAGGAGATCTTCGAGAACAATAAGACCACCTGATAAGTACTCCCCTGCACTTCATTATATTTTGCTGACAGATAAAGGTGAACCAGAGACCATTGATGAAGCGATGCAAAATGATGATTCAATCAAGTGGGAGTTAGCCATGAAAGACGAGATGAATTCACTGTCATCCAATCAGACTTGGGAGTTAACAGAACTTTCTAAAGACAAAAATACATTACACAACAAGTGGGTGTACCGGATCAAAGAAGAAGTTGACGGTAGCAAGCGGTACAAGGCGAGACTTGTTGTGAAAGGTTTTCAACAGCGGGAAGGCATTGATTATACTGAGATTTTCTCTCCAGTGGTGAAGTTAACAACTATCAAAACTGTACTTGGACTAGTGGCAAAGGAAGACTTACATCTGGAGCAGTTGGATGTAAAGACGGCGTTTCTTAATGGTGACTTGGATGAAAAAATTTATATGAAGCAACCACATGGATTTGAAGTACGAGGGAAAGAAAAAATGGTATGCAAAATTCAGAAGAGCTTGTACGGTCTCAAACAAGCTCCAAGACAGTGGTACAAGAAGTTTGATAGATTCATGAATAACAACGGTTTCCTGAGGTGTCAGGCGGATCACTGTTGTTATATGAAGAAGATTGATGGTTCTTATATCATTCTACTGCTATATGTGGATGACATGTTGATAGCAGGATCGTGTCTGGAGGAGATTGATAAACTCAAGAGAGAGTTATCAAAAGAATTTGCAATGAAAGATTTGGGAGCTGCAAAGCAAATCCTTGGAATGAGGATCTCAAGAGATCGGGTGAACGAAGTCTTGAAGTTATCTCAGACAGAGTACGTGAAAAAGGTGCTTAGCAGATTCAACATGGATGAAGCTAAAGCTGTGAATACTCCTCTGGCTAGTCACTTTAAACTAACCAAAGCTCAATCTTCATCGACGGAGCAGGAGCATGCTTATATGAATAAAATTCCTTATGCCTCTGCTGTCGGAAGCCTCATGTATGCGCACACCAGACCAGACATAGCACATGCAGTGGGAGTTGTGAGCAAGTTTATGAGCAATCCGAGAAAACAACACTGGAAGCAGTGAAGTGGATTCTAAGATACTTGAAAGGTACTGATGGTTTATCTCTATGCTTCAGGAGGACTAATCAGGACTTACAAGGATATGCCGATGCCTACATGGGTGGTGACCTAGATGGCAGAAAGAGTACTACTGGATATGTGTTCACATTAGGTGGTACGACAGTAAGTTGGGTGTCCAAGTTGTAAAAGATTGTTGCACTTTCGACTACTGAAGCTGAGTACGTTGCAGTCACGGAAGCGAGCAAAGAGATGATTTGGTTGAGATCATTCCTTAAAGAATTGGGTCAGAAGCTTGAGAATAACACATTACACTGTGACAGTCAGAGTGCTATTCATTTGGCAAAGAATCCTGTTTATCATGCTAGGACGAAGCATATACAGGTTCGATACCATTTTATCAGATCAGTTTTGGAAGATGGAATCTTGATGCTTGAAAAGATTCCTGGAAGTAAAAATCCAGCTGATATGTTCACAAAGGCGGTGACCACTGACAAACTGAAGTTATGTTCGACTTCAGTTGGATTGCAAGTATAAGCAAGGAGGCATGAGCTGCTGCATTGACTGTGTGAAACCATGATTGAAATCAAGTCTTCAAGTGGGAGAATTGTTAAGGGTGAGACCCATATTAAAATCCCACATCGGAAGATTATCAAAACTGAATGAGAAGACCTCCTATAAATAGAGCTCCCTTATTTCAGTTATTGTATCTCATTCTTCTCTTTTGTATTGACATTAGAGAAGAAAATAAAGAGAAGAAAAAAAAGTTGTTTTTTTCGGTGATTTCTGTGTGAGTTAGAGAAATATTTTCTCGGTAATACTCGAGGCTTGGGTGTGAAGAGATATAGTGTTTTGTATACACTTGTAATATTTCTCCGGTAATAAAGATTTGCAGCAGCTCCGTGGACGTAGCCTATATTGGGTGAACCACGTAAATCTTTGATATTCTTGTTGATTATTTTATTCCTCAATTTTTATTATTGTCATATTCGCTTCGGTATAATCCATAACACTTGAAGTTTGGCTACGTGATTTATATATAGGTCATGTCATATATATATATATATATATATATATATATATATATATATATATATGATATAATGAGCTAGTGATGTCAATCACATATAATTATTTTTTAAATAACATATATATGATTAAAGTATATTACTCTAAAATTCAAGGTCCATGTTTCTTTTACATAATAATAAAAAATATACTTTTTTTTAAAAAAAATAGTTATTACATGAGACAAAATAGCACGATAAATATGTAATACACGCTTTAGATTTTAAATCAAAGGGAATATGTATTGGAAGAATATGGACACGCAACGCAATGCATTTAGCTTTGTGGTTATGTGAGACTTGGATTGAAATTATATACTAGGAATCAAAATTGCTTGCAAATCAAGAACATGTGATTAAGATTTTGGTTCCCGAGAACAGAAAATGGACTCGAAATCGAATTGATCCGGGATCGTGATAAAATCCCGACAATGACAAGACATCTTGATTTATATTATTTAATTTAATTTATATAAGATAAAGTTTAAGTAATTTATTTATTTATTTTCCCTTACTTTGTTAACGAACATTGAGTAGTATGATATTAAAATGAGAAAAATGTCAAATGGTCCTCTATGATAAGGGTTTTGATATCCTTATAAGTAATGAAATTGGGTTATTAAGTCCTGATTGTAAGTTGTTTGAGGTAGAATTTAGAAGAACTTGTTTTATGAAATTAATTAGCTTTGTCTGAAGGTTTCAGTATTTATCACTCTCCTCAGAGCCCACTCCATTTGGATCCATAACAAGTTATGAGAAACCACAGATATACAAATACAGAGATGCATACAAACCTAAAAGAAAAACTATTTTAAAAATATATTCATATTTCAAAAAGTCCTCAAACTCATGGACAACAAATAATAATGAACACAATAACAAAAAATGACCCCCTATGGCTGACGCATATGGTATGAGACGTGGTATTTAATGAGACTGTTTTCTATGCTAACAAAATAGTACCAGAATCAGCCAGCTCTAAACAAGCTGAGCAGACTTCACAGGAAAAGGATGAAGGTGGAGCTTATTTAACCTATTGTCTATAGGAGTCCAAGCGAAAGTCGAAGCGGAAGAGTATGATATCACTCTCGATGCCCCGCCAAATGTCGAATAAATCACGGCATGCAGTCGAGCTATAAACTGACTGCAAATTTAGCGCTGACTGGGAGGCAACCCAGTGTTTCTTTTCGATCATTAAATAAACAAAAAATACATGCGTCCTCCACCATTAAAATACATGTAATTTTTTTTTTTCAAAAATGAAGACTAATGAAGATTTAAGGATATATTTTTTGAAAAAAAAAATGCATACAAATATGGTCTAAGGAAGAAAATAATATAAAATGGTAATTGAGTCAAATCATATGTCAGAATACACAAAAAATAAAATCTATATTTATTATAATTAAAATTATATAACCTTAAAATTTAGAAAGCATTTATATATAACTTAGGGGCTAATTTAGACCTATGTGGCTATTAAACCCTTGTATTTTTAAATTTTGAGCACAAATAACCTTAAAAACATGCACGGGCAAGAGGTTGTGTGCTAAAATTTTGAAAACATGGGTAAGTATGTGCTCAAGGTTAAAAAACACATAAAGCTAATATATCATTTTTTTTATTGGCGATTTTTAGCAATCTCGATAATTCACATGGATAATGTATGCAATTACCCCATAAATTAGTGGTTGGATATGTATGTTTTAGCTGATATTTTTATCACTCATTTTATTAAAAAAAAATTAATCAATTCATTAAACGTGCTTTAACAAATACACTATGTTTTGTATTTCTAATATCGAATATTAATTGTCTCATCAAATATATCTATTTATCAATCAATCAATCATCATCATCAATCAAATATGAGAGTTTGAGTTGTGATTTTCCTCAGCTAGCCCTGATTTTTTCAATATTAATGATTCATTAAGTGTTAATTGGTCTTTTCCATTAATCCATTAATTATTTTTCCATCTATATCGGTTGTTTTATGGCTTTTGTCCTTTGATATCCCTTCTTTCTTTGAATTTTTTATGATGCATTTACAGTGATTAAGAAGTACTTGGATTTAATTGTTGGCAAGAAGATATGTCTTGTTCTTTGATTTACATATTTAATAATAATTTTTAGATTTGAGAAAAATATGATATATCTATATCATTCTTTTAAACTATTAAGATTAAAAAAGATTTGATATATATTGATGCGATTATCACAAAATGACTGCCCGGGGATGGGTAAATTCCCGAGCGGAAAAGGTAGGTGAAGATACAAAATATATGAATATCTTATCCGTTTGGAGACGAAGTTCTACCAATATTTTTTAGAGAGTGAGTCCATAGCCCTACCTTGCCCCCCAGGATGGGCTTTTATACTCGCCCACCCGGGTCCTCAATGATTACTGGGTATGGCCTTACTGACAACTTTTAGGGTGATAAGATGGTTATCACGTGTGATTTAGACCCCCACAATTTCCGGACAGAGCCCACTCCTTTGGATCGTGTTTAGTAATGATTGGATTTGTGATTTGAACCTGACACACTTCAAATAAACGTGGCCGTTTCCTGGCCCTAAAAATAGAAAGGCCGGGGCCCCACTGGTTTTCCTTTCCTTTCCTAACTTCCGAAGGCTTACTCCGGGAGGTTCTAGCTCCCAGGCCCCTTACCCGGGTTCCTTTCGATCTCCTGTATCGGTCCGGGTGCTAAGGCCTCCCAGGTTAAGCCTTCCTCGTAGATCCCAGGTTATTGCCCCCAGTCCCGGGTTCCTTAATATATTGCGGTTACACCATCCTCTCGGGTCCAATCCACCCGGGGTATCGTAATATGATATCACCACACTTCCTAAAGATAGTCGGGCTAGGACCTGCTCCGCTGTCCCGAGAAGCTAATACCATCTTCCCGGGTCCAATCCACCCGAGGTATCGTCATCCCGGGTATGTGATATCACCACACTTCCTAAAGATAGTCGGGCTAGGACCTGCTCCGCTGTCCCGAGAAGCTAATACCATCTTCCCAGGTCCAATCCACCCGGGGTATCGTAATATGATATCACCACACTTCCTAAAGATAGTCGGGCTATGACCTGCTCCGCTGTCCCGAGAAGCTAATACCATCTTCCCGGGTCCAATCCACCCGAGGTATCGTCATCCCGGGTATGTGATATCACCACACTTCCTAAAGATAGTCGGGCTAGGACCTGCTCCGCTGTCCCGAGAAGCTAATACCATCTTCTCGGGTCCAATCCACCCGGGGTATCGTAATATGATATCACCACACTTCCTAAAGATAGTCGAGCTAGGACCTGCTCCGCTGTCCCGAGAAGCTAATACCATCTTCCCGGGTCCAATCCACCCGAGGTATCGTCATCCCGGGTCCTATCTCCCGAGGTATTGTGATATATCCATTCGGGGTATCTACCCGGGAGTCACTACCCTTACGTCAGCCCTAGACGCTTCGTAGTGCGCCTATCAGAGAATTTGTCAGACGTCGCTTCAGCTTCTTGAGCACGCTTTGCGTATCTCTACCGTTCATTTCAAAATACACGGCTCAGATTATTTTGGCCCCTTTTAGTATTTAATCCTCGCGACCCTTCCTTTCTTCTTCTCACCGTCTTTCTTCTCGAACTCATTACCCTTTGGCTTTCAGCGACTGTGCTTCCAGTTCCGTTGTTCGCTTCATTGCATCCCTAATTCGCTTTAATTCTGTAAGTTTTCTTTCCAATGTCTACAGGTACCTCATCTAGTTCTGGAGCGAACGCCAAAGGCTCGCCCAGAGACGAGGAGCCAAGCGGTAGCTCGAGCGATGCTTGCTCCGCTTCTGCGCTGCTTTCCCGACCTTCTTCTTTTAAGCAAGCTTCCCAACTCCCGACTAAGCCTTCCGCTGCTTCTTCCTCTCGCCCCAAAGGAAAAGGCAAACAAAAAGTGAAGAACCCAAAACCCCTATCTTCTGTGCCCTCTTTCTTGGGCTGGTACACTTACCTTCCTAGCACCCTCTCCCAAGGGGCCGCGGAGGAACTTCGTGGCTCAGGGGAAATCCCTTTATCCTACTCCTTATTCCGTCCTCTACCTGGGAGTACTCCTGATACTCCTCCTCCCGGTTGCTACACATTTTTCCAAGACCAAATTCGGAGTGGCCTTCAATTTCCCATTCCTCCTTTCTACCTAGCTGTTGCCGACTTCTTTCAAGTTCCTGTTAATCAATTCCACCCGAACTCCTTCCTAATAATGGCCTCGACCTATATCCTCTTTAAAATGCACAACTTAGCCATCACCCCTCTGATTTTGCACTACTTTTTTCTTGCCGCTTTAACGAAGGAGCTTTCTCCCTGGCCGCACGGCTGAATGCTCGTTTTCTTTCCAATATCCCCTCATCTTTAAAGGGATGGAAAGAGCGGTATTTTTTTATTCAACCCCCGGCTCCTTTCACTTTTAGGACCGGGTTCTTATCTAGTCTCCCTCCTCAACCTGAGCTTCCCGAACATTATAAGGTTGAGGAGCCTTATACTCATAGCTTGGCCTTAGTCAAGAATAGGACATTTTCCTCCCCCGCCTTATTAACGAACGATAACATCATAGCCTACGGGTTGGGCACCCGGGTGGAAGATCTCCTTGACCAGGTGATCAATGCATACGGCGACCCGGGGGCTCAACCTGGTAATGGCTGCTCTCTGAATTTCTTTAAACTGCTTTATTATTAATACGTACATGTACTCACAGTAATTCCTTTGGTGCAGAGCCATCAGATATGATCAGGGAAGAGTTCGCCCGGCGGGCAGCCGAGAGGAAGGCTGCTAAAGAGAAAACCCAAGCCTTAGCCGAGCGAAGGAAAAAGGCCCGGAGGGAGGAAAAGAGTCATGTTCATCCGCAAAGTCCTTTGCGTTTACCCACCGTGGTAGTCCCTCCGTCTACAGTGCCGATTCTTTCAGCTGTGCTCTCTCCCCCTTCAAGTGCTGCTGCTGCCGGGACTTCTGTCATGGTGCTATGCCCACCTCGACTTGCTTCCCAAGCCCAGCTATCTTTGTCATCGGAGGACTTGGAAGATGAGGTACCACTTTCCCATCGTAAAAGGAAAATCGGCCAGGTATCCCAGATGATCGACCTGACGGACTCGGAGGACGTCCTGCTGTCCAAGGACCTGGCCTCATCTGCTCCTACTTCTTCTATGGCCCTTCGGGCCCCGGGCTGGGACGCTTCTATCTCTGCGGGTGACCCCAATTCTCACGCCTGGGGTGACCGAGTGGATTCTACCTCCTGGGGCTCTCGATTTCCTCTGTTCTTATCAGGGACAACCTCCTCCAAAGTTGCCCAAATCCAAAGCTTGCTCTCCCCGGAAGATCACTCTTTACTGGCAGCTCGTGGTATCACCTCCAAACTATCGGAGGGTGTTTCCCATGCTTATACGGTAAACTCTGCCCTTTAGATATCTGAAAAAAGGTGCTTGTGCACGTCTTTATTTAATCCATTGGTTGCTTTGGATGCAGGGCTTATGCATGATGGCCAATGCCCTTGATGAGGCGAACGCTAGTCTCTCCCGAGAGAGCGAGAGGTGCAGCTCTTTTGAGGAGCATATCACTCTGCTTCAATCACAGGCAGCCGCCCTAAGAGAGACTCATGAAGCGGAGGTTCGATCCCACCAAGAGTTGCTGGAGGGTTTCCGGGCAGATGTGGCGCGAGTGGAGGAAAGATGGCAGCGTAAGCTAGTTGAGATCCAAGATCGCCGCTCTTCCGAGATTCAATCTCTGGAAGCTCAAATAGAGCAAATTACCCGGGAGCTTGGTCAAGTTCGGCAGGAAAAAGACCTGGCTTTGAACGCAGTGAGTGGGATTCAGGCTTCCGCGGAGGTGATGCAGAACCAGTTGGTAATCGCCCATACGGACGTGGATATGCATCATTCTTCAGATCTGGATGCTGCACAGGCTTTGGAGGAGCGCTTTGGTACCGAAGCTGAATGGCGGAATTCTTTCCTTTCTTCCAAGGAGTTCGAGCAGAAGGTGATGGATAAGTCCTTCGATTTCTTCACCCAGGGCTTTGACCTCTGTTCTACTCAGTACGAGGAAGCTGGCCTGATGCAGGAAGGAGTTCCAGATCTTAATTTGGCCATTGCTTCTTTACCCTCCGGTCCTGAAAATGAAGGAGAAGGGCCCCAGGAAGGGGTAGATGCCAGCGAAGAGCACAAATCTCAAGAGGGAACCGACCCCTCGGGTTCTTAGATTTAGGCTATTCATCGGAGCTTTAGGCTTCGGCTCCTAACTTCTATACATGTATATTTTGTTGTTAAGGAAAAAACTTTGTTCTTGATTCGCCTCTTTACTCGAATGATTTTTTCTGTATGCCTGGATAAATCCTCTGTTTTGATATATTTTTTTACCATGAGCTTCGAACATGAGGGTGGCCTATTCCCTCGGGCATTTCCGATGCCCGAGCGCCAGGAATCCTGGGTCCTTTTCAAGCCCCAGGTGGTGGGTTGCCTGAGCTCATATTGCTCACGCATTACCACAAGCCTTTGAGCACCAGGGTGGTGGATCACCTTGGTTTTTTGGTGACAGGGTGGCAGATCGCCTGGACTTACATGGCTCGTGAATTACTACGGGCCTTTGAGTACCAGGGTGGTGGATCACCTGGGTTTTTTGGTGCCAGGGTGGTGGGTCACCTGGGTTTTTTGGTGCCAGGGTGGCAGATCACCTGGACTTACATGACTCGTGAATTACCACGGGCCTTTGAGTACCAGGGTGGTGGATCACCTGGGTTTTTTGGTGCCATGGTGGCAGATCACCTGGACTTACATGGCTCGTGAATTACCACGGGCCTTTGAGTACCAGGGTGGTGGATCACCTGGGTTTTTTGGTGCCATGGTGTCAGATCACCTGGACTTACATGGCTCGTGAATTACCACAGGCCTTTGAGTACCAAGGTGGTGGATCACCTGGGTTTTTTGGTGCCAGGGTGGCAGATCACCTGGACTTACATGGCTCGTGAATTACCACGGGCCTTTGAGTACCAGGGTGGTGGATCACCTGGGTTTTTTGGTGCCAGGGTGGCAGATCACCTGGACTTACATGGCTCATGAATTACCACGGGCCTTTGAGTACCAGGGTGGTGGATCACCTGGGTTTTTTGGTGCCAGGGTGGCAGATCACCTGGACTTACATGGCTCGTGAATTACCACGTGCCTTTGAGTACCAGGGTGGTGGATCACCTGGGTTTTTTGGTGCCAGGGTGGCAGATCACCTGGACTTACATGGCTCGTGAATTACCACGGGCCTTTGAGTACTTTTGCGATTACAATAGATCAAAACATACCTTTTATTTATACAAACGGCAGAAACATAATTTACAGGCGCATATGTACTTTTAAGGATAATAAGACTTAAGATGCAGAGTATTCCAGGGCCTCTGTAGGACTTTGCCCCGGCTGTCCTCCAAATAACAGGCGCTCCTTCCTATCCTCCAAATTACTTTGTAAGGTCCTTCCCATTTTGCTTCTAGCTTCTTTATCCCTCCTGCCGGGTTAACTTTCTTCAGTACCAAATCTCCTATCTGGAATTCTCGGGTTTTGACCTTTTGATTGAACGCCTTGATTATCCTGCTCCGATAGCTAGGCTTCCATTCGAATAGCGGCCCGTTCTCTTTTTTCTTCAATCAGGTCTAACTCTTGCATCCTGTCCATGGTTTCTCCCTCCTGGTGGGCTCTCACCCGGGGGGAGGTCTGTCCGATTTCCACTGGGATCACGGCCTCGGACCCATACACCAAGCTGAAGGGTGTTTCTCCTGTGGCCGTCCTGGGGGTAGTGCGGTAAGACCATAGCACACCGGGGACCTCCTCCACCCAACTTTTACCAGCACCAAAGAGTCGGGTTTGTAAAGTTTGGATGATAGTCCTGTTAGTTACTTCCGTTTGTCCGTTGCTTTGGGGGTACGCCACGAAAGTGAATACCTGATTTACCATCATCTCTGTGCACCAATCCTTTATTTTCTTTCCCTGGAACTGCCTCCCATTGTCCGAGACAAGCTTCCGAGGTAAACCAAATCGGCAGACAATGTTATTCCAAATAAATCCCAACACCGCCTCTTCAGTGATTCTCGCTAATGGCTCAGCCTCCACCCATTTAGAGAAATAATCCACTGCCACCAGTAAGAACTTATTCTGTCCGGAGCCCACAGGAAATGGTCCCACGATATCCATGCCCCACTGATCAAAAGGGCAGGATGCCCACATCGGCTGTAAATCCGCCGCTGGCTTATGAGAAAAGTTCCCAAATCTTTGGCATCCTTCACACGTTTTGACTACCTGCTGGGAATCCTGCTGCAGGGTGGGCCACCAATATCCCGCCAATAGGGTACGCCGGACCAAGCTCAGAGCCCCTCCGTGATCTCCGCAACGGCCTTCGTGTATTTCCTGAAGTACATACCCCACTTCTCCTTGGACTAGGCACCTTAGCAAGGGACCCTGAAAAGATCGCCGGTAGAACTTTTCATTAATCAAGGTGAATCGAGCTACCTGCCTTCTGAGCTTCCGGGCATGTGCCTCCTCCCCAGGAAGGATTCCTATCTGCAAGTACTCCACAAGGGGAGCCATCCAGGATCTTTCCGAGGCCTCTTCTTCCCTTCCTTCAATGGCCATCACCGACCTGGACTGTTGTATCACCTCCCAGCTATCAATACCAGTGAGGGATGATGCCACCCTGGCTAGGGCGTCTGCCTCCGCATTATTCTTCCTGGGAATTTGCTCAATGCTCCAGCTAGAAAATTCTTCTCCCTGCTGTTTGATGAGTCCCACATACTCCTGCAATCTCTTCTCTCTGATGCCAAAAGTTCCCTGGACTTGCTGCACTAACAGTTGAGAATCCGAATACACAATCACATGCCTGGCTCCCGCCTCCCGAGCCAATTTCAAGCCTGAGATTACTGCTTCATACTCTGCTTCATTGTTTGACTTGAAAGATGATAATCTTATCGCCACTTTAGTTTTTTCCTGAGTGGGAGAAATGAGGATCACCCCCACTCCGCTTCCTTCCAAACTGCTGGCCTCATCCACAAAGATTCTCCACACCTCCTCCTGTCCAAATGTGATGACCTCGGTCAGGAAGTCAGACAAAGCTTGTGCCTTAATAGCTGCCCGAGGCCTATACTCTATATCGTATTCTCCCAATTCTACTGTCCACTTGACCAATCGACCTGAAGCATCCGGTTGAGTCATCACCCGGCCCAAGGGGCTATTGGTCAGGACAGTGACCGGATGCGATAAGAAGTAAGGTCGGAGCTTTTGGGCAGTCAAAATAAGGGCCAGGGCCATCTTTTCCATTTCACTGTATCGGGTCTCGGGCCCCTTCAAAGCATGGCTTACGTAATAAACTGGCTTTTGATCTCCTCCCTCTTCCTTTATTAACACCGTGCTCACAGCAAACTCTGTCGTGGAGATATAAACCCACAATCTCTCCCCTGGTTCGGGCTTAACCAGGATGGGCAGATTTGCCAGATGCTCCTTTAATTCCTGGAAAGCCCATTCACAATCCTCACTCCATCCAAATCTCTGAGCCTTCCTCAACACCTGAAAGAAAGGATGACTCCGGTGGGCAGACCGAGCAATGAAACGAGATAGGGCAGTGACTCTTCCAGTCAACAGCTGCACTTCCCTAATGGATGAGGGTGATGACATCTCCCTCAGGATTTTTACTTTCTCCGGGTTTACCTCTATTCCTCTCTCGGTCACTACAAATCCCAAGAATTTCCCATTTTTCACTCCGAACACGCACTTGGCCGGGTTAAGCTTCACCCCGTACCTTCGCAAGGTACCAAAGGTTTCTTCAAAGTCAGGAATAAAATGGTCCCGGGTCCTGGATTTCACCAGAATATCATCCACATATACCTCGACATTCCGGCCCAATTGATTTTTGAAAACTCTATCCATCATTCTTTGATAGGTGGCTCCTGCATTCTTTAACCCAAAAGGCATAACCACATAACAAAATGTTCCTCCTGACGTAACAAAACTGACCTTATCCTGATCCTCCCTAGCCAGGGGAATTTGATGGTATCCCTGGTAAGCATCCATAAAGCAAAGCAGCTCATAACCAGAGGTAGAATCTACTAACTGATCAATCCGGGGCAGGGGATAGCAGTCCTTGGGGCAGGCTTTGTTTAAGTCTCGGAAATCTATACACATTCTCCATTTCCCTGTACTTTTGGGTACCAGCACTACGTTAGATAACCAAGTAGGAAACTGTACCTCTTTAACGTGCCCTGCTTCCAGAAGTTCCCGGACTTGCTCAGCAATGACCTTGTCTTTTTCTGCCCCAAAGTGTCTCTTCTTTTTCCTGACGGGCAGGGATCCTGAGAGGATATTTAGCCTATGCTTTGCCAAATGGGCCGGGACTCCAGTTATCTCCTTAGGAGACCAGGAAAACACACCCGCGTTCTGGGTCAGATAGTTCTTTAATTGCTCAAACAAAGCAGGCTCCATCCCCCGAGCCACCCGGGCGATCTTCCCTGGCTGTCCAGGCACTACCTCCACCTCCTCATATTCTTCTTTTACTTCTCCTACTGCGCACACCTCTTCTTGTCTGGAACCATCTCTCCTATCCGTCCCTCGTGCCCTCTTTTTATCCACCCGGATGGTGTCCGCATAACACCGTCGGGATGAGTGTTGATCTCCCTTTACTTTGCCCACTCGATCCCCCACCGGGAATTTGATCTTTTGGTGGTAAGCGGAAGCGACAGCCCTAAAGGCATTTAAGGCCGGCCTTCCCAGGATAATATTGTAGGAAGATGGGGCCTCCACCACGGTGAAGAGGGCCATGACAGTCTTCTTTGTATCGCCCGATCCTAACGTAATAGGCAACCGCACTTCTCCTTTAGGCCGAATGGTATGTACTGCAAACCCATACAGGGATGTTTTTACAGGGTTAACCTCACATCCCCGCAAGTCCATTTGCTCAAATGCATCCTGAAAAATGACATTCACAGAACTCCCCGAATCCACAAACACCCTTCTTATGTCATAGTTAGCCACCTGCGCTCGGATGAGTAAAGCATCGTTGTGGGGTAGACACACTCCCTCCAAATCCTCGGGCCCAAATGTAATGACTAGGCAGGGATCTGGTCTTCGGGCCTCGATTCCTAGGACCTCTCTTTAGCTCCAAGATTTCCGAGCCCTATTAGAGTACCCGTCAGTGGATCCTCCCGAAATCATGTTGATCACCCCTTTGGAAGATCCCTCTCGGGGTCCTTTGTCAGGCCCCCGTGGCGTTACCTCCCGGGCTTTTGAGGGGTCAGGCCTATTGTTTCGCGGGGTGTCAAACCGGGGTACCCAGGGGCGTCTCCGCTGTTTTTTCTCCACATGCTTTGTTTTTTCGGGTATAGGCTGCCCTGGTTCCACGATGAGCCTCCGGCACTCATTAGTATCGTGTGTGTTAACCCAGTGTATCGAACAATATTTTCCCGGCCTTTTTGGTGGTAACGGCTGAACATTCTCCTCACACAAGTGGATTTCCCTATCCCGGGTTACCCTGTGAGGAGCAAAAGTGTAGTGACCCTTACCCGGATCACCTACTAAACAGAACTTAGGCATGCAATTAACTTAATTAAACAGATATCAGAATAAAACTGCGGAATCCAATAACATTATACAATCCCAAGTAAAGGAATCTGTAATTATCCAATAATATACAACCAAATCGAATAGCTGTATAAACCCAAACAACAGTAATAAAACCTAAGCGAAGCTCCAGCCGGCCAACCACTGACTAGCCTGTCCTGGATCCACCCTCCTCGTCCAATCGCAAACCTGCCCCATGGAATAGGGTGTCCAGAAAATACAGAGTACGAGACGTGAGCATAAAACGCTCAGTGCGAGAGTATGAGTATACATGCATGCAAAGTGAACTCCCTATAGACTCGAGGTCAAGGATCAGATAACAGAGACAGACCGGGCCCTGGTATGTAGCACGCTGTGCCGTCGCTTCAGGAGGTGGCTCCCATACCGAGATAATCGTGGAAACGCCGGACCCAAATCGATGGAAGTCCATCCACTAACAGGATAGGGTACAACCCTACTACAGACATCTCGAAGGAGATACAGCAAGATGCAAATGAATGCAGCATAATATCATGGCATATAAATCATGCAGTCATATAATACATGCATACTCAGTTAGGATATCTCGAACAGTACTTTCGTACCTCAAAACAGTGAAAGCTCTACCAACTCTAGGTCCACGCCTATAGTCTGCTCTACACTGTCAAATGATACCACTATCATTAAAGTGCTCTAAAAGCCTTAACTAAGCTATTGCATACTCCTAAATATTTATAGGAAGCAAAAGCTATACCTTCGTCCGTCGTTAGCCCTTTGATGTCGATGCCTCCAAAACTTGGGCACAACTCCGCTACGACTACCGAACGCCTCTCCGACCTCCGGACCAAGCCTAAGAAGACTAGAACAGCTCCAAAAGGACTAGAAAGGAAAGGAGAACTCGGAATTGGCAAAGAGAAATGAAGCCTCGGCCTTCTATTTATAGACAACGATCGGAACTTCCGATCCCTGATCGGAACGTCCGAACCTCGATCGGAATGTACGATCCTGCCATCGGAGCTTCCGAAGATCCTGATCTGCCACGTGTCAAAATATCACTTGTTGACTCCGGATAGGGGTGATCGGAGCTTCCGGTCCTGATCGGAGCTTCCGATCCAACCACACGTCATGCCTGACGTAATATCGATCGGTGCCTCCGATCGCTTATCGGAGCTTCCGGTCCTGATCGGAGCTTCCGATCGTGCCTTCGGAGCTTCCGATCCGTCCGATGCCTAATTCAATTAATTAGCATTAGTCCTTTAATTACCCAAATAGGGCACGGGCTACTACATTCTCCCCCACTTAAGATATTTCGTCCTCGAAAACAGATCTTAAGTACCGAACGCAAATACAGAAATCAGAAACATTCTTTATTCAAATCAAACGTTTACAGAGTTTGCAACTGAATACAACTTAAAGAATGAAATCAAAACAACTCAGGATGGTCTTTACGCATCCTGTCCTCAAGCTCCCAAGTAGCTTCCTCAGTGCCTCGGCGCTGCCACTGAACTAAAACTAAAGGAATGACTTTGTTCCGTAAAACCTTATCCTTATAATCAAGGATGCGAAGAGGTTTCTCAACATAAGTCAAATCCTTGTCTACCTGAACCTCAGATCGCTGCAGAATATGAGATTCATCCGCCACATACCGTCGCAACAGAGATACGTGGAACACGTCGTGAATGCTGGATAGATGCGGTGGCAATGCTAGTCGATAAGCCAAATCACCAATGCTCTCCAAGACCTCAAACGGACCGATAAATCTGGGAGACAACTTGCCCTTAAGGCCAAATCTGAGAATCTTGCGGAAAGGTGACACTCTCAGAAACACTTTCTCCCCGACCTCGAACTGCAAAGGCCTACGCTTGATATTAGCATAACTGGCCTGACGATCCTGTGCAGTCTTAATCCGTTTCTTGATTTGATCAACAATATCTATCGCCTGCTGGATAAACTCCGGTCCTTCAGCCTGTCTCTCCCCCACTTCTTCCCAGAAGAGTGGAGTACGATAACGTCGCCCATACAACGCTTCAAAAGGTGCCATCCCAATACTAGTGTGATAGCTGTTGTTGTAAGCGAACTCGATCAACGGCAAATGATCCTGCCATGCTGAACCAAAATCCATGACGCACGCTCTAATCATATCTTCTAACGTACGGATAGTGCGCTCTGACTGACCATCAGTCTCCGGATGATAGGCTGTACTCAAACTGAGAGTAGTACCCATCGCACGCTGAACACTCCCCCAGAATCTAGAAGTAAACCTGGGGTCCCGATCGCTGACAATGCTCACAGGCACTCCATGAAGTCGGACGATCTCCTGAATGTACATCCGTGCCATGCGATCCACAGAGTACTCTCGGCTATAGGCAATGAAATGCGCTGACTTGGTGAGTCGGTCCACCACCACCCAGATAGCATCACAGTTCCTCGGGGATACCGGCAAATGGGTCACAAAGTCCATAGTGATAAACTCCCATTTCCATTCAGGAATAGGCAGACTGTGAAGCAATCCTCCAGGTCGTCGGTGCTCTGCCTTGACCTGTTGACACACCAAACATCTCGAAACAAACTGATAAACACTGCGTTTCATTCCCTTCCACCAGAAACGAGTACGTAGATCCTTGTACATCTTGTTGCTCCCAGGATGAATACTCAACTTAGTGCGATGCGCCTGAGACAAAATCTCCTCTCGCAACTCTTCATCCTGAGGAATCACAAGCCTACCAGACAAACACAGAAAGCCATCTGACTGATAATGAAATCCAGACGAGCTACCCTCGTTAGCTAGACGAGCTAAACGCTGGGTCTTTGAATCAGACATCTGAGCATCTCGAATCCGCGAATACAAGGCTGGCTCAGATAATATTGCAAACATCTGGATACTCTGCATACCTTTCTTATGCTTGAAGGTAAAACCTGAAGTACAACAGTCACTGATCGCACTAGACATCGAACAAGTCTGAAGTGCGGATAATCGCACCTTGCGACTCAAAGCATCAGCAGTGAGATTAGCAGCTCCCGGATGGTACTTAATCTCGCAATCATAGTCCTTAAGCAAGTCCATCCAACGTCTCTGTCTCATGTTCAATTCCGCCTGAGTGAACAAATACTTGAGACTCTTATGGTCGGTGAAGATCTCAAATTTCTCGCCATAAAGATAATGACGCCAGATCTTCAAAGCGAACACAATGGCTGCTAACTCCAAATCATGGACTGGGTAGTTGTCCTCGTGAAGCTTCAGCTGTCTAGAAGCGTATGCGATCACATGCCCATTCTGAGTCAGGACACAACCTAACCCCTGAAGAGAAGCATCCGTGTAAACTACATACCCTCCAGATCCTGACGGTAATGCCAACACCGGCGCAGAAGTCAACCGCCGTAGAAGCCTTACGGAAATTCTCCTCACACTCGGAGGACCACTCAAAATCCATACCCTTGCGGGTAAGCTGCGTCAACGGTCGAGCTAACTGAGAGAAGTTCAGAATGAAGCGACGATAATACCCTGCTAGACCCAGAAAACTACGGATCTCAGCAACTGTCGTCGGACGCGACCAATTAAGTACCGCTTCAATCTTGCTTGGATCAACAGAAATCCCCTCCCTGGATATGATATGGCCAAGAAAGACCACTCTATCCATCCAGAACTCACACTTGCTCAGCTTGGCGTACAATTGCTCATCTCGAAGAGTCTGCAGTACTAACCGCAAGTGAGAAACATGCTCTTCCGTATTACGTGAATAAACCAGGATGTCGTCAATGAAGACCACGACAAACTTGTCCAAATACTCCCTGAAGACACGGTTCATCAGATCCATGAATATAGCCGGCGCATTAGTCAAACCAAATGGCATCACTAGGAACTCGTAATGCCCATAGCGAGTACGGAATGCAGTCTTGGCTACGTCCTGATCACGGACTCTCAACTGATGATACCCAGATCTCAAGTCAATCTTGGAGTAAACTGATGTGCCCTGCAGCTGATCAAACAAGTCATCAATACGAGGCAACGGATACTTGTTCTTCACAGTGACTCGATTCAGCTGCCGATAGTCAATGCACAGCCGCATCGACCCATCCTTCTTCTTCACGAAGAGAACAGGAGCTCCCCAAGGAGATACACTAGGACTAATGTACCCCTTGTCCAAAAGATCCTGTAGCTGATTCTTCAACTCACGCATCTCTGACGGTGCCAGACGATACGGTGCTCTAGAAATAGGCGAAGTACCCGGCATCAACTCTATGCCAAACTCGACTTCCCTAGCAGGAGGAAAACCCGGAATCTCATCAGGAAACACATCTGGAAATTCATCCACAACAGGAATGCTCTCTATCCCAATACTCTCAGCGGACAAATCAACTGCATAGATAAGGTAGCCTTCCCCGCCAGACTCTAGAGCTCGACAGGCTCTCAAAGCTGATACCAAAGGCATCGGGGGCCGCGCTCCCTCACCATAGAAAAACCAACTCTCACTCCCTTCCGGATGAAAGCGTACTAATCTCTGATAGCAGTCCACTGAAGCTCGATAGGTAGTCAGCACATCTATTCCCAGAATGCAATCAAAGTCGTCCATCGCCAGGACCATGAGATTCGCTAACAGAATGTTCCCTTCGAACTCTAAAGGGCAACCCATCACTAGACGCTTAGCCAAAGCAGATTGGCCCGTCGGAGTAGAAACAGACATCACTACGTCTAGTGCAATGCATGGTAACTTATGCCTCTTAACAAAACGTGCAGAAATGAAGGAATGAGATGCACCAGTGTCAATAAGTACAAGAGCAGGTATACCATAAAGCATAAATGTACCTGCGATGACTTTCTCATTCTCCTCCACAGCCTGATCATGTCTCAGGGCAAACACCTGGCCAGAAGCTCGTGGCCTCAAATGAGAACTCCCAGCAGACTGTCCCTGCGACCTCTGCTGTACGGTAGCCTGAGAACCCGATCCTGAACCAGAACCGCCTCCCCCAGACTGTGGACAATCCCTCCGGATATGACCAGTCTCTCCACAATGGAAACAAGCTCCAGAAGCTCTGCGGCACTTGTCGGATGGATGGTTCTTCCCACAGTGATCACACTTGTCCTTCTTACCATAACGGACAATACCTCCAGAACCAGAGGAAGAAGAAGATCCAGACTTCTTGAAAGTTTGGGCACGGGGACCCAAAGAACTAGTAGGCCTCGACTGAGGGAAAGACCTGTTCCGCCGAATGCTGTCCTTCGCTTGGTGACAACGACTCACCAAACCCTCGTAGGACATGTCGTCACCAACCGCCACACGGTCATGGATCTCAGGGTTAAGGCCCTGAAGAAACAGATTATACTTCATCTCTGAGCTATCAGCAATCTCGGGGCAATAGGATAGCAGATCAAAGAACCTCTGCTGATACTCATCGATAGACATGGTTCCCTGTCGCAGACTCAGTAGCTCGCCTGCCTTCGACTGACGGAGTGCAGGAGGAAAATACCGCTTTTTGGAAAGCTGTGCGAAACTCGGCCCAGGTGGCCACTCCTCTTGCCGCAACAAAAGGTGTAGAAGTAAACCTCCACCACCTGCGCGCACGCCCATCCAGAAGATAGCCAAGGGTCTCCACCTTCTGCTCATCGGTGCATTGGAAAGTCTGAAAAGTCGTCTCCATGCGGTCTAACCAGTTCTCCACATCCTTCGGAGACTCACCTCCAACTAAGGGCTTAGGACCCATAGCTAAGAATCGACGCACAGTGAAACGCTCGTCGTCATGGTGACGATGACGCCGTTCTCGACGAGGCTCCCGGTCGGCATCACCCCAACGTCCGCCAACACTGCCATGAGAACTCTGGTCGTCACGATTTGACATCTACAAAAATACCTCAAGATGAGACTAAATCCCAAGAAATCTTTTGCATGCTCTGATACCATAAATGTAGTGACCCTTACCCGGATCACCTACTAAACAGAACTTAGGCATGCAATTAACTTAATTAAACAGATATCAGAATAAAACTGCGGAATCCAATAACATTATACAATCCCAAGTAAAGGAATCTGTAATTATCCAATAATATACAACCAAATCGAATAGCTGTATAAACCCAAACAACAGTAATAAAACCTAAGCGAAGCTCCAGCCGGCCAACCACTGACTAGCCTCTCCTGGATCCACCCTCCTCGTCCAATCGCAAACCTGCCCCATGGAATAGGGTGTCCAGAAAATACAGAGTACGAGACGTGAGCATAAAACGCTCAGTGCGAGAGTATGAGTATACATGCATGCAAAGTGAACTCCCTATAGACTCGAGGTCAAGGATCAGATAACAGAGACAGACCGGGCCCTGGTATGTAGCACGCTGTGCCGTTGCTTCAGGAGGTGGCTCCCATACCGAGATAACCGTGGAAACGCCGGACCCAAATCGATGGAAGTCCATCCACTAACAGGATAGGGTACAACCCTACTACAGACATCTCGAAGGAGATACAGCAAGATGCAAATGAATGCAGCATAATATCATGGCATATAAATCATGCAGTCATATAATACATGCATACTCAGTCAGGATATCTCAAACAGTACTTTCGTACCTCAAAACAGTGAAAGCTCTACCAACTCTAGGTCCACGCCTATAGTCTGCTCTACACTGTCAAATGATACCACTATCATTAAAGTGCTCTAAAATCCTTAACTAAGCTATTGCATACTCCTAAATATTTATAGGAAGCAAAAGCTATACCTTCGTCCGTCGTTAGCCCTTTGATGTCGATGCCTCCAGAACTTGGGCACAACTCCGCTACGACTACCGAACGCCTCTCCGACCTCCGGACCAAGCCTAAGAAGACTAGAACAGCTCCAAAAGGACTAGAAAGGAAAGGAGAACTCGGAATTGGCAAAGAGAAATGAAGCCTCGGCCTTCTATTTATAGACAACGATCGGAACTTCCGATCCCTGATCGGAACGTCCGAACCTCGATCGGAATGTCCGATCCTGCCATCGGAGCTTCCGAAGATCCTGATCTGCCACGTGTCAAAATATCACTTGTTGACTCCGGATAGGGGTGATCGGAGCTTCCGGTCCTGATCGGAGCTTCCGATCCAACCACACGTCATGCCTGACGTAATATCGATCGGTGCCTCCGATCGCTCATCGAAGCTTCTGGTCCTGATCGGAGCTTCCGATCGTGCCTTCGGAGCTTCCGATCCGTCCGATGCCTAATTCAATTAATTAGCATTAGTCCTTTAATTACCCAAATAGGGCACGGGCTACTACAAAAAGCGGCAAGCCTCCCTGGTTGATCCTGCCTTCTTCTTCCTTGATTACTCTTGTTTCCTTTCTCCTTCTGTTCTTCCCTCCTGTCCTTTTCCCTATTCTGTCGCTGGGCCTCCTCCATATTGATATATTTCTCGGCTCGAGACAAGAGGTCCTCAAAATATCTGGGAGCCCTCTTGACTAAAGACCGGAAGAATTCTCCTTCTTTAAGCCCTTGCGTGAAAGCAGTGATTTTGGTTTCAGGTGCACACGCAGGCACTTCCAGGGCCACTCTATTGAACTTTTTAATATAATCTCTTAGAGACTCCTCGTTTAGCTGCTTTATCTCGAAGAGGCTAAGAGTGGTTTTCTTGTATCGCTTGCTGCTGCTGAAATGTTGCAAAAAGAATTCCCGGAATTCTTTGAAAGTCTTAATGCTTCCTTCTTCCAGATTTTTGAACCATCTCTGGGCGGAGTCCACCAAGGTAGTTAGAAACACCTTGCACTTGATTTGATCGCCATAGCAATGCAACATTGCCACGTTTTCAAACCGGGTTACATGCTCCTCGGGATCAGCGCTGCCATCATACTTCTTGATTTTGGCGGACTTGAAATAGACTGGCAATGGCTCTCCAATGATTTCCGAAGAGAAGGGACAGCCCAAACTTTTGACCCGCGAAGATTCCCGCGGGTCAGTATTCTCCAGTTTTTGTATTTTTTGTTTCAACATTTCCAGCTCCCCTGCCATGGTGACATTTGCCGATCCTGCATGTGAATTTCCCTCCTCCTCCATGTGTATGCCTTTATTCTTCTCTTTCTCGGGCCTCGGCCCTGGTTCTTCTTCCCCTTCTATTTCCTTTTCATTATCCTTCCCTTGGCCTTCTTTTTCTCCTTGTTGTATCGCCATGATTCTTTGTACAGCCGCATCCACCATAGCGTTCATTTGTTCCTGGAGTGCAGCCACTGTTCGACGAGAGCTTTCAGGATCATCCATGATGGTCATATCTACGCCTTAGACTCACTTCCCACAGACGGCGCCAATGATGCGATTATCACAAAATGACTGCCCGGGGATGGGTAAATTCCCGAGCGGAAAAGGTAGGTGAAGATACAAAATATATGAATATCTTATCCGTTTGGAGACGAAATTCTACCAATATTTTTTAGAGAGTGAGTCCATAGCCCTACCTTGCCCCACAGGATGGGCTTTTATACTCGCCCACCCGGGTCCTCAATGATTACTGGGTATGGCCTTACTGACAACTTTTAGGGTGATAAGATGGTTATCACGTGTGATTTAGACCCCCACAATTTTCGGACAGAGCCCACTCCTTTGGATCGTGTTTAGTAATGATTGGATTTGTGATTTGTACCTGACACACTTCAAATAAACGTGGCCATTTCTTGGCCCTAAAAATAGAAAGGCCGGGGCCCCACTGGTTTTCCTTTCCTTTCCTAACTTCCGAAGGCTTACTCCGGGAGGTTCTAGCTCCCAGGCCCCTTACCTGGGTTCCTTTCGATCTCCTGTATCGGTCCGGGTGTGGGGACCCGGGTTGCTAATCTCATCTTAGGGCAATGAACGATTAATAGACAATTAATCGAACAATAAAAGAATATTCAAACCAAGAGCAAACAAATTTTTTTTTTTTAAAAAATCTTAGCACCTCGCTCGATCGGGTAAACTCACCCGATCGAGCGAGCAAGAAAATCCTGCTCTCGGGGCTGAATCCATATTGGCCTCGCTCGATCGGTGGAAATCACCCGATCGAGCGAGCCCAAAAACTCACTTCTCGGCTTTGGAAAATCACAGGCCGCGCTCGATCCGCAAAAGTCACCCGATCGAGCGGGCTCCAAATTCTGGAAATTCTGCTGCAACTTAATGCTGTCAAACTTGGAATATAAAGATATCTAGTCTTATACAAGCTACAAAATAATATACATGCATTGAAAAATAAATCCTAACTCATAAATACATCAATTCATGAATATAAACTAGGATTTACCAAATAGAAACATGTACAAAATTCTTTGTCTTCTAACATGTTATTAACAATACATATCATCTGCTTAAAACCCGAATCACCACATGCTATCTCTCTTCTCAAGCTATCCAAGCCAACTCTAGCTTGATCATGCTCCAACCTGATGCAATGCACACATACAAACAAAACAACAGCCGGATAACTCCGGTGAGAATAAATCTCAGTATGAAAGACATGCATATACATCATGAAAGCATATGGAATCTATATGCCATACTAATCTAAAATCATAAAACATGTAATAACATGTAGATCATAGAATCATCATCTATTCTTAAATTCTTAAAGCATAACGATTCATCTACAACAATAGCACACATTCATATCTAGAATAGCGTATTACAACATGCTAGCATTTATATCTGCATAATCTAAATCATAGAAAACTCTAGGTTAATGCATAAATGCAATGCATGTGCCAAGGAATAGGCTATCAAATCTGATACCAATAAGCTTAGTTCTTGGGATCCCGAGGAATAAAATCTTCAACAAACATCAACTCACCCAATCGAGGTGAAGTTGAATACTTCATTTCCCTTGACTTTGGTGAAACTATAGTGAGTCTTCTGGCTCTGGATATAAATCTATATTTCGTGCCATGAGTCATCTGACTTTGGAAGTAAATCTACATTCTATGCCACTCAACTACAGTTCTCCAAACGTCATATGCACTCTAGGCCATTCTGCCCTCTGTGCTATTCAAGGTAGGGTTCAAGATGAATGCAACATAATCTGTATGCATTAATCAAATAAATACTGATAAAAATCTTGAACACATAAGTCAATATTCATAGCAACAAAAGCAAGTAAATCACATAAGAGCACTTAAACAACTAAGTATGTGATTTCAGGTTAACTCGAAAACCACCACGTTTCCGAGTTGTTCTACCTAGCAATAATAATGTCAACTCATACCTTTCATCGCGCTTCAAACATCTTGAATCTGTTGCCAATGCTGAGTATCTCAAAGCTAGCCAAATCAGTCATACAATGCTGCTTATTTCAATCAGTGCTACTTGAAGGTAGTCTTGCTTCAACTTCAACACTTCAAGTCATTCGAACTCGAACTCGTCGATTCGACTTCGATAATCTTCAATTCAAATCTGAAATAGATTATACCATATCTAAAAATCAAGTTCCAATCTGAATCGATGATTCTTTAGAGCTTATTCAATTCAAATCTTGCTAAGACAATCAGAATTCAAACCGACGTCGCAACTATTCGAGTTCGATAAATATTTCGATTCAAATATCATTATATCTTCATTCTCAACATAATCACATATTCAATTCATCCACAATAAACTTGAAGATGAGCTCTAGACATTGAGAATGCATAACAATTCAAAATCTTGAACCGACGACGTAACGGTACGATTTCGAAAATCCCAAAGGCTTTAACATCTTCATAACAAGCATTTAAACTCAATAGCATTACAAATTCAGTAGCTTACACACGTGCATATCAATCCCTAAATTTCAGATTTTTGATAAATCTTTCAAAATTCATAAACATGTTCTGTGAGACCTCGGTTCCAAACAACTAATCTCGGGATTAAACAACAATAAGGCATACAATAACCAAAGGTTAAAAGCAATAAAGGTTTTTTTTTTTTTTTTGAAATAGTGCCTCGCTCGATCGGTAAGATCTTACCGATCGAGCGAGCAACTTTTGAAAAAGCTACTGCCCGAGAAAACCCATCGCCACTCGATCTGCAACATTTTGCCGATCGAGCGGCCAACAAAATTTCAAAATAGAAACTGCATCAAAATGCCCTCGCTCGATCCGCAACATATTGCCGATCGAGCGGCGACAGAAACAGAGCAAAAACAGCAGAATTCATGCTAGAAACTTAAGTCCAACATCAACAAAATATAATCATGCATTACAATCCAAAATTCTCCAATTAATGCATGAAGTACTGGAGTTATACAACCGTTCCAAATATAGAATATGCAACTATAACAATTCAACAAAGCTCGCATAATCAATACAACAACATAACGAAGTTTGATATCTAAACATGTTCCAATATCACTAGGTAGACATGCTGACATGACTTCTAAACCGAGTCTCACTACTAGCTCTCCCTCTTGATGTTAACCAGGCCTTCGCTGACTTGGTCCGGCCCCACTGTTGGAAAAATACGTGTTCAGATCAATTAAGAATTGATACCCGGTGCAGCGGAAGTTTAAAAATTTTATTTTTATATATGGAACGGTTCCATATCATGGGTATCAAAACTTTACGATTAAATTATGCAAGTAAAAATAAAATCACAATTAAATTTTTTCCTCTTCAAGCAACGGCTTGATTATGGACACCAACAGAATTTAATCTGCTCTTCTTGTATATCCCGGGAATGGATGGCTTCACGATCAATCTCCGGAATAAGGTCCACGAACAGAAAACAGAAACCCTCTGATTGATTGCACTATAAATCAATCAGATGTTTATCGATGAGAATAAACAGATTTGATATGTTAATTCGGAATGTAATTTTTCACAAAAATCACAGACCGAATTTTTTCTAAAGGGACAGAGGAATTTTCGAAAATTCCCCTTGAAAATATATGTGTGATTTCAAAAATTGCAAGAGTGAATTCTTGTGATTTTCGAACACTACTCATCTATTTATAGATAATTTCTAGACTAGATTAAGTTATGATTGTATTAGGACTCTAACTCCTTAAGGCCCACAATCCATAACTTAAGCCCAACAAGCCAAGCCCGTTATTATAGAAATTAATATAAAATTCATCATGACTCCGATTGATAAACCGATTTCACCAATGTGCACAAAAACCATTTCTGCACCTTTTAAAGTCAAGATAATTTTTCTGAATCCGAATTCAGTGATTTCCAAAAATGCTCATCCCTATGTCATTTTAGGAAATTTCACTCCCTTTTAGTTAAGAAGTCTAACTTCTCTTTCATTAAATTTAACTCTTTAAATTTAACTATCTCAACGGGGTTTAGTAATCCATTACTTGTGTGACCCTCAATGGTTCAGGGATACAGCTAGCCGTGGGCTCACAACTCCTTGTGACTCGGAACAACAATTTCCGACTTGCCCAACGAATCATGGTAAGAGCGTCTAGCAACATCGCCCCATGATTCCCTAGGTATCACTGATAGTGCCTGCAAGAACCAGTAGATTTTGGTTAGCGTACAGTACGGTCCCTTCATCCATATATCCCGATCGAATCAACAACCATTGGTGCATCGAGAGTCGTTCGAGATTCGATAACTATGCATTACATCTTGAAGATCAAATAGTGACATCGCATGTGTTACTAGGAAAACCGAGTAACCTAAAACACATCATGTACTCTGGCCAGAGATTCGTCACACTAATATCTCCTCAGATCGCATAGGATATCCACACTCGCAAGTATGTGGTGAATCCTTGACAACAAAGCATCGACTCCTATATGTGTCGTAACTGTACCCAATCCCGACACCTGATGACCCCAATAGAGTCAGTAAATGAGTCAAAGTACAGTACTAGCATATAGAGTCTCAATGATGTTTCAAGTAGTAAGGACTAATGGTGTACAACCAAAACCGCGGACTTTATCCACTCGATAAGTGATAACCACTTGGAAAGTCCGAATAGGGTAGTTCGATCATTCATCATATGAATATCCATTTGCATGCTTTGAACATCTCCATGTCTATTACCAATGAAACATGGTACTTGGCATCACAAATGCTAGTCTCAATCTCGAGCGATCCTTATCCTTATTAGCGGACGACTCAATTGACTAGGAACTGTTTAGAATATACAGTGACTATAAGATGTGTTTCATAATAGTGATCTCTCTTTATTCACTATCTCATCTTACTTACACTATAGTATATTCAAGGTCTTTATCAAAACAACAATAGTATATCACAATATAACAATATGAAGAAAGACAAAGATAATGCCATTAATGAATGTAAATTATATTAAACAAAGATTGTTTATACATAGAGTCACAAAAGCCCTTAGCCACAAGTTGGCTAACCGGGCACCCACTCTTTCAATCTCCCACTTGATCTAAAGCCAACTAGTCATACTACGCAATCCCATTGCTTCGCGATGTTTGTCAAACAATGGTCCTGGCAAGGGCTTAGTAAGTGGATCAGCGATATTGTCTGTAGAGGCCACTCTCTCGATAGTGATGTCTCCTCTTTCCACAATCTCCCGGATGATTTGGTATTTCCTCAGTACGTGTTTGGATCTTTGATGAGACCTTGGTTCCTTTGCCTGAGCAACGGCACCAGTGTTGTCGCAGTACACCGGAACTGGACCAACAGCTTCAGGAATTACGCCCAACTCTTGAACGAAATTCCTCATCCAAACAGCCTCTTTAGCAGCAGCTGATGCTGCAATGTATTCTGCCTCAGTGGTGGAATCCACTGTGGTGTCCTGCTTGGAACTCTTCTAAGAGACAGCACCGCCATTGAGCATGAATACAAATCCAGAGGTTGACTTCGAGTCATCCACGTCGCTTTGGAAGCTAGAGTCGGTATAGCCTTCCAATTTCAATTCTCTTCCTCCATAAACCATGAATATATTCTTAGTCCTTCTCAAGTACTTAAGAATATCCTTCACGGCTTTCCAATGCATTTGACCGGGGTTGGCCTGATATCTGCTCGTGACACTCAGAGCAAAGGCTACATCCGGTCTGGTAGATATCATCCCATACATAATACTACCTATGGCTGACGCACATGGTATGTGTGTCATTTTCTCTATCTCTTCGTCAGTCTTGGGACATATAGAATTGGATAGAGAAACTCCATGACACATAGGTAGATGTCCTCTCTTGGACTCATCCATAGAAAACCTTTTCAATATGGTGTCGATGTAGGTTGCATGAGTGAGTCCTATCATTCTCTTAGATCTATCTCTATAGATCTGTATCCCTAGAATATAGGATGCCTCACCCAAATCCTTCATCGAAAATCTACCTGATAACTATATCTTTGTTGACTGCAACATCCCTAAGTCATTCCCAATGAGTAGGATGTCATCAACATAAAGCACTAAGAACGTCACCGCATCCTTAACTACTTTCTTGTACACGCACGGTTCCTTCGGGTTTTTGATGAAACCAAAATCCTTTATTGTTTCATCAAATTTCTGGTTCCAACTTCTTGATGCTTGTTTGAGACCATAAATTGATCTCTGAAGCTTGCATACTTTATGCTCGCTTCCCATGGATGTGAATCCCTCGGGCTGCATCATATAGATTTCTTCCTTAATGTTTCCATTAAGAAATGCAGTCTTCACATCCATTTGCCATATCTCATAGTCATACCATGCTGCTATGACAATAAGGATTCTTATGGACTTGAACATTGCGACTGGTGAAAAAGTTTCATCATAGTCAACTCCTTGTCTTTGAGTATAACCTTTTGCTACCAATCGTGCCTTGTAGGTAAGTACCTTACCATCAGGCCCAAGTTTTCTCTTGTAGATCCATTTACACCCTATTGGAACAATTCCATCGGGAGGATCTACTAAAGACCAAACTTGGTTTGTATGCATCGAGTCTATTTCCGACTGCATAGCTTCAAGCCATAAATTAGAATCCGCATCAGAAATTGCTTCCTTGAAGTTTCTTGGATCACATCCAATGTCGGGTTCACTTTGATCCCCTTCAAGAAGAAGACTATATCGAATAGGAGGTCTAGAAGTCCTCTTGGATCTCCTAGATATAGGCGTGTCCGTTGAAGGTTCTTGAGGTGTGTGGTCGTTATTTTGTATCTTGGGTTCTTTTCGAATTTCTTTGAGTTCCATCATCTTGCCTTTCTTATCTAATAAGAACTCCTTCTCCATGAAGGTGGCATTCCTCAAAACGAACACTTTTGTTTCAGTAGGATGATAGAAATAATATCCGATTGAATTCTTTGGATATCCTACAAAATAACATAAGGTGGATCGACTATCCAACTTATCTTTCACTGTCTGCTTCACGTAAGCAGGACATCCCCAAATCCTCAAGTACGAATACTTAGGAGCTTTGCCATTTCATAACTCGTATGGAGTTTTATTCACTGCTTTGGTGTGAACATTGTTCAACAATAATACCGCCGTTTCAAGTGCATAGCCCCAAAACGAAGGTGGGAGCTCAGTGAAGCTCATCATAGATCGAACCATGTCCAAAAAAGTTCGATTTCAACGCTCCGAGACACCATTCAGCTGAGGTGTCATAGGAGGAGTCCACTGAGAGAGAATCACATTCTCTTTTAGATAGTTCAAAAACTTGGTACTTAAGTATTCTCCACCTGATCCGATCGAAGTGCTTTAATACTTCTACCTTGTTTGTTTTCTACTTCAGACTTGAATTCTTTGAACTTTTCAAATGATTCAGACTTATATTTCATTAAATATAAATACCCATACCTAGAATAATCATCAGTAAAGGTAATGAAGTAGGTGTGACCAAATTTAGTACCGATACTAAATGGTCCACAAACATCTGTATGGATCAAATCCAACAGGTTTTGACTACGCTCAGGCTTTCCTTTGAAAGGAGATTTAGTCATTTTTCCTTTTAGATAGGACTCACAAGTAGGTAGAGAGTTAATATCAGACATATAAAACATGCCCTCTCCCACTAGCTTGTTCATCCTCCTTGAGGAAATATGACCTAGCCTAGCATGCCAAAGGTTTGCCGGGTTTTGACTATCGTTTTTCTTTTTATTACCGGTTTATCAACATAATCAACTGGAACATCTTTTAATTTTAAGTTATATAGATCGTTTTTAAATTTTCCATTTCAAATCAAACATTCATTCTTGTAAATATTGCAAATCCCATTCGCAAATTTTCAAGAAATATCTTCTCTATCAATAATAGAAAAAAAAAAATGTTTTAATGAAATCTTGGTATAAATAAAAAAAACATCTCTCTCAAAATATAGCTTAAAATTGTTTTTGCAAAATTAAACAAATTTTTTCCATAGCTTTTGGATTCAACTCTGGAATTATTCCCGAGCCTTAACTGGGTCTCACCCATCCTAAGCTTACGACTTCTTGTCATCATCTGCAACTCATTGCAAATGTGAGATCTACATCTGGTATCCAATACCCAAGAAATAGCATTAAGTGAAATATTTATAAAATATATCCTTTGTAGTTTGTAACTACTCGATATACATTCTTTGCAGTTTTGCTTCCAGTAATCGGGTTTCTTGCAATGATGGCAAACTTATTTAGACTTGTCCATCTTTGCATGTAACATTTGGACTTGAGATCATGGTCCTACCATTTCTCTAGTTCGGCCAACCTTTCCGAAGTTACATCAGCCGAGGCTGTTTTCGGAGGAGCCTTTTCTAACACTTAGAAAATCTTTTCCGAGCTCAAGACAATCTTAACTTATGGAACCATTCCGTATAGTTTGCGCCAGAAAGTTTGTTTTGTTCGAGAATTGAAACATGTGGATTACGAAGATTCATCATAATGATATACTGAGATGAAACAGACAATAATCGATGATTGTTTAATTAATTTACTAAGACATAAAATATGGCGAAATTTATTTTATGAATTTCACTCCCACTATTTTAACGATTTCACTATCCTCTATTGAAAACGGGAAACTCCTTTCCTTAGTGGGAACATGGAGTCCAATTGACAAATCATAGTCCCGAATAATATCAGCCAACCATAATTTTCAAAAGGTAGAGCCCAATTACTTCCAAAGTAACCCCCATGTTTTTACCTCATGTCCAATAAGGGCCCAATAATATGACGCCGCTTATTGTGACATGTCAAGATAACCCATCAATATTAAGTTGAAATGGACGGTCGCCATGTGGATCCCCCAATAATATGAGCCAATCCCATGGGAGTTCCACCCAACTTACATAATGTGTCGATCCAATGTACAACTTTCCGACGAACGGGCCCCCCCAATAATATGAGCCGGACCGTGCCCGCGGGTAGCATCTCATACATTGATCGTTGATGGAAGGTAGGAATATTTAAACAATATTTAAATTCCCTTTTGTTTATCTTGATATCAATTTTAAATCATATTTGAAATGAAGGATTTTTAATTTTTGAAAATTTGTCTCATCATGCAATTTATGTATTCTTGTGGGATTCATACAATTTAGTCTAAACATGCATACATCAATAATATCATATATTATTTAAGGATGATCGATCCCATTATTTAATCGACTCGTGGTTGTCAATCACGAGTTTAAGTCCAATCCTAGGTGATATGCAAGTATTTAATATAATCCTATTACATTGAGCTTCCATTTACATTTATTCGGTCTTTATCGTCTGCTGGGCCCACCATTGTCTTCAAATCTTTATCTCCCACTAAGTTTAACAAATTTACAATAAATTTCGATGAAAAGTAGGGGATACATATTTAAGGGGTGGGAACGGGCCATAAACCAAGCCCACTTTTTATTACAAATGACAATTCAAATTGGGCTATAAACCAAACCCATTAATAAAACCCAACAACAATAAAACCAAATGTAAATAACCTAACATACACCTACAAACTTGGTCATGACAATCGATCATCCTTTTATCCAATAATTAAATTAATAATTAAATAATTGGATAACATGCAATGGCATCATATTTAAAAAGATAAAATCAAATTTTATCTTATCCTTTCATAAGATCATATCTTATCATCAATTGTACCAAAATAATTGATTTTATAAAATCTAATTTAATGGATAAAATTTATAAATTTTCCAAAAATTCAAATTTATCCAAAAATTAATTTTAAAAATTTCGGACTCGAACAATTCGATCCGATGCCTCGTGAACCAATCAAAAACAATTTTCGATCGGAACAAAAACTAGAATTTCAAAATTTTAAAATTTTAATTAAAAATGAATTTTAATTTTCCCGGACTTCCCGGGACATTCCCGGGCAGCCCCCTCCTCCACGTGGGCAGGGCTGCCAACGTGGAGGCGGGAAGCTTCGTCGCTGCCCTGGGCAGCGACGATCGCTGCCCCGATGCCCCTGTTCCGTCAAAATTTTAATTTTTTAAAATTCGTTTTGTTTTTCAAAAAAACCGAGGCCAAATATTTTGTACAGTCGATTAATTTAATCGTTTGATCTGAGCAACCTGTCTCTGATACCACTGTTGGAAAAATACGTGTTCAGATCAATTAAGAATTGATACCCGGTGCAGCGGAAGTTTAAAAATTTTATTTTTATATATGGAACGATTCCATATCATGGGTATCAAAACTTTACGATTAAATTATGCAAGTAAAAATAAAATCACAATTAAATTTTTACCTCTTCAAGCAACGGCTTGATTATGGACACCAACAGAATTTAATCTGCTCTTCTTGTATATCCCTGGAACCGATGGCTTCACGATCAATCTCCGGAATAAGATCCACGAACAGAAAAAAGAAACCCTCTGATTGATTGCACTATAAATCAATCAGATGTTTATCGATGAGAATAAACAGATTTGATCGTTTAATTCGGAATGTAATTTTTCACAAAAATCACAGACCGAATTTTCTCTAAAGGGACAGAGGAATTTTCGAAAATTCCCCTTGAAAATATATGTGTGATTTCGAAAATTGCAAGAGTGAATTCTTGTGATTTTCGAACACTACTCATCTATTTATAGATAATTTCTAGACTAGATTAAGTTATGATTGTATTAGAACTCTAACTCCTTAAGGCCCACAAAATTCATAACTTAAGCCCACAAGCCAAGCCCGTTATTATAGAAATTAATATAAAATTCATCATGACTCCGATTGATAAACCGATTTCACCAATGTGCACAAAAACCATTTCTGCACCTTTTAAAGTCAAGATAATTTTTCTGAATCCGAATTCAGTGATTTCCAAAAATGCTCATCCCTATGTCATTTTAGGAAATTTCACTCCCTTTTAGTTAAGAAGTCTAACTTCTCTTTCATTAAATTTAACTCTTTAAATTTAACTATCTCAACGGGGTAATCCATTACTTGTGTGACCCTCAATAGTTCAGGGATACAGCTAGCCGTGGGCTCACAACTCCTTGTGACTCGGAACAACAATTTCCGACTTGCCCAACGAATCATGGTAAGAGCGTCTAGCAACATCGCCCCATGATTCCCCAGGTATCACTGATAGTGCCTGCAAGAACCAGTAGATTTTGGTTAGCGTACAGTACGGTCCCTTCATCCATATATCCCGATCGAATCAACAACCATTGGTGCATCGAGAGTCGTTCGAGATTCGATAACTATGCATTACATCTTCAAGATCAAATAGTGACATCGCATGTGTTACTAGGAAAACCGAGTAACCTAAAACACATCATGTACTCTGGCTAGAGATTCGTCACACTAATATCTCCTCAGATCGCATAGGATATCCACACTCGCAAGTATGTGGTGAATCCTTGACAACAAAGCATCGAATCCTATATGTGTCGTAACTGTACCCAATCCCGACACCTGATGACCCCAATAGAGTCGGTAAACAAGTCAAAGTACAGTACTAGCATATAGAGTCTCAATGATGTTTCAAGTAGTAAGGACTAATGGTGTATAACCAAAACCGCGGACTTTATCCACTCGATAAGTGATAACCACTTGGAAAGTCCGAATAGGGTAGTTCGATCATTCATCATATGAATATCCATTTGCATGCTTTGAACATCTTCATGTCCATTACCAATGAAACATGGTACTTGGCATCACAAATGCTAGTCTCAATCTCGAGCGATCCTTATCCTTATTAGTGGATGGCTCAATTGACTAGAAACTGTTTAGAATATACAGTGACTATAAGATGTGTTTCATAATAGTGATCTCTCTTTATTCACTATCTCATCTTACTTACACTATAGTATATTCAAGGTCTTTATCAAAACAACAATAGTATATCACAATATAACAATATGAAGAAAGACAAAGATAATGCCATTAATGAATGTAAATTATATTAAACAAAGATTGTTTATACATAGAGTCACAAAAGCCCTTAGCCACAAGTTGGCTAACCGGGCACCCACTCTTTCACCCACCTGTTGCCAAGTACAGATACAAAACAAAGCAACAGCCGGATAACCGGTGAGAATGATAATCCCAGTAAAAGAGACAAACATGCATATCATAAAAACATCTCAAACGAAATGCATCAACTTCCAGATATTCAATTAACAACCATGCAATTCCAAAAGCATATATAAACTCAATTCAGATGCATAAATGCAATGCATTTCTTTAAATCTGGGATTATCAAGTCGGATAATCAAAAGAGTTGCTGCTTTTGCTTTTGGGATCCCGAGGACGAGATCACGTAAACAACTCACCGACTCTCCCGATCGAGGTGGTGCTACGTATCTCCATCCTCTAGACTTTGGTACGACTATAAGGAGTATGCTAGCACTAGGTGAAATGGCTACACCCAGGCCACTCACAATATAATCCCCAAAACGTCTATCATAAAAGGGCCGTCCTGCCCACTGCTCAAATCAAGGATTTTTAGCTCAATATGAATGCAATGCAAAACATAACTCAAATAATCAAATAACATGCAAGTACGTGATTTTTCCGAAACACTCGAATCAAGTCGGATTCGAGTCACACGTTCCATTCCAGTCTAAGTCATATTATACCTCTTTCAACAACGTCGATGCTCCAAAACCTGGAAACAACAATGATTCCTTAATTCAAGATTCATTCTAACATTCAACGATAATAAGCAAGTCGATACTATACCGGCTACAATCTTCAAAGCGATACAACTCTTGAAATCTCGAAACTCAACGGAATCCAAACGAATCTGTAAAAGAAGTAATAAAGGCTCGAGATCAATATCGACAATCCAACTCGACTGAAAATGGTTCGATTCAATTCAAACCAAACTATAGCCCAAAATTCAAACCGACGGCATAACGGCTATAATCTGATAAAACCGGAAATGCAAACAGCATAATATCAATCCAATAGACTCCATTCAACCAAAAATCCATCAAAACAACCAATTCTAACAAATCACAAACTCACTTTTCGAATAATCTTCCAAAATTCACAACAAATCCGAACGACGCTCTATTTCAAAACGACAGATAATAAATGATCAGAACTCTGCCGAGATCAACATACTCGAATCTCGAACGATTCTAACAACATCCAAAAACTAGAATGAACCTGATCTTAGAAAAACTTACGATAGAACAAAGCTCTCGCAGCTGTGATCGCTAATCTGCCTTCAGAAATAAATTCCAACGGACGGATCGAGCTCGGGAGGAAATCTGGAAAGCTTGGGAGTTTGGGAATCGTCTTCAATGGCGTAATCGGTGGAGAGGGTGAAGAGGAAGGAGAAAGAATAGTCAAAAAGCTTATAAATTGTTTGAAAACTGGCGAGTTCCCAGACCAATTACGATTGATACCCGGTGCAGCGGAAGTTTAAAAATTTTTCATGGAACGTTTCCATGGTATGGGTATCAACCGTTCATCAATTGAATTACGTGTGTGTGTAAAAATTTAAATAACAATTAAATAAATTTTACCTCAAATCTCGCAACGAGATTAATGGACACCAACAGAACAATTCTGCTCTTGTTGTCTCTCCCTGGAACCGATGAACGCCTTCAATCAGGTCCACGAACAGAGGTTTAATCCCTCTGATAGATTGCACTAGAAAATCTATCAGAAGTTTTCTGCGAAGAGAATACACGAATTTGATTCGTTATTCCTTACTGCGATTCAAAATCACAGACCGGAATTTTCTCGGGCAGAGGGGGAGGGTTCGGCCGATTTGTTGAGAGAGAGGCTAGGGTTCGATTTTTGCTCTGTCTCAAAAATTATGACCTGTTGTGTATAATTTCTGTACTGAAATAACTTATTTATAATGCAGGCCACTAACACCTTAGGGCCCATTAGTCATAAGCTGGGGCCCGACAAGCAAAGCCCGCTCGTTCAGAAATTAATATAAAATTCATCGTGACTCCGATTGATGAAACAATTTCACCAATGTGCACAGAAACCATTTCTGCACGTTTTAAAGTCAAAATAAATTTTCCTGAATCCGAATTCAGTGGTTTCCAAAAATGTCCATCCCTATGTCATTTTAGGAAATCCTACTCCCTTACTCTTATTTAAGAAGTCCAACTCCTTAGTTCATTAAATTTAACTCTTTAAATTTAACTATCTCAACGGGGATTAAAACTCCATTACACTGTGTGACCCTCAATGGTTCAGGGATACAGCTAGCCGTGGGCTCACAACTCCTTGTGACTCGGAACAACACTTTCCGACTTGCCCAACGAATCATGGTAAAGCGCCTAGCAACATCGCCCCATGATTCCCTAGGTATCACTGATAGTGCCTACAAGAACCAGTAGATTTTGGTTAGCGTACAGTACGGTCCCTTCATCCATATATCCCGATCGAATCAACAACCATTGGTATATCGAGAGTCGCTCAAGATTCGATAACTATGCAATACATCTTGAAGATCAAATTAGTGACATCGCATGTGCTACTAAGAAACCATTTCTTAAATCACATCAAGTACTCTGGCCAGAGATTTGTCACACTAATATCTCCTCAGATCGCATAGGATATCCACACTCGCAAGTATGTGGTGAATCCTTGACAACAATGCATTGACTCCTATATGTGTCGTAACTGTACCCAATCTCGACACCTGATGACCCCCTCAGAGTCGGTAAACGAGTCAAAGCACAGTACTAGCATATAGAGTCTCCATGATGTTTCAAGTCGTAAGGACTAATGGTGTACAACCAAACACGCGGACTTTATCCACTCGATAAGTGATAACCACTTGGAAAGTCCGGATAGGGTAGTTTGACTATTCATCCTATGAATATCCATTTGCATGCTTCGAACATCTCCATGTTCCCTACCAATGAAACGTGGTACTCCGCATCGCAAATGCTAGTCTCAAACTCGAGCGATCCTTATCCTTATTATCGGACGGCTCAATCGACTAGGAACGGTTTTAGAATATACAGTGACTATAAGATGTATTTCATGATAGACATCTCCATGTTCTACCACATCTTACATACACTATAGTATATTCAAGGTCTTTATCAAAACAACAATAGTATATCACAATATAACAATATGAAGTAATATAAAGTCATTGCCATAAAAGTGTAAATAATATTAAACAAAAGATTGTTTATACAAAGAGTCAACAAAGCCCATAGCCACACAGTTGGCTCACTGGGCACCCACTCTTACAATCTCCCACTTGCCCTATAGCCAACTAGTCATACTACGTAGACCCATTGCTTCGCGATGTTTGTCAAACAATGGTCCTGTCAAAGGCTTAGTAAGTGGATCAGCGATATTGTCTGCAGAGGCCACTCGTTCGACACTGATGTCTCCTCTTTCCACAATCTCCCGGATTATGTGGTATTTCCTCAGTACGTGTTTGGATCTTTGATGAGACCTTGGTTCCTTTGCTTGAGCAACGGCACCCGTGTTGTCGCAGTACACCGGGACTGGACCAACAAATTCAGGAATGACGCCCAACTCTTGGACGAAATTCCTCATCAAACGGCCTCTTTAGCAGCAGCTGATGCTGCAATGTATTCAGCCTCAGTGGTGGAATCCGCTGTGGTGTCCTGCTTGGAACTCTTCCAAGAGACAGCACCGCCATTGAGCATGAACACAAATCCAGAGGTTGACTTCGAGTCATCCACATCACTTTGGAAGCTAGAGTCGGTATAGCCTTCCAGTTTGAGTTCTCGTCCTCCATAAACCATGAACATATTCTTAGTCCTTCGCAAGTACTTAAGAATGTCCTTCACGGCTTTCCAATGCATCTGACCAGGATTAGACTGATATCTGCTCGTGACACTCAGAGCAAATGCTACATCCGGTCTGGTAGATATCATCCCATACATGATACTACCTATAGCTGACGCATATGGTACATGTGTCATATTCTCTATCTCTGCATCAGTCTTGGGACACATAGACTTGGATAGAGAAACTCCATGACACATGGGTAGATGTCCTCTCTTGGACCCATCCATTGAAAACCGTTTCAATATGGTATCGATGTAGGTTGCTTGAGTGAGTCCTATCATTCTCTTAGATCTATCCCTATAGATCTGTATCCCAAGAATGTAGGATGCCTCACCCAAATCCTTCATCGAAAATCTACCTGATAACCATTTTGTTGACTGCAACATCCCTACATCATTCCCAATGAGTAGGATGTCATCAACATAAAGTACTAAGAATGTCACCGCATCCTTAACTACTTTCTTGTACACGCAAGGTTCCTCCGGGTTCTTGATGAAACCAAAATCTTTAATTGTTTCATCAAATTTATGGTTCCAACTTCTTGATGCTTGTTTTAGACCATAAATTGATCTCTGAAGCTTGCATACCTTATGCTCGCTTCCCATGGATGTGAACCCCTCAGGCTGCTTCATATAGATTTCTTCCTTAATGTCTCCATTAAGAAAAGCAGTCTTCACATCCATCTGCCATATCTCATAGTCATACCATGCAGCTATGGCAATTAGGATTCTTATGGACTTGAACATTGCGACTGGTGAAAAGGTTTCATCATAGTCAACTCCTTGCCTTTGAGTATAACCTTTCGCCACCAATCGCGCCTTGTAAGTCAATATCTTACCATCAGGCCCAAGCTTTCTTTTGTAGATCCATTTACACCCTTGGAACAATTCCTTCGGGAGGATCCACTAAAGACCAGACTTGGTTAGTATGCATCGAATCCAATTCTGACTGCATAGCTTCAAGCCATAAATTCGAATCCGCATCAGAAATTGCTTCCTTGAAGCTTCTTGGATCACATCCAATGTCGGGTTCATCTTGACCCTCTTCAAGAAGAAGACCATATCGAACTGGAGGTCTAGAAGTCCTCTCGGATCTTCTAGGTGCAGGCGTGTCCAGCAATGGTTCCTGAGGTGTGGGATCGTTATTTTGTATTTCGGGTTCTTCTCGAACTTCTTCGAGTTCCATCATCTCGCCTTTCTTATCCAATAAGAACTCCTTCTCCAAGAAGGTGGCATTCCGTGAAACAAACACCTTTGTTTCAGCAGGATAATAGAAATAATATCCGATTGAATTCTTCGGATACCCCACAAAATAACACAAGCTGGATCGACTATCCAACTTATCTCCCACTGTCCGCTTCACGTAAGCAGGACATCCCCAAATCCTCAAGTATGAATACTTAGGAGCTTTGCCATTCCATAACTCGTATGGTGTTTTGTCCACTGCTTTAGTGTGGACGTTATTCAACAACAATACCGCCGTTTCAAGCGCATAGCCCCAAAACGAAGGTGGAAGCTCAGTGAAGCTCATCATGGATCGAACCATGTCCAACAAAGTTCGATTACGACGCTCCGATACACCATTAAGCTGTGGTGTCATAGGAGGAGTCCACTGAGAGAGAATCCCATTCTCTTTTAGATAGTCCAAAAACTCGGTACTCAAGTATTCTCCACCTCGATCCGATCGAAGTGCTTTAATACTTTTACCTAGCTTGTTTTCTACTTCAGCCTTGAATTCTTTGAACTTTTCAAATGCTTCAGACTTATATTTCATTAAATATAAATACCCATACCTAGAATAATCATCAGTAAAGGTAATGAAGTAGGTGTGGCCATGTTGAGTCCCTACTCTAAATGGACCACAAACATCTGTATGGATCAAATCCAACAGATTTTGACTACGTTCAGGCTTCCCCTTAAAAGGAGATTTAGTCATTTTCCCTTTTAGGCAGGATTCACAAGTAGGTAGAGAGTTAATATCAGACATATCAAACATGCCCTCTCCCACTAGCTTGTTCATCCTCCTTGAGGAAATATGACCTAGTCTAGCGTGCCAAAGGTTTGCCGGGTTTTGACTATCGATTTTCCTTTTGTTTGTTGTCGCCGGTTTGTCAATACAATTTACTGGAACGTCTTTTAGTTTTAAATTGTATAGATCGTTTTCAAGTTGTCCATTTCCAATTAAACATTCATTCTTGTAAATATTGCAAATCACATTCACAAAATTACAAGAATAACCATCTCTATCAAGCATAGAAATAGAAATAATGTTTTTAATTAAATCTGGCACAAATAAAACATCTCTCAACAATAATTTAAAAACCATTCTGCAAAATCAAACAAACATCTCCAATGGCCGTAGCTTCAACTCTGGAACCATTCCCGAGCCTCAGCTGGGTCTCACCCATTCTAAGCCTGCGACTTCTTGTCATCACCTGCAAATCATTGCAAATGTGAGATCCACATCCGGTATCCAATACCCAAGAAGTTGTATTAAGTGACATGTTTATTTCGATATAGAACATACCCTTTGCAGTTCCCAACTGCTCAAGATACTCCTTGCAGTTGCGCTTCCAATGACCCGGCTTCTTGCAGTAATGGCAAACATCCTTGGATTTTCCATCGTTTGAAGCCTTTGTCTTTTGCTTCTTCTCGGGTTCCACTTTCTTGGGTGGGGCAGAACGTTTCTTGCCCTTCATACTTGGCCCCTTCTTAGCAGAAGATGAGGAGCCCACCAAGAAAGCTGGCTTATCCTTCTTAAGTGTGGATTCATATGTAACGAGCATATTGACCATCTCTTCAAGGGTGGCCTCTATCTTGTTCATATTAAAATTTATCACGAATCCATCAAATGAAGAAGGAAGAGATAGAAGCAGCAAGTCCACATTGAGTTCATGCTCCAACACCAAATCAAGGGTCGCTAACTTCTGTATGAGCCAAATCACTCGTATCCCATGATCACGGACCGAAGTCCCTTCACGCATGCGGCACGTCATCAACTCCTTAACAGTAGAGAACCTTTCAGCCCTCGACTGAGCCCCAAAAAGTTCCTTGAGTTGCGTGTGAATGTCAGCAGCATTCACCGTGTCCTCAAATCGCCTCTGGAGTTCATCAGACATCGAGGCTTGCATATAGCATTTGGTCTTGATGTCATGGTCACACCATGCATCAAGTTTGGCCAATTCCTCCGGACTTATGTCAGCTGGTGCTTCCTTCGGAGGTGCTTTCTCTAACACGTAGAGCATTTTCTCCGAAGTTAAGACAATCTTCAACTTCCGGAACCATTCCGTATAGTTGGCGCCAGTCAGCTTGTTTTGTTCGAGGATCGAGAATAAAGGATTTCGCGAATTCATTGTATGAAATACTGAAAAGGAAAAACAGACATATATCAATGATTGTTTAACAATTTACTAAGACATAAATAGGCGAATTTAATTTTATGAATCTCACTCCCACTATTTTAACGATTTCACCACCCTCTAGTGAAAACGGGAAACTTTTTCCTTAGTGAGAACATGGAGTCCAATTGACAAACTTATGGTCCCGAATAATATCAGCCAACCATAATTCTCAAAAGGTAGAGCCCAATTGCTTCCAAAGCAACCCCCATGTATTTACCTCATGTCCAATAAGGGCCCAATAATATGACGCCGTTTAAAGTGACATGTCAAGATGACCCATCAATATTAAGTTGTGATGGACGGTCGCCATGTGGATCCCCCAATAATATGAGCCGATCCCATGGGAGTTCCACCCAACTTACAACATTTGTCGATCCAATGTACAGCTTTCCGACGGACGGGCCCCCCCAATAATATGAGCCGGACCGTATCCGCGGGTAGCATCACATACATTGACCGTTGATGGAAGGTAGGAACATTTAAACAATATTTAAATTTCCTTTATTTATCTTGATATAAATTTTAAATCATATTTAAAATGAGGGATTTTATTTATAAAAATATTTGTCTCATCATATTTAATTTATTGCATGCATTGCCGGATTCACGCAATTTATGTCTAAACATGCATACAATCATAATATCACATATTATATAGGATGATCGATTCCATTTCTAATTGACCGTGGTTGCCAATCACGGGTCTTAGTCCAATCCTAGGTAATATGCAGTATGCAAATGCAATCCTATTACATATGCTTCCAATTTACATTTCTTCAGTCTTCATTGTCTGCTGGGCCCACCATCTTCAAATCTTGATCTCCCACTAAATCTAATGTATTTACAATAAATAACAATGACAAGTAGGGGATACATTTTTAGGGGGTGGGAACGGGCTATAAACCAAGCCCACTTTTATTACATATGACATTCATATCGGGCCATAAACCAGGCCCATTAATAAAACCAACAACAATAAAGACAAAATGTAAATTCCTAACATACACCTACAAAATTGGTCATGGCAATCGATCATCCTTATCCAATAACATTTAATTCAAAATTAATTTATTGGATAACATGCTGTGGCAATTCAAATTTAAACAAGATAAAATCATATTTTATATATAAAATCACATTTCACATATAAAATCATATTTTATCTCCATATCAAATAAAATCATATTTTATCTATAAAATCCAATTTTACAAATAAAATCATATTTTATCTAATATATCATAAGATCATATCTTATCATCAATTGTACCAAAATAATTGATTTCAAAATTCAATTTACGGATAAAATATTAAAATTTTCCAAAAATTCAAATTTATCCAAAATCAATTTTAAAATTTACGGACTCGAACAATTCGATCCGAAATCTCGTGAACCAATCAAAAACAATTTTTGACCGGACCAAAAATAAAATTTTAAATATTAAAATTAATTTTTAATAAAATATTAATTTTTCCCGCGGGCCACCCGGGACACTCCCGGGTTGGCCCGCACCCGGGGCGCGGGCCGGGGCAGCCCGGCTGCCCCCTTAGGGCAGCGCCTGGCGCCGCCCATGGCCGGCGCCGTGCGCTGCCCTGGGCGGTGGGCGGCGACGGTCGCCGCCTTGGGCGGCGCCGTGCGCCCCCTTTGGGCGGCGCCGTGCGCCGCCCGGGGCAGCAACAATTGCTGCCCCACCGGGCAGCGATCCAATCGCTGCCCGGGTTTTGCCCCGAAAATTTTTTTTTTTTTTATTTAAAAATATTTATTTTGTTTCATAAACCGAGACTGAAAAATTTTGTACAATTGATTAATTCAATCGATTGATCTGAGCAACCTGGCTCTGATACCACTGTTTGAAAACTGGCGAGTTCCCAGACCAATTACGATTGATACCCGGTGCAGCGGAAGTTTAAAAATTTTTCATGGAACGTTTCCATGGTATGGGTATCAACCGTTCATCAATTGAATTACGTGTGTGTGTAAAAATTTAAATAACAATTAAATAAATTTTACCTCAAATCTCGCAACGAGATTAATGGACACCAACAGAACAATTCTGCTCTTGTTGTCTCTCCCTGGAACCGATGAACGCCTTCAATCAGGTCCACGAACAGAGGTTTAATCCCTCTGATAGATTGCACTAGAAAATCTATCAGAAGTTTTCTGCGAAGAGAATACACGAATTTGATTCGTTATTCCTTACTGCGATTCAAAATCACAGACCGGAATTTTCTCGGGCAGAGGGGGAGGGTTCGGCCGATTTGTTGAGAGAGAGGCTAGGGTTCGATTTTTGCTCTGTCTCAAAAATTATGACCTGTTGTGTATAATTTCTGTACTGAAATAACTTATTTATAATGCAGGCCACTAACACCTTAGGGCCATTAGTCATAAGCTGGGGCCCGACAAGCAAAGCCCGCTCGTTCAGAAATTAATATAAAATTCATCGTGACTCCGATTGATGAAACAATTTCACCAATGTGCACAGAAACCATTTCTGCACGTTTTAAAGTCAAAATAAATTTTCCTGAATCCGAATTCAGTGGTTTCCAAAAATGTCCATCCTATGTCATTTTAGGAAATCCTACTCCCTTACTCTTATTTAAGAAGTCCAACTCCTTAGTTCATTAAATTTAACTCTTTAAATTTAACTATCTCAACGGGGATTAAAACTCCATTACACTGTGTGACCCTCAATGGTTCAGGGATACAGCTAGCCGTGGGCTCACAACTCCTTGTGACTCGGAACAACACTTTCCGACTTGCCCAACGAATCATGGTAAAGCGCCTAGCAACATCGCCCCATGATTCCCTAGGTATCACTGATAGTGCCTACAAGAACCAGTAGATTTTGGTTAGCGTACAGTACGGTCCCTTCATCCATATATCCCGATCGAATCAACAACCATTGGTATATCGAGAGTCGCTCAAGATTCGATAACTATGCAATACATCTTGAAGATCAAATTAGTGACATCGCATGTGCTACTAAGAAACCATTTCTTAAATCACATCAAGTACTCTGGCCAGAGATTTGTCACACTAATATCTCCTCAGATCGCATAGGATATCCACACTCGCAAGTATGTGGTGAATCCTTGACAACAATGCATTGACTCCTATATGTGTCGTAACTGTACCCAATCTCGACACCTGATGACCCCCTCAGAGTCGGTAAACGAGTCAAAGCACAGTACTAGCATATAGAGTCTCCATGATGTTTCAAGTCGTAAGGACTAATGGTGTACAACCAAAACCGCGGACTTTATCCACTCGATAAGTGATAACCACTTGGAAAGTCCGGATAGGGTAGTTCGACTATTCATCCTATGAATATCCATTTGCATGCTTCGAACATCTCCATGTTCCCTACCAATGAAACGTGGTACTCCGCATCGCAAATGCTAGTCTCAAACTCGAGCGATCCTTATCCTTATTATCGGACGGCTCAATCGACTAGGAACGGTTTTAGAATATACAGTGACTATAAGATGTATTTCATGATAGACATCTCCATGTTCTACCACATCTTACATACACTATAGTATATTCAAGGTCTTTATCAAAACAACAATAGTATATCACAATATAACAATATGAAGTAATATAAAGTCATTGCCATAAAAGTGTAAATAATATTAAACAAAAGATTGTTTATACAAAGAGTCAACAAAGCCCATAGCCACACAGTTGGCTCACTGGGCACCCACTCTTACATAAATATCTAACAAATCCCAAATTTGCATTTTAGTCCCTGAAAAATCCAAAATTTGCAAAAAGGACCCTGATCAAAATCAAGTCGGCTCTTGAACTCTGGAATCTCCGATTATCTCAAATAAAGTCGATTAAGATAAAATCGGGACGTTACAATTCTCCCCCTCTAATAAAAGATTTCGTCCTCGAAATCAACACGATTCCAACACGAACTGTGTCTCTCAACTTACTCCTTCAAGTACGTCAATCCAAAGTCGACTCATTCTCGTCAGAATAATCTTCCTCTGCTTAGTCACAATTCGTTTCATCTCTGGTTCCAAAACAGGTGACACAGAAAATCACTTCCAAACAACGGGGATCTTCTTCTCTTCTCGTACAACTCTTGAAAAGTGCATTCAAGAATTTACCAAAAAGCTGTCGTTGTACGAAGTCTCCACAAGAATCCGGAGTTCTGCCAACTAGTGCTAAGTCGAGCACTATAACTCCTGAAATAACGTCAAAAGTTCAACTCGTCTAATCTGGCTGTCCGTCGTTCTGAGGATATCGAACTGAAAAAGTTAAAATCAGACAACAAAATTTCATCGAAGTCCTTGCCGAAAGCATGAGTGCATCAAGGATCTCTGTCTAAACTGACAGACTTTGGCAAAACATGACATCTGACGACCTCTGACAAGATCTCAATCCTCTAATCTTGAATGAAAGTCATTCTGTACGGAATACGGTTGCAGATTCCAACAATCGGTCAATCAAATCAAATAGTAGATAAAATAAGAACAGCTCAAAACATCGGTTGCTGCATACAATTCCTCAGTTAAAAATTCGCAGTAAGAAATCTCATACAATCTAATCCTCTTCTCTGCTTTCAAATCAGTTCCATCTGCTAAAATAATTACTCCAACTCTTAAGATTAGAGCAGATAACGCGAATTTCCTCATAAGACAATAGAAAACAGATCTTCTAATCAATAAGATCGCTGCGAGCTCAAAGTCCATATTCAGACATTGAGTCTCGAGCGTCTTCAACTGTCTCTACGTCTAGACTATAGCGCAATTCCAATTAATAAGAATACATCCCCAAAATCTCGATAAGAAAATATCGCTGATCGGCATAAATTCCATCATCAAATCATACAATCGAAGAAGACCATTCGATCCAAAAGAATTCAGACATCGAAGAAAAACATACAACTGCTCGGCACAAACATCTGCTATACGATTCTCAAAAGCTCTGAAAGATCAGTATAATTCTCATTCCAAAAAGATAAGAAATCAACGATAAGAATTCCTAGTCTCAACTAATTCTTCTAAAAGATCCGGTTAACAGAAGTTAACAACACTACTGGAGTATTCATCAATTCGAACGATTCAACAATTTAAAAGAGGCACGTTAAACATATACAGATTCTTCAATAAGAAGGCAAGAGATTCGCCAGTATCTAACAGTCCAATAAGAATAGGAAACTCAATATCGAACGTTACCTGATCTGTCATTATCGGGTGCAGCCTGAGTCTGCGGATCCTCAGACAGAGCAAAAACTCGTGCCTGCTGTCTGGGAGGCTGACTTGCATACTGATTACCTTCCTGCACATTCTGTTTCTGAGGTTGGAAAGAGTGGACAGTAGGTGCTTGCTGTTGAGGCTGAGCTATCTGTCTCGGGAAAATTCCACTCTGAGCTTGCTGAGGAACACGCTGAGGACACGTTCTCGCAAAATGCCCCGCCTGGTTACAAATATGACACCTTCCAAAAATACCTCTACATTGATCACTGTACTATCCCGAACTCTGTCCCGATCCATACTGCCTCGAACCACTAGAGCTCGAAGAACTGGTTCCGTGCTTCTTAAACTGCTTTCCTTTCGGATGATAGTAATCCCTCTTATTACATCCACTACTACCACCTTCCGAACTCGGTGGTTGATTCTGAAATTGAAAGGACTGGTTCTGGTAATACGATGGTTGGTTCTGATATTGGTAAGGTTGTGCCTGAAACTGTCCTTGCTGTTGCTGCGGCACAAACTGACCTCCTCTCTGTCTCCACAAACCTGCTTCAGCTCCTTTTGCGTGATTCATGGCATTCGCAAAATTATCTGGCCTATGTTGGAAAACTGGCGTTCAGATCAATCACGATTGATACCCGGTGCAGCGGAAGTTTAAAATTTTATTATGGAACAATTCCATAGTGTGGGTATCAACCGTTCAACGATTAAATTATAAGTGTGTGTAAAATTAAATAACAATTATTAAATTTTACCTTCAATCTCGAAGCGAGATTATTGGACACCACACAGATTTCTCTGCGCTTCTTGTATCTCCCAGGAACTGATGAACTCCTTCTATCAGGTCCACGAATAGAGGTTTAATCCCTTTGATAGATTGCACTAGAAAATCTATCAGAAGTTTTCTGCGAAGAGAATAAACGAATTTGATTCGCTATTCCTGACTGCAATTCAAAATTACAGACCGGAAAATTCTCTGACAGAGAGGGAGGGGTCGGCCGAATAGTTATGAGAGAGAGCTAGGGTTTTTTCGATTTCTGTCTCTCAAATTAATGACCAGTTGTGTGTAATTTCTGTACTGCAATAACTTATTTATAATGCAGGCCACTAACAGCTTAGGGCCCATTAGTCATAAGTTGAGGCCCGACAAGCAAAGCCCACACGTTCAGAAATTAATATAAAATTCATCGTGACTCCGATTGATAAACAGATTTTACCAATGTGCACAGAAACCATTTCTGCACATTTTATAGTCAAGATAAATTTTCCTGAATCCGAATTCAGTGGTTTCCAAAAATGTCCATCCCTATGTCATTTTAGGAAATCCTACTCCCTTACTCTTATTTAAGAAGTCCAACTTCTTTATTCATTAAATTTAACTCTTTAAATTTAACTATCTCAACGGGGATTAAAACTCCATTACACTGTGTGACCCTCAATGGTTCAGGGATACAGCTAGCCGTGGGCTCACAACTCCTTGTGACTCGGAACAACGATTTCCGACTTGCCCAACGAATCATGGTAAAGCGCCTAGCAACATCGCCCCATGATTCCCTAGGTATCACTGATAGTGCCTACAAGAACCAGTAGATTTTGGTTAGCGTACAGTACGGTCCCTTCATCCATATATCCCGATCGAATCAACAACCATTGGTATATCGAGAGTCGCTCAAGATTCGATAACTATACAATACATCTTGAAGATCCAATTAGTGACATCGCATGTGCTACTAAGAAACCATTTCTTAAATCACATCAAGTACTCTGGCCAGAGATTTGTCACACTAATATCTCCTCAGATCGCATAGGATATCCACACTCGCAAGTATGTGGTGAATCCTTGACAACAATGCATCGACTCCTATATGTGTTGTAACTGTACCCAATCCCGACACCTGATGACCCCCATAGAGTCGGTAAACGAGTCAAAGTACAGTACTAGCATATAGAGTCTCCATGATGTTTCAAGTAGTAAGGACTAATGGTGTACAACCAAAACCGCGGACTTTATCCACTCGATAAGTGATAACCACTTGGAAAGTCCGGATAGGGTAGTTCGATTATTCATCCTTATGAATATCCATTTGCATGTTTCGAACATCTCCATGTTCCCTACCAATGAAACGTGGTACTCCGCATCGCAAATGCTAGTCTCAAACTCGAGCGATCCTTATCCTTATTCTCGGACGGCTCAATCGACTAGGAACAGTTTAGAATATACAGTGACTATAAGATGTATTTCATGATAGACATCCCCATGTTCTACCACATCTTACATACACTATAGTATATTCAAGGTCTTTATCAAAACAACAATAGTATATCACAATATAACAATATGAAGAAAGATAAAGTCATTGCCATTAATAAAAGTGTAAATTGTATTAAACAAAAGATCGTTTGTACAAAGAGTCATCAAAGCCCATAGCCACAAGTTGGCTCACTGGGCACCCACTCTTTCAGCCTAGCAGTGTTTACCAGCGTGAAGATGTCAGGGTTCAAGCCATTAATGAAATGGTCGGCTTTAGCTTCCTCATCACCGGAAATAAGTGGTGCAAAACGCAACAGACTATCAAACTTGGCTACGTACTCCTCAATATTCAAATTCCCCTGCTTCAAATTGGCAAACTCTGCTCCCTTGTCCTTTCGGTACGACACTAGGAAAAACCTCTTATAGAATTCAGACTTAAACAGATTCCAGTTAATAGCTGTACCTCGGTTCTCAATGGATCTCTTCGTCGTGATCCACCAGTTCTTAGCCACACCACGTAGCTGATGAATGACCAACCTGGTTCTGCGGTCATCAGAATAGTCAAGGGAATCGAACAACTGATCTACGTCATCCAACCAACTCTCACAATCAACTGGATTTTCTGTACCCAACAACAAGGGAGGATTAAATGACTGAAACCTCTTCAGCAAGGTTTCCATCGGCGTCGCTGTAGCATCCAACTGATCAATCTCGGTACTAGCTTGCTCAGTCGCAGGAGTAACTAGCGGTGGGTTCCTATTAATAACTCGTCGAGGACCCATATGATAATCAAAGGTTAGGACACAGGATATCTCAATCGCTGCAATCGGTGCCCTTGCAACCTCTCAGAATTCCGGATACAGGTGAAATACAGTTCATATCTCAAATAATTCATGCTTTATAATTCAAATCACAAAATCATGTAACTCAAATAATTCTCAACAATAAAGCATGCTCGCATGGTATTTAAATAATTAAATTTAAATAACTCAATCACATGCGAGAATCAATTCATGCGGACTCGATCTACCCCGCTCACTTCTAAATTCAGTCCAAGAATCTTATCGCTCTGATACCACTTAATGTGAGACCTCGGTTCCAAACAACTAATCTCGGGATTAAACAGCAATAAGACATACAATAACCAAAGGTTAAAAGCAATAAAGGTTTTTTTTTTTTGAAATAGTGCCTCGCTCGATCGGTAAGATCTTACCGATCGAGCGAGCAACTTTTGCAAAAGCTACTGCCCGAGAAAACCCATCGCCGCTCGATCTGCAACATTTTGCCGATCGAGCGGCCAACAAAATTTCAAAATAGAAACTGCATCAAAATGCCCTCGCTCGATCCGCAACATATTGCCGATCGAGCGGCGACAGAAACAGAGCAAAAACAACAGAATTCATGCTAGAAACTTAAGTCCAATATCAACAAAATATAATCATGCATTACAATCCCAAATTCTCCAATTAATGCATGAAGTACTGGAGTTATACAATTGTTCCAAATATAGAATATGCAACTATAACAATTCAACAAAGCTCGCATAATCAATACAACAACATAACAAAGTTCGATATCTAAACATGTTCCAATATCACTAGGTAGACATGCTGACACGACTTCTAAACCGAGTCTCACTACTAGCTCTCCCTCTTGATGTTAACCAGGCCTTCGCTGACTTGGTCCGGCCCCACCTGTTGCCAAGTACACATACAAAACAAAGCAACAGCCGGATAACCGGTGAGAATAATAATCCCAGTAAAAGAGACAAACATGCATATCATAAAAACATCTCAAACGAAATGCATCAACTTCCAGATATTCAATTAACAACCATGCAATTCCAAAAGCATATATAAACTCAATTCAGATGCATAAATGCAATGCATTTCTTTAAATCTGGGATTATCAAGTCGGATAATCAAAAGAGTTGCTGCTTTTGCTTTTGGGATCCCGAGGACGAGATCACGTAAACAACTCACCGACTCTCCCGATCGAGGTGGTGCTACGTATCTCCATCCTCTAGACTTTGGTACGACTATAAGGAGTATGCTAGCACTAGGTGAAACGGCTACACCCAGGCCACTCACAATATAATCCCCAAAACGTCTATCATAAAAGGGCCGTCCTGCCCACTGCTCAAATCAAGGATTTTTAGCTCAATATGAATGCAATGCAAAACATAACTCAAATAATCAAATAACATGCAAGTACGTGATTTTTCCGAAACACTCGAATCAAGTCGGATTCGAGTCACACGTTCCATTCCAGTCTAAGTCATCTTATACCTCTTTCAACAACGTCGATGCTCCAAAACCTGGAAACAACAACGATTCCTTAATTCAAGATTCATTCTAACATTCAACGATAATAAGCTAGTCAATACTATACCGGCTACAATCTTCAAAGTGATACAACTCTTGAAATCTCGAAACTCAACGGACTGCAAACGAATCTGTAAAAGAAGTAATAAAGGCTCGAGATCAATATCGACAATCCAACTCGACTGAAAACGGTTCGATTCAATTCAAACCAAACTATAGCCCAAAATTCAAACCGGCGGCATAACGACTATAATCTGATAAAATCGGAAACGCAGACAACATAATATCAATCCAATATACTCCATTCAACCAACAATCCATCAAAACAACCAATTCTAACAAATCACAAAACTCACTTTTCGAATAATCTTCCAAAATTCACAACAAATCCGAACGACGCTCTATTTCAAAACCGACAGATAATAAACGATCAGAACTCTTCCGAGATCAACATACTCGAATCTCGAATGATTCTAACAACATCCAAAAACTAGAATGAACCTGATCGTAGAAAAACTTACGATAGAACGAAGCTCTCGCAGCTGTGATCGCTAATCTGCCTTCAGAAATAAATTCCAACGGACGGATCGAGCTCGGGAGGAAATCTGGAAAGCTTGGGAGTTTGGGAATCGTCTTCAATGGAGGAATCGGTGGAGAGGGTGAAGAGGAAGGAGAAAGAATAGTCAACAAGCTTATAAATATCTAACAAATCCTAAATTTGCATTTTAGTCCCTGAAAAATCTGAAATTTGCAAAAAGGACCCTGATCAAAATCAAGTCGGCTCTTGAACTCTGAAATCTCCGATTATCTCAAATAAAGTCGATTAAGATAAAATCGGGGCGTTACATGTTCAAACGACGATCTTTTCTCAATCCGTCTGAGATGTGCTATCGTCGTATATGCTAGAACATATTTATACAATCAAATCTTAATTCTAACAACACTATAAAATTCAAACATGGTAGAAATTCATAACACTTACGTCAAAACGTAGCACTCGGAGCTGTGATCGCAAATATACGATCAATCGAAAATTCTACCGGACGGATTGATTTTTATCGGAGCTTAAAGAGGAGCAAAAATGGCGTGTGAAGCTTCTGATTTCTTTTCCCCCTTAAGTCTGCTGATTCACGTGAGAATCAGAAGGAAAAACGTGAAGTTTAGATATATATTAGTCTATTTGCAGTTTAGTCCCTGAACTATGGCATAATTGCAATTCAGTCCCCGGACAAGCGATTTAATTCAATTTCAATCCTAAATAATTTAAGAATAATAGAATTTAATTCTAAACTCTAAATATTCTCAAATTAAATATTCTTGGATTAAAATTAAATCATTTCGGACCTTATCGCATTTTAGTCATTGAACTACTCAATATTTGCAAATGGGTCCTTGCTCGGATTTCATCCTCAAATTCAATCTTTGATATTTATCATCTTGGAATTCACATCTTAAATTCCATAAATATCAATTCAAATATTTTTAATCTTTTCATTTAAGAATTCCGGATATTAAAATCTTAAAATCCGAAAATCCTCAAATTAAATATTTCTGACCCGTAATTGAAATCTCTAAGTTCCATACATTCTTAAATTCATCTTTTCACTTTTATTCGGAATTTAAATCTTAAATCCCGTCATTAAGAACTTAATATTTTCGGGCCTTACACCGGGTGCTAAGGCCTCCCAGGTTAAGCCTTCCTCGTAGATCCCATGTTACTGCCCCCTAGTCCCGGGTTCCTTAATATGTTGCGGTTACACCATTCTCTCGGGTCCAATCCACCCGGGATATCGTAATATGATATCACCACACTTTCTAAAGATAGTCGGGCTAGGACCTGCTCCGCTGTTCCGAGAAGCTAATACCATCTTCCCGGGTCCAATCCACCAAGGTATCGTCATCCCGGGTATGTGATATCACCACACTTCCTAAAGATATTCGGGCTAGGACCTGCTCCGCTGTCCCGAGAAGCTAATACCATCTTCCCGGGTCCAATCCACTCGGGGTATCATAATATGATATCACCACACTTCCTAAAGATAGTCGGGCTAGGACCTGCTCCGCTGTCCCGAGAAGCTAATACCATCTTTTCGGGTCCAATCCACCCGAGGTATCGTCATCCCGGGTATGTGATATCATATATATATATATATAGATATATTTCTTTTTTTTTTTATAATCTATATTAAGACTCGTGCAAAATTTAGATTCACGGGATAGCTTGCGGGGTTTAGGAAGCTAAAATATTTTATCGATGAGAATTTGATTTGAATGTTTTTGTAAGACTGAGCGCTTGCTGCTTTACCAAAAGCTATATGTAACGCCCCAAAATTATCTTAATGGACTTTATTTGAGATAATCAGAGATCTTAGAATTCGAGGGCCGATTCGATTTTGATCAGGGACTAGAATGCAATTTTTGAAATTTTCAGGGACTAAAACGCAATTTTGAGAATTGATAGATATTTATAAGGGATTGTCTTATTTCTTTCACTTCATCCCCTCCACCATCTCGCCTCCCTCCATTAAAGAACCACCCAAACCTTCCAAGCTTTGGGATTTCGGTTTCCGGACGATCCATCCGTTGGAATTTATTTCTGAAAGCAGATTAGCGATCACGACTGCGAGAGCTTCGTTCTATAGTAAGTTTTTCTTATATCAACTAGACTTCTATTTTCGGATGTTTTTAGAATCGATTGAGTTTGGAGTATGTTGATCTTGGCAGAGTTCTGATCGTTTATTCTCTGTTGGTTTTGAAATAGAGCGTCGTTTGCAATTGTTTTGATTTTTGGAAGGTTATTTCGAAAATGGAGATTTTAGATTTGAAGAATTTGAATTGTTTTGATGATATTGAGATGATTATGAGTTTATTGAATTGATATCTTGTTGTCTGCATTTCCGGTTTGATCAGTTTATAGCCGTTATGCCGTCAGTTTGAGTTTTGGACTTCGTTCAATATTTTGATCGTATCGAGTTTGATTGAGCTTTTGAATGTCGATATTGATCCTTATGACTTCTTCTGATAGATTGAATTGAAGTCAGCAGAGTTGCGAGATAGCAGCTTTGGCCAGTTGGAAGATTGAAGTCGGTATAGTATCGATTTTCTTATTTATCGATTGAAGAAGTTGATTGAGTTTCGAATGAATTTGTTTGGATATTGATTATTATCCTTATTATTGATTTTCAGATTTCAGTACCTTCGAAGAGAATAAGGTAAAATACGACTTAGAATTGAATGGAACGATTAACTCGAATTAGACTTTATTCGAGTGTTCCGAAGAAACCACATACTTGCTTGATTGAATGTTTATTTGAATGCATGAGATTATATATGCATTTATATTGACGAAATCATGTTTGAATGATTATTTGAATTGATGAATGAAAGCATGATTGAATGCTTATATGAACTGATGATTGAAATGATATTAGAATGCATGAGATGACATATGCATTCATATTGAGCCTTGATTCATTTCAATTTGATTAGACGATCTAGAGATTGTAGTTGAGTGACCTGGTTGGAGATTTTATACCTTGTCAAATAAACTCTCTATAATGCTCTGGAGTCTAGAGGATTAAAATATGCCTCGTCCACCTCGAGAGGGGAGTTCGGTGTGATTGTTGGATATTTTAACCTCGGGATCCCAAACCGAAGAAAGAAAGAAGAATTCCATTTGATTATCTGAGTCTGATAATCCAGAAGTTTTAAAGACATGCATATCATTTTAATTCAGTACTTGGATTAATTACTTGAATTCTATCTTGATGTGATAGATATATGGAAGTTGATATATGTCATGACTTGATATGTTTACTTGATTTATATCTGAAGTTGATATACGGGGTGAATTGATGCATATCATGTTTGATATGTTTATTTGATATAGCATGTTGTCTCTTTTACTGGGAATTGTATTCTCACCGGATTATCCGGCTGTTGTCTTTGTTTGTATGTGTACTTGGCAACAGGTGGGGCAGGGCCGAGTCAGAGGCAGCATGGCTAGGTGATTGAGAGGATAGAGTGAGGCCCTTGGTTTTAGGGGTTGAATTGTATTCAAACTCTTGTTGTATTTTGGTGTTGTAAACCCTTAACCAAATAATGTTCTATTAGTTTGGATGAATGTATAACTCTAGAACTACCTTGTATTTGATTATGCATGATTTTTGGATGATTGTTGCATGTTGAATGGTGTTAGTTTGAAAGAATTGGATTTGAATGAGTTGAGCAGCATCTGTTCTTTTCTGCAGAATTGGTGCCGCTCGATCGGTAGGATCTTACCGATCAAGCGAGCACCTTTGTTCAGAGGCAGAGGTGAGTCATTTTGCTGCCGCTCGATCGGTAAGTTTTTACCGATCGAGCGGGCACTGTTTCTTTAAAAAAAAATTATTTGTTTTAGTCTTGTTCTTGTATTGGAATCGTTGTTTAGTTCCGAGATTAGAAGATTAGAATCAAGGCCTCACATTAAGTGGTATCAGAGCGATAAGATTCTTGGACTGAATTTAGAAGAGAGCGGGGTAGATTGAGTCCGCTTGAATTTAATTTCTCGCATGTGATTGAATAATTCTATGATTGAAGAATATGCGAGCATGCTTTATGATTGAGAATTTTTTGAATTACTTGGATATGTGATTTAAATTTTAAAGCATGAATTAATTGAGATATGAACTGTTTCGAGTTACTGGTTGCACTGAATACTCTAGAGATCGAATGAGTATGTCGATCTGAGGTTGTTGGACACCGGATAGATGTATTTGAGATGTTGTGTCCTAATCCTCTTGAATAAGATTTTCTACTCGGCAAGTTTGAACATGATTCAACTAGTAGCGAACCCGATTGTACAGATTTGTTTTGTGACTGAACTGATGGAAGCATTACTGATGAGATTTCAGTCTATTAACCCTTCAACTCTGAGGAGTTCTGAGAATGAGTTTGGGTGCGAAAGCTGATTATAAGAGATCGATCAGTTGTTTGATTCTTTTAAACTACAGCGACGAATGACGGATTCAGTTAGTTGGTTACCAACTGCAAGGCTTTAGTACTTGCTCGAGGATTCACAGACTCTAACTGCTCTTGACGATGATGAAGTAGGTAACTATTCGATTCTAGTCTTTCGACTCTGTTGCTGTTAGATATTGATGCAACTTTTTCTTCGTATTGAGAAGTTAGATTAATACTTCCTCTACATTTGAGTATCTGAATTAGTTGCGGTGAGTTTAGTTCGAATTTTTGAACTTTGATTTGATGGGAGTTGATTGTACTGAACAGTACTATACTTCGGTTATCAGATTTGATTATATTATCGATGCAGTATATTAACCGAGTACAGGGCAACCGAGGTTGATTTCAGACAGTTGCCAGATTCAGATCCGAGACGATAGACGAATGGATTTCCTCCGGTAAAACTCCTGAATTAAGAATTCCTTTCTTATTGATTGTTGATTACCGTTTGTTACAGAATAGTACAGAGGAATGTTTGATGTATGTAGATGATGTCTTCAATCAGCCCGTGTTGGTTGATTTAACAGAGATGTTAAGTTTGCTGATATTGTCTAGTTGAGATTCCAGATTTGCCTCTGAGTCGAGAGGATGAGTTCAACATTAATTTTAGATCAGACATCATCGACTGATGATCTGAAGGGAAGAAGTTTCAGAGATTGAATTCGGAATGAGGTACGACCGATTTGAATTTTTATCGTACAGATTGAATTGGAATTGCATCTGCAATAATTATGAGTCCTTTGAACCGAATCTTCCAGAGAGTTGTAGATAAGTTCTTGAGTATTCTTATCGATGAATCTCTTATCCTTCGAAGAGCCGTATTGATCTTTCAGATTCTTTAAGGATTGTTCGCAGATTTTCTTGTCGATCAATTATGCTATTCTTCTGACGTCTGAATCTTGTTGAGAACGAGTTGTCTTTTCCTCGATTTTTTCTTTAAGAAAATGGAATTTTATTGAATACCTCAAGACTAGAGCTGTTATGAAATGATTGGATCGACGTCCTTATCTGAATTTGAAGATTTTTGGATTTAGCGAACTCTATCGCGAATACTTTGAAGAATTCTTATTGTTGATTAGACGAATACTCAGCAGATTATGTTCTTCTGTTTAGTTTGTATCTTGAGACCAGTTCTTATTGAATTGAAGGAGAGATTGATCAGCACCTCAGTATTATTGATTCTTCGGTATTGATGACCTTTCGGTGCTTTGCACTCCTTCTTATTGAGAGTTGAGACTTATTCTTGTTCAGAAGAACTCCTTGTTATCTTGAGCATCGAAGAAGTTGAAGACGCTCGAGATGCATTATTAGTTTCCGATTCGAGTCTCACAGAGATCTTATTGCTTGTAAGATTTCAGTAATCTGTTCTGATCTTAAAAGATAGAAGTTTTGATTGTCGCAGTCCGAACCGATTATGAATTGGGAAAGAGAGTTTTAGAGGACGATTTATCTGACTGCGAATTCTATTGTTATCCAGAGAACTGATTGAAACAGCTAAGATTTTGAGCTGAATGATCTGATCTTATTTTATCTACTTCAGTTGTCCTCTTTGACAAATGATTGCCGCATTTCTGATAGAGTCTGGAACAGATGGAACGTTTATTTTGACTCCTTCATTCGACTTCGAACCAGAGTTGATTGAGAAGATTGAGAATGCTTTGGAATATGATTTGACCTTTCAGAATCCGATGAAGATAGATCTGATCTGAGTATAATCTGAGTTTCAGGTTTTTATTGATGCCTTATTAGCGAATAACTTTTGTGGTGCCAGATGTTTTGGTTTGAGGCAGAGTATCAGGAGATTGGCACTTTGAAGTTTATTCAGAGTTCTTCCAAATGATCGGAATATGTTTGATGAATTGAGGAATCAGATCGAATAGAGGATGATGAAATATGAAGTTCGATGTATGGATTCTGATGTTTTGAACTGTCAGCAGTCAGAGAGAGAACAATTTAAATTTCTGTTGTACAGTCTATTCTGATTCAGAATGGAATTGGGATCACAATCCGATGATTTGTAGCAAGGCTAATTTGTGAGTCCGAGATGAGATGTTATCTGATTATTGTTGATCGAGTAATGGAATCTTCCATTAAGAATTCTCGATTCTAAGAATTCTTGATTTATTCTGTTGAATGACTGCTGTTACAGAATAGTATGAACGAACTCTCGAAGCTTTACATTTGATGTTTTGAATTGTAACCTGAACTGGTTGATGTGCCAGTGGTTATTGAACGACTGAAGTTGTTCGGATTGAACTTCTAGATTGGTTCCGATTGTCAGAACGATTTCGACACTGAATGGGGATCCGAATTTTATCTTCAGGAAGTTCGTGAAGAGAATTTTCTCAGAATCGTTTCCGAATTGAGAAGGAGCGAATGCAGCAACTGATGTTTAGAACCGAAGAATTTGTTCTTATTTTATCTACTGTCTGATTTTGATTGACCGATAGATAGGATCCGTTACAGTTTTCTGTACAGAATGATTTTGATGAAGAACAGAGAATTGATATCTTGTCAGATGTTGTCAGATGTCATGAATTGCCGAAGTCTGTCAGTTTAGACTGAGATCCTTGATGCATTGTCCTTTTGGCATAGACTTTGAAGAGAATTTTGTTGTCGATTTCAACTACTTTTGATTCGATACCCTTAGAACGACGGACAGCCAGATCAGATGAGACGAACTTTAGAAAAATTGCATTGAGTAGTAGTGCTCTAATTAGCACTAGTTGACAGAAATTCTTGATGTTTGTGAAAATTTCGTGCAACGACAGAGTTTGACGAGTTTTTGGAGGCACATTATAGAAGTTGTGTGAGAGTAGATGATGATCGAATTGAATTTTGAGATTAATTCCCTTTGTCTCTTGGTTTAGAACGTAAGATGATTCGAATTGTGACTGAGTTTAGAAGAATTTTCTGACGACGATGAGTTGACTTTTGATAGACGGACGGAATGTTGATGAATTATTCGACTAGAGTTTCTGACTTCTCTGATTGATTGAGATGTCGAGCTGTTGAGACGAACGATTCAGAGTTAAATTGGAAGAAGATTCTGGACTTAGTTCCAAGTTGTAAATTCTTATTGCAGTCCTTTGATTCAAGCCTCGACCTTGTGATAGAATCATATTTGATTTCGAGGACGAAATCGATTCTTAGAGGGGGAGAATTGTAACGCCCCGAAATTATCTTAATGGACTTTATTTGAGATAATCAGAGATCTTAGAAGTCGAGGGCCGATTCGATTTTGATCAGGGACTAGAATGCAATTTTTGGAATTTTCAGGGACTAAAACGCAATTTTGAGAATTGATAGATATTTATAAGGGATTGTCTTATTTCTTTCACTTCATCCCCTCCACCATCTCGCCTCCCTCAATTAAAGAACCGCCCAAACCTTCCAAGCTTTGGGATTTCGGTTTCCGGACGATCCGTCCATTGGAATTTATTTCTGAAAGCAGATTAGCGATCACGACTGCGAGAGCTTCGTTCTATAGTAAGTTTTTCTTTGATCAACTAGACTTCTATTTTCGGATGTTGTTAGAATCGATTGAGTTTGGAGTATGTTGATCTTGGCAGAGTTCTGATCGTTTATTCTCTGTTGGTTTTGAAATAGAGCGTCGTTCGAAATTGTTTTGATTTTTGGAAGGTTATTTCGAAAATGGAGATTTTAGATTTGAAGAATTTGAATTGTTTTGATGATATTGAGATGATTATGAGTTTATTGAATTGATATCTTGCTATCTGCATTTCCGATTTGATCAGTTTATAGCCGTTATGCCGTCAGTTTGAGTTTTGGACTTCGTTCAATATTTTGATCGTATCGAGTTTGATTGAGCTTTTGGATGTCGATATTGATCCTTATGACTTCTTCTAATAGATTGAATTGAAGTTAGCAGAGTTGCGAGATAGCAGCTTTGGCCAGTTGGAATATTGAAGTCGATATAGTATCGATTTTCTTATTTATCGATTGAAGAAGTTGATTGAGTTTCGAATGAATTTGTTTGGATATTGATTATTATCCTTATTATTGATTTTCAGATTTCAGTACCTTCGAAGAGAATAAGGTAAAAGACGACTTAGAATTGAATGGAACGATTAACTCGAATTAGACTTTATTCGAGTGTTTCGAAGAAACCACATACTTGCTTGATTGAATGTTTATTTGAATGCATGAGATTATATATGCATTTATATTGACGAAATCATGTTTGAATGATTATTTGAATTGATGAATGAAAGCATGATTGAATGCTTATATGAACTGATGATTGAAATGATATTAGAATGCATGAGATGACATATGCATTCATATTGAGCCTTGATTCATTTCAATTTGATTAGACGATCTAGAGATTGTAGTTGAGTGACCTGGCTGGAGATTTTATACCTTGTCAAATAAACTCTCTATAATGCTCTGGAGTCTAGAGGATTAAAATATGCCTCGTCCACCTCGAGAGGGGAGTTCGGTGTGATTCACTACAAGATAAAAGGCAAACCACAACGCTTTTTCCGCGTTGTTGTTGTCCCAAAAAAAGCGTTGTCGTAGGCAGTGTTGTAAAAGACTGCGGTCAAAGACAACGCGGAAAAAGCGTTGTGGTATTTAAAAAAGACAACGCTTTAAAAGCGTTGTGGTATTTGGAAAAGACAACGCTTTAAAAGCGTTGTGGTATTCGGAAAAGCGTTGTGGTATTCGGAAAAGACAACGCTTAAAAAGCGTTGTGGTATTCGAAAAAGCGTTGTGGTATTCGAAAAAGACAACGCTTAAAAAAGCGTTGTCTTTTTTTAAATAAAAAACAAAAAAAAAAATTAAATCACAACTTTTTAATATTATCAATCACTCAAAATTCAAAAAATTCTAAAATAAAATTTAATATACAATCTTCCAATGTTATATATAATTCAAATATAAAAAATAATCGAATTCTAAATTAATGAACACAAGGAAAAAAATATGCATTAATCTTGAAAAACTTTGATTCATCACTTCAGCACATGCTAACATCCCGAGCTTTCATAAAAGCCGCAACAATCTCTTTTCCTTTAATTTGTATCTCCATACTGTAAATTATTAAAAATAAAAACAAACATAAAAAAAATATGAATAGATTAAAATGAAAAGTAAACTTAAAAAGATATTTATCAGTAAAAGAACATGAACTACGACATAAAATTATCATTAATACACTGGTTTGATAAGTACCTGTTCTTGGTCACATATTCTCGAATGGAAGATGCCATCTTTTTATGTATAAAGCATAGATGGCCAAAAAGCCAACTATTTGTACATCGTGTAGGTAAGTATAAAGCCATCCATCATGTAAAGAATACAAATTAATGCGAAAATGCTTTCATTAATGAAGAGCAAAAGGTTCCTCCAAAAAACTAGTTCGATTGCCTACATTTTCCCCACTGACCATCTCCTGACCTCAATATTTCTTCCATTTCCCTATCATATAACCCCACTGACGGAGCCGTTGGTTTACCAGGACAGAAGGCTTGAAGTCACACAAACACGTGAATTGGAAATTGAAAAAGGAAAAAAACCACTCAATGTATTTTCTTCCTCATCAGCCTTCAAAAAACATAAGCTTCAACACCCCAAAACGAATACTTTATCATTTATCGTCCTTGAGAATTACTAGCCAATTTAATCCATGAATGTGGAGAAAGGCAGCAGTACAGCATCAACATTTAATTTTTCTGATATATCAAATGTAATAAACATGTCACAAATCATTTGGGACTTGCAAAATTTCCTTTTGTTGCTAGAATCAAATTCCAAGGAATACAAAATGGAAAATTTAGATTCTTCATAAACAATTAGCTTACTAGTGCAACCATAAGATATTACTAAAGACGTTAACTTTCAAAAAGTTCTCTTTTCGATGACCAAACAAATTATATTCATAACAAACTTATATGATCTAATTAAGTCGATAACAAAAAAAAATCATGGGGATGTAACGGAATAAAAAATGTTACCTCTGTAATATCTCAATTGCAAAGAAATCTACCTCTCGTACTTGAGCTGGTTACGGAATTTTTCGATAAATGCATCCGCCCTTTTATCTATGTCAACTTCCACGGGATGACTATGAGTCCGATGATGGAGCTGCCGACTTGATCCGGGGAGATGATCACCGCCGATCGAATCCGAATCTTCCGCATATTCCTTCAACACTGGCCTCACGTTGAAACTCAGCCTTGATCTCTTCCCCAGCGACTTCCCCAACAAGGATGGGTGGATCTTGTTTAAACATAGAGACCTAAAGCAAAGAGGGTCATGGATTTATTTAAGCATTCATTGTCCGATTCAAGATTGTAAAATTTCATATCTTATACTCAGATATAGTGATATACTATGATATGAGGTACTTTCTACCTACCAAATCTATTTGAATCATGCAATTTCATAAATTTTGGATGCCTACAAGATCCATTTGCATCTACACAGAAGTAGAAAACATAACGTAAGTATTAGTCCTTAGCAAGGTTAGAAAAATAAATGCAAAATCGGCTGCAAACCTTCTTTGTTATCTTCAAAAGCACATCAGCCTCTGCCTTTGCCACAGATAGTTTTGCTTGTTGCAACTCATCATTCGATGGAATAGCAGAGGGAGGTTTTTCTCGGGAAAGATTTTAGTAAAAGAATCTCAGCAGGTTAAAAGAGTCGTAGGATAAAATATAACTCATTTATAAAAATCAACTATATGATAATATAATATTAAATAATATGAAATATCAAAATATGAACATATGATTCAAGATGCAAAACCTTGATTATGTCGTGTCATTCGGTGGACAATATGATAATATAATATTAAACATCAATCATGCCGTGTCATTCGGATATCTACAAGAAATAATCAAATATATACTGAAATAAATATTGCTATTACAAAGATAAGATTTAGCTGGAAAGAATATCTGGGCTATTTAATAGCATTAAAGTCTTTAAAGTATTTACGTCAAGGAACAAAATGGGAGAAAAAGGAAATAAGGGAAAAGCTAAAGTTACAAACTTTTAGCTTTACTAATTTAAGGTGTTCTGGAATCTCTGCATCTGAGTCTTCTACTAATTCAGTTTTCAAAAGGCCAGCCTGTGATTCAAATAAAATTAAGTTTTAGAAAAAATGACTATATTATCACACAATCTATAAGACCAATAAATTAATTTATCAGCATCCTAATGAACGTTGTCTTCCCTGCACCTTTTTCACCAAGCATGACAATGACTTGAGAATAAGTGAACTCCCCTTCCACGACCTTAGGTTAAAAATTACCCTGAGTCTTAGTCATGATTGGATTCTTGTACCTTGCATATGTCTCAATTTCCTCTGCACTTTCCTGGGGAGTTTCTGGGACCTGAAAATAAAAGAAATGTACTAATTCAATCTCGCATAATACAAAAATTCCTGTTATGAGGTATATATTCACAAATGAATCATTGCAAGTTACCTTACAAGTAAGAGATTCATCCCCAAATCTTAGATTCTCTGTTGGGACAAAACCAGAAACAAAAATATAATTGTTTTCCTGTATTTATTATTCATAAATAACTCGCACTCCCCTAAACACTTCACCATATTTCTTTGTCATTATATACACATAATTTTCATAGCCAGTAGCATATCTCCTATGAGCAAGTGAGGAAACAAAATCTCATACAAACAATTATTTCTAAGAACTATGGTTTCTCCAACAAAACAATAGGTTTTCCTAATACAGGGGCTTTGCCCAAAGTACTCCATCCGTCTTGGTCAAAATTCATCGGTTGGCCCCAATTTTTGGGAACAATCAACTAATTATGCACAAGACAAACTAATCAACATCATCCAGCATTATATATACAACACAAAATTGAATTTTTCTGTTGACATTGATGCATACGCGACACGAAATTGAAAATATCAAATAAAGATGTTAAACATGAAAGAAAAAAGGCTTAAATTTTCTTCCAAACTTGAACTTGTTTCTCCTTGCGTTCATACTCTTGTTTGATCTTCTTCTTCCACCAGATGTAATTTCTCGATATTAAATTCCCGTATAAAAAACAAATCGATGAAATAACTTCCACTCCAAACCAAAAACATATGCAAAACGCATAAATCCAACAACTAAATTGACGCATACTTCGTCAGCGGAGACGGAGATCTCATTAGCTTTCTCCTCCGCCTCCTGGAGGATGAATCGCTTCATCTGCTGGACCTGCTTTGAAAAACATCTGCATCGTTCATCGTTCAATCTTAAATTTTGTGATTCCGGTGAAAGATGTACGACAATGGAAAAGAGTCCGTGAAGCTTTGAGGGAAGAAAGGACCGACAGATCTAGCTTCGAGGTCGTGATTTACATACCTTGAAATATAAGTAACAAAAGATATCCCAAATCTTGCTTCATCCGAATCTGTAATGCTTTTGAGTTTTCCGGCGATACAACGGGTTGAAGTGGACGGCTATGGTTTTGGGAAAAGGGTATCGGGTAAAAAAAAGAGTAAATAGAAAGAGAAATGGGAGAAAATGGCATGAAATAAACGTAAGCAATGGAAATTTGAGAAAGAGCAGATGAGAAATCGAAGAACAAAAAATCGAAGGATCTTACACTTTGAAATCTTGAATCGCGCAGCTAGATAGGGTTTTCGATAATGTGTGAAAAGGGCCGATAGAAATTTGGGTTTAATTATTTCTTCTATTTACATTATACTTTTTAAACAAAGCGTTGTGGTTTTTCAAGAAAAGAACGCTCATCTACAACATTTGTTAAAAAGCGTTGTGTTTTTATAAATTAAAGAAACAAACACAACGCTTTTAAGTAAAAGCGTTGTGTTTATGTCTTTTACAACGTTTTTTGTAAAAAGCGTTGTCTTTCAACTGTTGTCAATGACCATTTTTGTTGTAGTGATTGTTGGATATTTTAACCTCGGGATCCCAAACCGAAGAAAGAAAGAAGAATTCCATTTGATTATCTGAGTCTGATAATCCAGAAATTTTAAAGACATGCATATCATTTTAATTCAGTACTTGGATTAATTACTTGAATTCTATCTTGATGTGATAGATATATGGAAGTTGATATTTGTCATGACTTGATATGTTTACTTGATTTATATCTGAAGTTGATATACGGGGTGAATTGATGCATATCATGTTTGATATGTTTATTTGATATAGCATGTTGTCTCTTTTACTGGGAATTGTATTCTCACCGGATTATCCGGCTGTTGTCTTTGTTTGTATGTGTACTTGGCAACAGGTGGGGCAGGGCCGAGTCAGAGGCAGCATGGCTAGGTGATTGAGAGGATAGAGTGAGGCCCTTGGTTTTAGGGGTTGAATTGTATTCAAATTCTTGTTGTATTTTGGTGTTGTAAACCCTTAACCAAATAATGTTCTATTAGTTTGGATGAATGTATAACTCTAGAACTACCTTGTATTTGATTATGCATGATTTTTGGATGATTGTTGCATGTTGAATGGTGTTAGTTTGAAAGAATTGGATTTGAATGAGTTGAGCAGCATCTGTTCTTTTCTGCAGAATTGGTGCCGCTCGATCGGTAGGATCTTACCGATCGAGCGAGCACCTTTGTTCAGAGGCAGAGGTGAGTCATTTTGCTGCCGCTCGATCGGTAAGTTTTTACCGATCGAGCGGGCACTGTTTCTTTAAAAAAAAAATTATTTGTTTTAGTCTTGTTCTTGTATTGGAATCATTGTTTAGTTCCGAGATTAGAAGATTAGAATCAAGGCCTCACACTATAGCTGGTGGTAATGGTGCAATAATCTTTTAAACCGTACAACAGCACAAGCGTCATGATTCGATCTCTCTATCCAGCAGGGACAATTATTATACTTCAACAATCTCCATCCCAATAATTGCACTCCTTGCAATCAATGAGAATCGAACGCATGACCTTGACTCTGATACCAATTGTAGGATCAAGTGGTTGTCGTTTTACCAAAAGCTATAGCTGGTGATAATGGTGCAACTCAAATCTTTTAAAGTGCACAACAGCCTTAGCATCATGATTCGATCACTCTACCAAGCAGGGACAAATATTACACTCCAATAGTTTTAATAAATCAGTAGAAATTTTATATTATTCTCCCATAAAACTCAAGAATTGACCTCATATTTGCTGCTTATGATTCACCCAATGAAGGTTTGAGGTTGTCATTCATTTTGCTGGATTAAAAGCAGTCTGATAAAGTGTGCAAAACTGTCAATTGACGGACATATGAGACCAATTGGGCTACAGACCTGGTTCAATAGCTTTTGAACAATTGGAATTGAGCATGGTCTTTTGACCATACATTTTGATTATTACATTCAAATATGTGATCCGACCGGTGCCAATTTTCGAGAGAATCAGCGCATTTCCAACGAGATGTATCCATTGACAAAAAAGTAAAAACTCAATTACTTTAATTATTGAATATTGAATATTGATCATCCTAATATAAAATGGGCACAAAAAGTTTTGAATATCTGAATTTTTTTAAAAATTAAGAACTTCTACTGAAAAAAAATAGTTCTAATAATATTTCTCCTTTTCCCTCTAGTGCAAACTTGTGATTTCTTGATCCATTGAAATTCAAAAAAGTGTAAAATTTGAATTTTCGAGATTATAGGTTTGTATTATGGAAGGTTAATTCCTTGACAAACAACATCTATGAGATGAATTGATATCTTTATAGAAATAATCAATTTGGTGGGCCAAACCTATATATATGAATTTCATTTGCATTCTTGTATTCTTATTTTACATAACAATTTTTTTATTAACCGGTGTCAATTAGAAAATTTTATTTGTTGTACGAGTAGTAATGAAATTATATGAAAAAAGGAATTTCTTTGGGATACAAAGGAGAGCAAATTTCGGAGGTGATCCAAAATAAAAGGAGGCCCGTGGCGAAAATTAAAACAAATTTGCATTCTACATTTGAAGTACAGTGTAGGTAATACAAAATAAAATGTAAATATCAACTCTTATTTAAAAAAATCAAATATAATTAAGCTATATGAAATTATCTTCATATTTTATGAATATAATTATGAAATTATCCAAAAAAAATCACATTGAACTATAAAAACTCACAGTTTAAGTACTAATTTAATTTAAAAGTAGTTAATTTATCCATTCAATGATAAATTTCAAAATTAATTTTTGAAATTCGTACCTTCAATTCATAAATTTTCAACCACGACATTAAATTAATTATAAATATTAAAATCTAACATTAAATCAAAATTAAATTGAACGAGTAATAAATCAAATTTTAACTCACACAGAGGCCGAGAATAAATTGATCGAACATCAAATTCTATAAAACTCAAGGCTAAAAAATTCGATGATCGAGAGAGGCAATGAAAAGTGATGGTAAACGAAAAACAACGCCAAACTGAGAAGTGATGAACGAAGCAAATATTAAACATATCAGTTTGGGTGATAACTTTATTGTTGACGATGCATAAATATTATTCGATTTTTTTTAATAACTATTATAAAATAATAATAATTAATTGAACAACATAATAAATAATATTTATAATATATATAATAAATGTTTTTAATACATTTGAGGCCCCACAATGGCATGGCCCCCGCCCGCCCTAGGACAGGACCGCCCCTGGCAAATATATAGCAGTTTTTGCCTTTTTTCTTAGTCCGAAATTCGTTACAAACATAAGATTACACATGGAGTAGCCCTTTCTATTGATTATATCTCGACGAAAATCATCTATTAATTGTGTGTTTTCTATTTCTCTTTTTTTTTTTGTGGCGAGGAATCCGCAGCCGCTACCCTTAGATACGCTCTGGGTAAACCCCCGGACTAATGCAATAGTCTGCAAACTACGCTAGTCAGGTAAACCACACTAGGCAAATCCTGTGTGACATGCTAGTCCAAGAAAGTGTTGGCAGGGGGAATCAAACTCCTAAATTTTGGCCAAGAGTTCACCTGCTCCACCAACTTGGACACCCTCTTGGGAACGTGTTTTCTATTTCTCTTGTTCCATATCACGGAAACCTAAGAACATTAACTTTGTTTTAGAAGAATGTCCCAAATCTTATTCGAAGTATGATGTGATTGTGGTTGATGCATGGCTGAAATCATATTATAAAACAAGATAAGGCCAGATTTGGGGTTGTAGGATTTGTTACTTGTTATTTGGGAGGATGATAATCTAGAATTTACAGACTTGTGGTGTAATTAATGCACAAATTGGGAAATATATATATAAATATATATATATATATATATATATATATATATATATATATATATGAAATAAAAGACTAAATGAGACTCTCATGAGCTTAACTTTGGACTAAAAATTTGTGACGTCGACGATGAATTTATGAATGTGTTCGAAGGACACATGTGAAAGCTCATTTTGGTAATGATATTCGTTTAGATGAAATATATTTATGATTTAACAAATAATGGCGGGATTGATATTCGTTTAGATGAAATATATTTATGATTTAACAAATAATGGCGGGATATAAACGATAATTATGGACAAACGATCACAATGATTTTTTTTTTAAAAAAGTTGTGAATGATTGGAATTGGGATTTAAACTTGAGGATAAAAGTAAATTTAGAAATATATTAATTTAAATCGGCTCATCAAGATACTTATAATTTAATCAAGTGTTGTAGGACCGAGCGCTTGTCGTTTTACCAAAAGCTATAGCTGGTGGTAATGGTGCAACTCAAATCTTTTAAACCGCGCAGCAGCCCAAGCATCATGGTTCGATCGCTCTACCAAGCAGGGACAATTATTGCACCCCAAAAATCTATCTCCCAATAATTGCACTCCTTGCAATCAATGAGAATCGAACCCATGACCTTGGCTCTGATACCAATTGTAGGACCGACTGCTTGCCGCTTTACCAAAAGCTATAGCTCGTGGTATTGGTGTAACTTAAATCTTTTAAACCGCACAACAGTCCAGATATCATGGTTCAATCATTCTACCAAGCATGGACAATTATTGCATCTCAACAAGTGTATTCGGGATTTGAGTGACACGAGAAAACGAGTTTGGAATCCACAAGTATGAGTCATTCATAAGTCATTTCTATATTCATCTTTTGTCATTTATTTACTATTTTACAGTTTAAATCTAAACGGTAACTTTTTACTAACTTTAAAAATATTAATATGTGCATCTAATGATTATGATGTGTCACACTAATTATTGTTACTAGAAGAAATACACTTATTTTATTGAATTTTCCCAATTATAAATTACTTTGGATATATTTTTTGTCTCCTCTGAAACAATGTCTATCTACTTCCTTTTATCACAATAGTTTTTTTTTAAAATTTATTAATTAACCGCTCTTGAATTATCATTTGGATTCACCTAATTTTTTTTATCAAGTACTTATATAAGGAGAAATGTATTTTTTGATTTTTAAACTATATATGTATTGTTATAACATATATTTTTTTCTTCAAAACTATACATAATGCATGTATTTTGTCTGTATATATTATTCTTTATTAGTTATTGAATTATGTAAATGTAAATGTATGTTTTGTCATTTAATTTTTACATCATAAATCTAAAAGGTAACTTTTTACTAAATTTAGAAATATTAATATGTGCATCTAATGATTTTGATGTGCCACAGTTATTTTTGTTACAAGAAAAAATATATTTTATTGAAGTTTCTCAATTATAAATTCCTTTGAATATATTTTTTTTGTCTCATCTCAAATAATATTTATCTATTTCCTTTTATCACAATAGTTTTTTAATCTATTAATAATTGTCATTTCGATTCACTTAATTTTTTTTTATCAAATATTTACAAATAATTTTGAAATTTATTATGTACATTTATTTTAATTACTTAATTTTTTTTTCAAGTTTTTTTTATTCAAATAGAAAATTCAGACATTATCTATGTTATATAATTCAAATATACTTTTAACACATATAACATAATTTTTGGCAGATCTTTGAGACGTGAGCTCGACCGTAGGAGTGCAAACGAGTCGAGCTACTCGTGAGCATCGCGAGTAGCTCGGTCAAAACTAGACTCGAGCTCGAGTTCGAGTAGCTCGAACACACATCGAGCTCGAGCTTTTCAATGCATGTGATTGAGTAGCTCACGAGCTACTCGATCATATATATGTATATATATAATATAATATAAACATAAATAAATATATATTATATTATATTATATTATATTTATTTATTTATTCATATATTATTTATTTATTTACTTATTTATTTTTCGAGCTCGAGTAACTTGAACTATAGTTGAGCTCGAGCTCGAGCTCGAGTACAAAAATAATTATTCGATTGAGCTCGAGCTCGAGCTCGAGCTTGAGTAATCAAATACGAGTCGAGCTCGAGCTCGAATAGTATGATACTCGGCTCGACTCGACTCGATTGCACTCCTACCCGACCGACTCGTGTTGCTCGAGTGGGCGCATGCATTTATACATAAACCGTCAAAAGTAGCATCGTGATCGTCGATCATAAACCAGATCTTTGATTTTTATTTTTTAAATTTTCTGACCTTTTACGTTCATTAATACAGAAAAAGATAAATGGGTTAAATGACACCAGAATCCAGATAATGGAGATGATCTTTTATCGACGACTCTTCCTCCCCGAAAGCAACAGTTTCATTATAAAATTAGTATTTCACGTTGGTTTACTCATGGCCCTTTTGTCTCTCATCAATAATATTAAATTCTTGATAATGTTTTGATTGAACGGGTGATCGCCAACGACCGAAACCCGTCTGTTCTTCACTAACTATACATGTTCGGATTGGGCTTTAAGATGCTGTTTGCGGCGGTGCTTGCGGCTGCCGTCGGGGTCCTCGGTGCTGATCAGTACAGTCGAGCTGATTTTCCGGCGGACTTCGTTTTCGGTTCTGGAACTACAGCTTACCAAGTTAGTTGGTTTTCCTTCCCTTTCCATATGGCACATGTTAAGAATCTTGGCATCAAGATGATAAATTGAATGGATCATGCTTACCAAAATGATGATATTAATTACTTGCACTTTTGTCTATTCTGAATTTTGATGCGTTCAAAAATTTTCGCATCAAATAAATTACCTCGAATCGTAATCAACGAAATGATCCCAAATATTTATGTGTATAAAAGCAAATATGTGAGATGACTCGTCGGAAGACGAAACCACTACGACGCCAATAAAAAAGGTATGAAAATTGAAAGTGATGGAAAACATGTAAAAGACGTATGAAAGATACATGAGAAAACATATGTAAAAGCTTAGGTAAAACTTACTACCTTAATAAGAATTAGAGACCCCTATTAAATAAGATAGTATCATTCCATGTATATAAGTCAACTAGAACTATGAATATTCTAATATATCAAGATATAATAGGAATTTTATCATATTATCAGATTCCAATGAAAATATGAGCCAAATCATTCGGTGATATTAGGATATCGATATGATTAATTAGATGACCCCGTGTAGCAAGCATAATTTGAGCTTTAACTTGTGAAATCTTCAACTCCTGACAATCATTTGAAACTTTAGTACGAGGGTGCAGCATTTGAGGATGGAAGAACACCAGGCGTTTGGGACACCTATTCTCATTCTGGTTTGAACTTTGAACTCCACTTTCTTCCTCCGCCAGTATCTTTTAATAGCTGAAATGACATGATGTTTCTCTTCTTTTTTTTTTTTTTTTTTTTTTTTTTGGTTTTCCCTCTGTTACTTTTGATGGAAAAAGGACACGACTGCATCTTTTAATTAAGAGAAGGGTGATGATCATGAAATTAGAAGTTAATTACCACAATGTCTACTGTTATTTGATACTGGATATACTAGACTCTTACTCCAAATTTCAGATCGCTTCGATGGAGCCAATGGCGACGTAACGTGTGATGGATATCACAAGTACAAGGTGTTTACTCTCAGCTATGGAAGGATTTAAGAATAACATTTTTCCTCATATCATGATTAGTTTTCTTTATACCTGAGGTACAAAAGCACATTGGTTTTTTGAAATATTGAGCAAACTGATACGTGTCAGGGTTCTTCAATTCGACGTGTTAAAAGTTTTTATAAATTGGAAAGGGAATACATGTCCTTGAAGCTCCTCATGGTTGTGGTCTACACTGTTGAATATTGTCCCACATCGGTTGGATAGAGTTCCTGGAAGCCCTTAATATAGACAAGGACAACCCTCACCTCTTGAGCTAGCTTTTGAGGTGAGTTAGGTCCTAGTCTCAATTTCTAACATGGTATCAGAGCCCAGACCCTCCGTGTGTGTTGGACCGCCCATAATTGTTCTGCCTATAGTTAGGCCACCCGGGACATCGGTTGGATAGAGGGGTGTGTTGAATATTGTCCCACATCGGTTGGATAGAGAACTTTTGAGGTGAGTTAGGTCCTAGTCTCAATTTCTAACATACACAATATACATTATCAGAAAATATGTTCCCATGTTCAATGTTATTTTTGTTCTCTACATTCTTCTCTATTCTTCATTTCAGCAAACCTTTTGAAATCATGTAAATAGGAATTTGGGCGACGCATGGATCTTATAAAAGCATATACTTTGATTTTCTGCAAAATGATCATACTTATCCAAACATTTAAAATATGCGTGAAGGACTGAAGGCTACTGAACTTTTGCAGGAAGATATAAAATTGATGTCTGATATGGGTTTGGAGGCTTTTAGAATCTCCATATCATGGTCAAGACTCATTCCCAGTATGTATACTTGCACCGTGATAACGATGAGGAACCTGCAGTTTTTTTATTTGATTTGTTACTTACATGATGTTTGCTTTCTTGCAGATGGAAGAGGACCGGTAAATCCTCTGGGATTGCAATTCTATAATAACTTCATCAATGAACTAATAAGTCATGGTGATAACTGGTTTTCCTTCAAAATTTGATCAGAGAATTTTTCCATTTCACTTGCATGTTAAAAACTTTGCACGTATATAATCATGCAGGAATCCAACTGCATGTCATTTTGCATCATGCTGATCTGCCACAAGTGCTTGAAGATGAGTATGATGGATGGATTAGTAGAAAGATAGTGTATGTCTGAATTCATCACCACATTACTACAATATATTATGTTTTTTATCTGCTAATTCTCTGTTTGTGCCTACAGGAAGGACTTCACCGCCTATGCTGATGTATGTTTCAGGGAATTTGGTGACAGGGTTTTATACTGGACCACAGTTAATGAAGCCAATATATTTGCAATTGGCGGTTACGACCAAGGGGCTATGCCCCCAGGACGGTGTTCAATGCCGTATTCAGATCTTTGTTCGAAGGGCAATTCCACTACTGAACCATATCTTGTGGGGCATAATATTTTGCTGGCTCATTCAGCTGTTGTGAAACTCTACAAGGAAAAGTATAAGGTAAAATTTCTGACTTTGTACTGATTATTTTTGCTCGATGAAACTATTTGGTTTTATTCTTGAGTCCTCATGTTCATGTTTATCAAATGACGTGTTAGTGGAAATGTGTGTCTATGATTGCTTCTAAAAAATTTTGGTAATTTATAAAGAAATGTAGCATAAGATAAGCTAAAGCTTGTTTGAGTTTGTGAGATCTTGTTGTCTCAAGGCGGACTGAAACAACCCTAACTTTCTAAATAATAAATAAATATGCGAAATTTTTTTTTTATATATATACTTACTAAGTAAAAATATGTACATACATGCCCATACATATATGCACAGAATAAATAGATTTAAAAATAAATAAACTAAATAAAAATACAACCTTTAATAAATTAGATATCTGAGTCAAACATTTAATAAAATACTGACATAAGCAAAAATAAATAAAATTTGCATGCACTGAAAACATTTAAATAGAATATCCCATACTGTCAACCACTGAAAATAAATAATTGTATAACATGCTAAAATATTCAAAACATGCATAAAGACTCAGACGACTATCACGGTCACGGGGTCACTGCATGTCCGCTCATATGTCCTCGCCGCCGATGGGTACCACATCCTCCTCTACGTACTCACCTGCACCATACCAGTGTAGTGAGCCTAGAGGCCCAACATGCTAACATAACAAGAGTTTAAAATAATTTAAATCACTTTAATACTAATACATAACATATACATGAATGAGCATGCTTAAAAATATCATGACATAACATAACTTAAATTAACTTAAATATCATAATCATACATAATACATAAACTTTGTTGAGCAAAGTATTTTCTAACATCGCATGGTTGTATCCATAGTGTAACCTTAAATCATACATTAAATACTGATCAGCGTGGAAACCAACGTACGTGGCGGTGACGAATAACCTCTTAAATTGGCAGTAAACTGCCCTTCAATAGTTCACATATGGGGACGAATCCCCCTCAAATTGTCACACTACTTCAACTTCCAACATAAAAATTATTTTTCTTTTGCTCAACCTTAAACATTAAATCATGCCATAAAATTATTTCATGAATGTATGTACTTAAATAAAATGTGTGTCCTTCATATATATTTAATTTAATTTTTATACTAACATATAAATACTAAAATAACATTCATGCATAAAATAATTAAATATATATTTAGGACACATGCAATTTCTCATGGTTTGTGCTGAACTGCTGGCCCTAACACTCAAGCTCATTTTCTTAAATTCTGGCCCACTAACACTGAGACTGACCCATTAACATACTTAAGCCCAATAATTAATTATTCTAAGCCCACTTAATTAATTAAAGCCCATTAAAAGATTCTTGGCCCAATAACATTATATTCCGGCCCAATGGGCCCAAAAGCCCAAAGTCTGGCCCAATAATTCCCATGGGCTCTCAAGCCCATAAAAATTAGTGGACTAACTTAAATTAATTATTCAAGCCCATTAATAAACTTAAATGTAGCCCATGAATTTAATTAATCTAATTAGCCCAATAAAACACTTAAACGTAATAATTAACTTAAAATTAAAAATACTCGAGCCCAATTAACTTAACCCGGACCCGGACCCAACTAACTTAACCCATGACCCACGGACTTGACCCGGACCACTAACCCGACCCGAAACCCACTTGGAACCCTAGAACCCGACGCCCCCTACTCCCGTTTTCCCTTCGGCCGCGAGCAGCTCTTGCTGCACGCCTTCGGCCGGCCGGCTCCGACCGCCCCTGGCCGGAGCATCACCGCCCAGACGTCGCCCACGTCTGGGCGGTCCAAACCAGCCCCTAGCCTTGACCCCATGCTCCCTTATGACAGCACCACAATCATCCTTCCATCAAACCCTAAACTGCACCCCCCTTGGACCAAAATCGAACCAGCGTGCCTCGGCCCTTTTCCAGCCCAAAACGGCCGAACCACACCAACCTAGGGACCCTAAGGAACCCCCTGCAACCTCTGACCAGCAGCCATACGAGTCATGAAGCAAGAAAACGTGAGCATGGAAGAAAAACATGAACAAGGTGCATACAACCAAAACTAAACAATTTTTCTGAAATTTCCTTGATTAATTCTAATGCATACACACGCACACTATTAACCACTGATATGACACAAATTTGAAAAAGAAACATGCCTTGCACCGAAGTTTGAAGAGAAAAAGGCGCGTGGAACGATTCCGGAACGACGGGGCGATGACAACTTGCTTTGGACCTTCAAAAACGTGGCTATGGAGTCTTCCTTGGCTGTTGGATCGACGAAGAAGATGATGGAGATGGGGGTGAGGCGGCTGATGGAGAGTTTGGGCGTAGGGTTGGGTAGTTTTAGGATTAAAAATTTTAAATATAATTACACTACATAATTTACTTAATTAATATACCAAAATATATAATTTAAAACTCCACTTAAAATATTTAAATCTGATACTAAATCATAAATCTCGAAATATATAATTAAGGAAATTTTAAAAATACTAAAAAGTCATTATTTTGGCTTATTTTGAATAAAAACGGACTCCTAAAATTATATAAAATTAAATTTTAAAAATATTGAGGAAATAAAACTCAAAATAATATTTTTGGGCTCTAAAAATGCTCATTAAATAAATTGGATAGAAAGTTGTCATCTCGTCCGTCCACGGTCCCGTCAACGCGATAAAATAATTCAAATACCAATAATTCATAAAAATCACTAATTATGGGTTAAATGCTTAAAAATCAATTAAATCATGCACAAATAATTCACATAAATATTTAACCCATAAATCTAAAATTTTAAATAAATAATTTCCCTAATTATGCATGCGAATTTACGTATTAAAAATACCGGGTGTTACAATTCTCCCCCCCTTAAATTGGATTTCGTCCTCGAAATTAAAGTACTTACCCGAACAACTCCGGGAAACGAGTCCTCATCTCTGCCTTGGTCTCCCAAGTAGCTTCCTCCTCCGAGTGATTCAGCCACTGGACTCTGACCATCGGTATGACTCGCGTCCTCAATCTGCGCTCCTCCCTAGCCAAGATCCGTATAGGCCTCTCCTCAAATGCTAACTCCGGTGTCAACTGAAGAGGCTCAAAATCCAACACATGTAACGGGTTCGAGATGTATCTCCGAAGTATGGATACATGGAATACATTGTGCACTGCCGCTAGCCCTGGTGGTAGAGCTAAACGGTAGGCCAACGTGCCAACTCTCTCCAAGATCTCGAATGGCCCTATATATCTCGGATTAAGCTTGCCTCTCCGGCCAAATCGCACTACTCCCTTCATAGGTGACACCTTCAGGAATACGTGATCACCTACAGCGAACTCCAAATCTCGTCGTCGAGTATCTGCATAACTCTTCTGACGACTCTGAGCAGTCCTCATGCGATCCCGAATCTGTGTCACAATATCAGCTGTCTGCTGCACAATCTCAGGTCCAAGTAAAATCCTCTCACCGACCTCATCCCAATGCACAGGAGATCTGCACCTCCTCCCGTACAATGCTGCATAAGGAGCCATACCTATAGACGACTGAAAACTGTTGTTATAGGTAAACTCCACTAATGGCAGTCTAGTCTCCCACGAGCCCTGAAAGTCAATGACACAAGCTCTCAGTAGATCCTCGAGAACCTGGATCACTCTCTCAGACTGACCATCTGTCTGGGGATGGAACGCTGTACTGAACAAAAGTCTAGTCCCCAATGCAGTGTGCAAACTCCTCCAAAACGCAGATGTAAATCTCGGATCTCTGTCTGATACTATCGACACTGGTATGCCATGCAGTCTAACAATGTCCTTGATGTAAAGCCCTGCATACTGTGTCAACGAGTAAGTAGTCCTCACCGGTAAGAAATGAGCTGACTTGGTGAGTCTATCCACGATCACCCAAATAGCTGTGCATCCTCTGGCACTCCTCGGTAAGCCAACTACAAAGTTCATAGTAATATTCTCCCATTTCCATTCCGGAATAGGAAGAGGTCTAAGAAGTCCTGCTGGACGCTGATTCTCGGCCTTGACCTGCTGACAAGTCAAGCACTCTGCCACAACTCTCCCGATGTCTCTCTTCATCCCAGGCCACCAATACAATAGCTGCAAATCTCGGTACATCTTCGTACTTCCGGGGTGAATGGAGTACGGAGATGTGTGAGCCTCTGCTAGAATCTCAGCTCTCAACTGATCGACGTTCGGTACCCACATCCTACCACGGTACTGAACAATGTCATCCACAACTGTATACAGAAAACCACCCTTAGCCTCATCTCTCTGTCTCCAACGCTGCAACTCCTCATCAGTAGGCTGTCCCTCTCTGATCCGATCCCATAGAATCGGCTGCACCGTCAATACTGACAAGCTCGGTGCATGACCACTCGAGTAAATCTCCAAGTCAAACCTCTGAATCTCACTCTGCAGTGGTAACTGCACTGACAAACACGATACCACTGACGACTTCCGACTCAAAGCATCGGCCACTACATTAGCTTTACCTGGATGGTAGCTAATGTCACAGTCATAATCCTTCACCAACTCCAACCATCTCCGTTGCCTCATGTTCAACTCCTTCTGAGTGAAGAAGTACTTGAGGCTCTTGTGATCCGTGAAAGTCTTGCATTTCTCTCCATACAGATAGTGCCTCCAGATTTTCAAAGCGAAGACCACTGCCGCTAACTCCAAGTCATGTGTCGGGTAGTTCTGCTCATGAGTCTTCAACTGCCTCGACGCATAAGCAATAACCTTATCACACTGCATAAGTACTGCGCCTAAACCTAGCTTAGACGCGTCGGTGTACACCACTAACTCCTCGTGTGGTACTGTCATCGCTAAAACCGGTGCGGTAGTGAGTGCTTCCTTCAGCTGATCGAAGCTCCTCTGACAGTCTGAACTCCAAATAAACTTCGCGTTCTTCTTGGTTAAGGAAGTCAAGGGTACTGCAATAGAGGAAAAACCCTTGATAAACTTTCTATAATATCCTGCCAAACCTAAGAAACTGCGAATCTCCGAAGCATTCCTCGAAATATCCCATTTCTGCACTGCCTCAACCTTCGACTGATCCACTGCAATCCCATCTCTCGAAATAACGTGGCCAAGAAATGCCACCTGCTCTAGCCAAAACTCGCACTTGCTGAACTTGACATGCAAACGATGCTCCCTCAAAGTCTGCAAGACTGTCTGTAGATGTTGCCTATGCTCCTCAATGCTCCTAGAGTAGATCAAGATATCATCAATGAAGACTATGATGAACTGATCAAGATACGGCTGAAATACCCGGTTCATGAGATCCATGAAAACCGCTGGAGCATTAGTCATCCCAAATTGCATCACTAAGAACTCGTAATGCCCATAACGTGTCCGGAAAGCAGTCTTGGACACATCTGCCTCTCTAACTCGCAGCTGATGGTAACCAGATCGCAGGTCGATCTTGGAGAACACTGAAGCTCCCTGCAACTGATCAAATAAGTCCTCTATCCTCGGTAGTGGGTACTTATTCTTCACTGTGACCCTGTTGAGCTCTCGATAATCGATGCACAGTCTCATACTGCCATCCTTCTTCTTCACAAATAACACTTGAGCTCCCCATGGAGAAAAGCTAGGATGAACAAAGCCTTTCTCTAATAATTCCTGTATCTGCTCCTTCAACTCTTTCATCTCGGTAGGAGCAAGTCTGTATGGTGCCTTAGAGATAGGCACGGTGTCTGGCACTAAGTCGATGCTGAACTCCACATCTCTCACTGGTGGAATTCCTGCAACATCCTCCGGGAAGACGTCCAGAAAGTCACGAACCACCTCTATCTCTGATAATGATCTGCTAGGTGATTCTGAGGCCGTGACAATACTTGCTAGAAAACCTTGGCAACCCCGTTTCAACAACTTTCTCGCCTGAATAAGAGATATCACCTGAGGAATATCACTGCTTTGAGATGCATGAAAAGTAAACGGGTCGCCTCCCGGCGGTTTCACTGACACTGTCCTCCGACGAAAATCAATCGAAGCTCCATTGACTGTCAACCAGTCCATACCCAATATCAAATCAAATCTACTCAACGGAAAAACCACCACATCTGCGCGAATAGAGTGCCTCTGAAGCTCCAACTCCAGTTCTCGAATGACACTAGAGGTAGAAATAATCTGTCCTGACGGCATAGTGACATCATAACCACTGTCAACAATCTCGGGTGTGATGCCTATCCGTCTGATAAACTCCAGGGAGATAAACGAATGCGTAGCCCCTGAATCTAGCAATGCAAACGTGGAGTTGCCTCCAACTAAAATTCTCCCTGCACGCAGAAGAATCCCAACAATTTCATACCACTACTAAACTTTTCCCCCCAAAGATATGTCACTAACCCTTAATTCTAGTCACAAGTAAAACATGCTTCTTATTCTAACATGCAGATAGAAAATCCCAAATACAAATTATTTTACAAAGAATAATCGAAATTCTTAACCAAAGGAAGAAATTATAAAATACTAAGGGTAAGATATACCGGTGATCAAGGAGGTGTCTGGGTCTGCCTCCTCTGCCTGCATAACGAACACTCTACCAGTAGTGTTCTTCTTCCTCGGGCAACTAGCTATCTGGTGCCCCGGCTCTCTACAGTGGAAACAAACTCCTGCTCCCAAAAGACAAGGTCACGAATGCATCTTCTGACACTTCGGGCAAGTAGGAAAACCTCCAGTATTAGGGGGCCCGCCCCTCGGCTGCTGTGGCCTTTGCTGCTGTGGATTCCCCACGTCTGTTCATCGGTCTGGGAGGCATTCTGCACCACCACATATTTCTTTACGTAAATCGTCATGCATAACTAAGTGTTTTAACATTAATGCTAACTTCAATTCTTAAAAGTAAATCATGCTATAAACACTTAAAACTTACAGACCGGTAGCGTGGATTTCTGAGCTCGCATAGCAGTAATGACCCCTCCAAGGACCGTGCTTTGATACCAACTGAAACAACCCTAACTCTCTAAATAATAAATAAATATGCGGAAAATTTTTTTATATATATATACTTACTAAGTAAAAATATGTACATACATGCCCATACATATATGCACAGAATAAATAGATTTAAAAATAAATAAACTAAATAAAAATACAACCTTTAATAAATTAGATATCTGAGTCAAACATTTAATAAAATACTGACATAAGCAAAAATAAATAAAATTTGCATGCACTGAAAACATTTAAATAGAATATCACATACTGTCAACCACTGAAAATAAATAATTGTATAACATGCTAAAATATTCAAAACATGCATAAAGACTCAGAAGACTATCACGGTCACGGGGTCACTGCATGTCCGCTCATATGTCCTCGCCGCCGGTGGGTACCACATCCTCCTCTACGTACTCACCTGCACCATACCAATGTAGTGAGCCTAGAGGCCCAACATGCTAACATAACAAGGGTTTAAAATAATTTAAATCACTTTAATACTAATACATAACATATACATGAATGAGCATGCTTAAAAATATCATGACATAACATAACTTAAATTAACTTAAATATCATAATCATACATAATACATAAACTTTGTTGAGCAAAGTATTTTCTAACATCGCATGGTTGTATCCATAGTGTAACCTTAAATCATACATTAAATACTGATCAGCGTGGAAACCAACGTACGTGGCGGTGACGAATCACCTCTTAAATTGGCAGTAAACTGCCCTTCAATAGTTCATATATGGGGACGAATCCCCCTCAAATTGTCACACTACTTCAACTTCCAACATAAAAATTATTTTTCTTTTGCTCAACCTTAAACATTAAATCATGCCATAAAATTATTTCATGAATGCATGTACTTAAATAAAATGTGTGTCCTTCATATATATTTAATTTAATTTTTATACTAACATATAAATACTAAAATAACATTCATGCATAAAATAATTAAATATATATTTAGGACACAAGCAATTTCTCATGGTTTGTGCTGAACTGCTGGCCCTAACACTCAAACCCATTTTCTTAAATTCTGGCCCACTAACACTGAGACTGGCCCATTAACATACTTAAGTCCAATAATTAATTATTCTAAGCCCACTTAATTAATTAAAGCACATTAAAACATTCTTGGCCAAATAACATTATATTCCGGCCCAATGGGCCCAAAAGCCCAAAGTCTGGCCCAATAATTCCCATGGGCTCTCAAGCCCATAAAAATTAGTGGACTAACTTAAATTAATTATTCAAGCCCATTAATAAACTTAAATGTAGCCCATGAATTTAATTAATCTAATTAGCCCAATAAAACACTTAAACGTAATAATTAACTTAAAATTAAAAATACCCGAGACCAATTAACTTAACCCAGACCCGGACCCAACTAACTTAACCCATGACCCACGAACTTGACCCGGACCACTAACCCGACCCGAAACCCACTTGGAACCCTAGAACCCGACGCCCCCTACTCCCGTTTTCCCTTCGGTCGCGAGCAGCTCTTGCTGCTCGCCTTTGGCCGGCCGGCTCCAGCCGCCCCTGGCCGGAGCATCACCGCCCAGACGTCGCCCACGTCTGGGCGGTCCAAACCAGCCCCTAGCCTTGACCCCATGCTCCCTTATGACAGCACCACAATCATCCTTCCATCAAACCCTAAACTGCACCCCCCTTGGACCAAAATCGAACCAGCGTGCCTCGGCCCTTTTCCAGCCCAAACCGGCCGAACCACACCAACCTAGGGACCCTAAGGAACCCCCTGCAACCTCTGACCAGCAGCCATACGAGTCATGAAGCAAGAAAATGTGAGCATGGAAGAAAAACATGAACAAGGTGCATAACAACCAAAACTAAACAATTTTTCTGAAATTTCCTTGAATAATTCTAATGCATACACACACATACTATTAACCACTGATATGACACGAAAATTTGAAAAAGAAACATGCCTTGCACCGAAGTTTGAAGAGAAAAAGGCGCGTGGAACAATTCCGGAACGACGGGGCGATGACAACTTGCTTTGGACCTTCAAAAACGTGGCTATGGAGTCTTCCTTGGCTGTTGGATCGACGAAGAAGATGATGGAGATGGGGGTGAGGCGGCTGATGGAGAGTTTGGGCGTAGGGTTGGGTAGTTTTAGGATTAAAAATTTTAAATATAATTACACTACATAATTTACTTAATTAATATACCAAAATATATAATTTAAAACTCCACTTAAAATATTTAAATCTGATACTAAATCATAAATCTCGAAATATATAATTAAGGGAATTTTAAAAATACTAAAAAGTCATTATTTTGGCTTATTTTGAATAAAAACGGACTCCTAAAATTATATAAAATTAAATACTAAAAATATTGAGGAAATAAAACTCAAAATAATATTTTTGGGCTCTAAAAATGCTCATTAAATAAATTGGATAGAAAGTTGTCATCTCGTCCGTCCACGGTCCCGTCAACGCGATAAAATAATTCAAATACCAATAATTCATAAAAATCACTAATTATGGGTTAAATGCTTAAAAATCAATTAAATCATGCACAAATAATTCACATAAATATTTAACCCATAAATCTAAAATTTTAAATAAATAATTTCCCTAATTATGCATGCGAATTTACGTATTAAAAATATCGAGTGTTACAGGCGGACATTTTCCGATGCAGGCCTCACAAAAAGGTTATGTTGGATTTAACATCTATAACATGTGGATGGTTCCTTACACCGATTCAAAAGAGGATGTAATAGCAACTCAAAGAGCTAATGATTTTTATACGGGTTGGTAAGATATATGGCCTGTTCTTGTACTTGACAATTTTTTTCATTCTATGCACCTCCCCAGTATCTCTAATCAATATCCCTCGGCATAGACGAAAATTTCATCCTGGATCTTACTTGTACATCCTGCAGGTTACTCGATCCCCTGATTTTTGGAGATTATCCTGAAATAGTGAAAAAGAATGCTGGGACAAGGATTCCAGTTTTCACCAAGGATGAGTTGGAGCAAATACAGGGTGCCATCGACTTCATCGGAGTGAACCACTACACAATTGTTCTTGTCAAGGACTATCCCCTTGCCCTTCAAACAGATAACAGGGATTTAATTGCTGACATGGCGATTGAGTTAAAATGTATGTATGACTTCTGCGATTAACTTGTCTGGCCTCCTCGCACAATCACGCCATTCCCTTACATGCATCGTCATAGCTTTTCCTATGTTCTTTAATTTCTTTAGAAAGATTGGACTTTGGAATTGCTCTTTGAGGCACCTTACTTTGTTCATACATGTACCTGTCTCTGTGGACTGATATTTTAAGTTGCCAAAATGCACTTACTCTTTAGTTTCATTTTTCAGTGGTTGTAGAGGGCAAACCCCCTTTGCCGCTGCCTGATGAGGTGAATTTGAAACGCAATATCGTCCATATATCTCTACTTCTTTGTAAATAAGTTGCTATCACGGTGGTTTTTTCTTATTTTTATTTTTGTTTCAGTATCCGGTGCGGCCGTGGGGTCTTTATGGATTGCTGGAGTATATAAAACAAGTTTATGGCAATATTCCTATTTATGTCCATGAAAATGGTTATCTCTCTGTCTCTCAAACACACTAACATTCGTGTTTGCACACCAAACAAGAACTCACAGCAATTAGTATCATTACAAATAGGGGATTTAAATTTTCCTCTTCAATTCAATATTCATAAAAAAAAGGGTATGTTTGAACTATTTCGCAGGTCAGAGGACACGACGCAATCAAACTTTGGACGACACCACGAGGGTTGAGTATTTGCATGGTTACATCGGGGCAGTGCTTGATGCTGTTAGGTAAGCCCACTCAAATTCTAACAGAGCACTTTTAAAATATCAACATTGCATTACAATTTTACATGGAACAAGCTAGCATCTGCAAATCCTTAATTATCCTTGCTCGGGCCTTGAATCCCATGCATCCTTTATGGTTGAAGGAATGGATCGAACACGAAGGGATACTTTGCATGGTCCCTGTTAGATTGTTTAGAGTTATTGGACGGCTTCGACTCGAGCTTCGGGTTGTGCTATGTAGATTTGGATGACAAAGACTTGAAGAGATATCCGAAGCTTTCTGCTCGTTGGTATTCTAATTTCTTGAATGGGAAAAGCATCTTGTCACCCAATATCACCAAACTAGGGGATAACCCTTCTGTTCTTCTATAATCATGGTTACATCTGTGGTTCTTATTACTGACCTATATGGCTATGAAAACAAGTTGGGATTTTGTTTTTCTTGCATCCTCTGTTGTTGGAAAATGAAGTGATTGTAATTTTACATTAATTAATGTGTTTGTACTTGCATATGGAATTTTTAAATGGAGAAAAACATTTCTCTTCGGTTATCTGGATAAGTTCATGTATTACCAGAATTTCCATAATATTTGCATATCCTAAAAACATTATTTACTGCTCAAAAGAATTATTTTCCTATAGATATAATAAGTGTAATTTGGGATTGTTGTGTATTTCGACAGAAGATGAACACAATTTAAATTTATGGGTCATGACTATCTATATGGGCTAAGTAGATTATGATCCACGAATACTTGCAACTCGTGCTTGTTGCGTATTTTGACAAAAATTAAACAAGTTTTAAATTTATGGGTCATGACTTCATATATATATAGGATAAGTATATTAAAAGGATTAAAAGAATTGGGCAAGAGTCTGCTGGGCAAAACCTACTCTTGGGCCACACATTAGTCCGCCCTTGCTCTACTTAGATGAATTAAAAAATATTTTAAATTATCATTTTATTGGATAAACTTAAAATTCATCCTAATTATAATGAATTACTATATAAACATAAAATAAGTAGATTTGATATTTGTGGTGCTACTTCTCTAAACAACAAAAAATACATTTGAAATCCATTAATTTGAAATATTTGTTTGAACAACAAAAATAAGTTCTTTGTTTTGCACTGACCATGAGAAAGCTATATATATGGATTTAGATGGTGGATTGTCAGAGTTAAGTCTATCATTTTAACAGATTTTAGCCAACATTTTTATTTTCAACTTTATAGTTTATTTTCAAATTCGATGGTTTGGGAAGAAATAATTTTTTTTGCATGAATTTGTCTCATGTAGTGATCACTAAACATTCAAATTTTGGTTTTACGTATGTTTAAAATTTTTTAATGTTAAAAAGGAAAGAAATAATTGACATTCATATTTTCTTTAAAACTATATGTTATGTTACGAAATCCAGATTGATAAGATTAATAATATGAATAGATGAATTAAATGCACAAGATAGCATATGAAAATAAATTTGAAGAAGTCGTCATTAATAATGATATTAAAGTGAGAATTAGGGAATGGATTACATGCATATTCCATAATCATGAATTTAGCAAAACAGAAGGGTCATCTCCCAGCTTGGTAATATCATACGACCCCAAGCTCACCCCTTTCAAGAAATCAGAATACCAATGCGCAGAAAGCTTAGGGTATCTCTTCAAATCTTTGTCGTCCAAATCCACGTAACACAGTCCCAAACTCGTCTCGAATCCGCCCAGTAACTCCAGACAATCTAAGATTATGACCATGCAAAATATCCTTTTGTGTTTGATCCATTCCTTCCAAACACAATGACCACGGGAGTCAAGAAATGAGTAAAACTGAAAATCTTGGTGAGGAGAGAAAGAAAAAAGAAAGAAAGAAATTTGTATCCACTATTATTATAAGTATGTTATGATCATCAATCCTCATATTTCAAATTATAAAACAAAAGAACGAAATGCATACAAATGTGAATAAAAATCCCAGAGTAAGCTTCTGTAGCTCCCTAGCTAAGCTAGTAGTTTTCCAATGACAAATATCCTGTATGAATCTCTACATTCTCCCGCCCCTTAGAATATATTGGCTTCCGTAAGTATCTATCAATCCCAACTATCTTAAGCCCATAATAATATAGGCCCAATATTGGACTTCTAAGCCCAATTCCCAGGTACGTAACAATACTCCCCTCCTTCAAATTAGCCTTGTCCTCAAGGCTAAGAGTCATTGGTTGATTCTTGTTCTCTTCCATTGCTTCAGCAACCAGTTGTTGGAACTTGACTGCAGCCTAGCCTCCAGTGCCCATTGTGTTGTCATCACCGCTGTTACGAACATCATGTCTATTTCTCTCCCATCCTCTCCAGCCTCTGCGATCATTTGAAACCAAACTCCCACCACCAGTACACCTATCTCTTCCATTTGGATGAAGTAGTTGTTACCATCATCATGTAATTTACTAATTGAACAATCAACTCGGCATATATCCATCTCCTCACCCACAATTCATTTTCATTGGCACAGAGGGTAACTTCTTTCCCTCTGTCCCATATCTTGTTAGCATCAATCAACCCATCAACTCGGATAATAAAGGAACAGCCATTTCCCCCTTGTCCAGCCAATACAATTGTTGAAACCCAGCATTTATGGCAAAAATCAGTCCTTGAATAGCATGGCTATCTGCATCTAATTTATTTCCGACATCAGCCCAGAATTTTGCAACAGGACCAAGTGATATGGTCCCAGTAATCACTGAGCATGGAGCATGTAAGCCAGGAACAAAGTCAATCCTCTCCTGTTGAACATCAGCCATCACGTTAGTCATGGATAATTGCACTTCAATCCAACTCTTTGAGGCCAATGCAAACCTTCCACTATGCAAGATCTCACCAAGATTCGTGTCTTCACGGACTGCAACTGGAAACATGTAGGTTTCCATCCCAATAACAATATGAGCACCAGCATATCGACTTCCAAAACTTGGACAAAACCCACTTAGACCCTTCCAACCAATATAGTCTCAAAACCAAGGTTAGCCAAAACATTACCAAAATCCAGAAAAGGAAGAGGATCAACAGCAAGAGTAATACCCTCAACTTCTACCCGATACATCAGCAACCCAACCAAATTGAATGTGCAACTTACCACACTTTCTCCTCTCAATTCTTTTTGTCTTCTCAACTCTTCTGCCCTAGCTTTTTCCCACTCTTGTTCGGAAAACCTTTTCCCGATTGATGGCAACAAAAATCCATCTGTTGTTACGTTCCTCACCTGGCCCATATTGAAGTTTTTGTCGCGCTGCTCACCAATATTTTCCTCTATTAATCGCAACAAACAGTGGGCCGCTGGGATCATTTCTGAATTCCTACACCTAAAATGGTTAATAAATGGTTTATCTAGGCCCAGCCCAATGTATCTGTAAAGACCCAACCCATTGCTTCTCAATTCGTCCTCAATCTCGCTACTCATCTCCCAAACCCTAATAATTGTAATTGGGCCATGGGCTTCCTCTTCTTTCCAATAGACAAGTTTAGGCTTAATAGAAACATAGCCCATGTATCCCTTTTCGGTCTTAGCCCACTCTTGGGTTGCCCAATACTCATTCCTTACAATCTGAAGTCCTAACCTCTTGCACTCTTTCGACCACGTCACAACAGTAGCCTGGGAATTCACCACCTTACGACCATCGGATGGGTCAATTGAAACCATCGGAGCTTTGGGTATACATCTGAAACTCGCACGGGAATTCTAACCACCGGATCCCAACCAACCGCCGATTGCTCTCGATACCTCTTTGCCATATCTGTGAGGTTAACAAACTGGAACTCCTTCGCCTCCTTCCTTTTGGTCCATGATTCCATGGATGTTTCTATCAGAGTACGCTTACCATCGAAGTTGCACCGTAACTCCTCTGCCCACTCACCTATGGCAACAACTCTTCCCAACCCATGATGTTCAAGTTTTCTCACGGTCTGGCTCGATTTCTCACTGCCTTGGACCTCCTTGTTCTGAACCGAGATCTCCTCTTCAACAATCTGGTTAGTCTCTTGCACTTCGGTTGCCAGATCTTTGGACTTGTCGACCAAATTTTGCTTCCCTTTCTCATTTTTATTTTGTGCTTTTTGTGATTCTCGGCCTTGGATCACAGAACGAATTCTAACTGCCGCTGGAATGAGTTGTTCTACCAATGGCTTCAATCCCAGCAGAGATCTGAGAGAGTGGTTAAGTGATGTCATCTCCTCCGCCATGTTTTTTGTAGTTTCTGTCATACTTTTCATTTTCTCCCTCATTTCGATCAACGCCGTCTCCATGACTTCCAATCTTTCTTCCTCGCTGGCTGTCAGATCGTCTTCTTTCTCGAACTGATCCGGCAGGTCGGACCAATTGTTAGGATCCTCAATCCTCATATTTCAAATTATACAGCAAAAGAACGAAATGCATACAAATGTGAATAAAAATCCCAGAGTAAGCCTCTGTAGCTCCCTAGCTAAGCTAGTAGTTTTTCAATGACAAATATGCTGAATGAATCTCTACATTCTCCCGCCCCTTAGAATATTTTGGCTTCCGTAAGTATCTATCAATCCCAACTATCTTAAGCCCATAATAATATAGGCCCAATATTGGACTTCTAAGCCCAATTCCCAGGTACGTAACAAAGTACCTCACAGCATCAAGCACAGCCCCAATGTAAGCCTGAAAATATTCTGAAACATCTAGACCTTCTTAAAACTTAAAATGCGGAAAACTTTTTTATTTTTTTATATACTATACATATATGCCCATACATATATGTATCACATTTAAAATCAACTACTGCTACACGTAGTAATTTAAATAAAAATAAACAATTAAATAATTTAAAAGGGTTTCATGCATGAAACAAAATAGTAAGTATTCCATGTTTAAAACTCAACATAATAAAATAAATGTATCTTATAACATCCCATAAAAACTGCAACAGTCACGGGGCCACTGTTCCATGAACTCATACGTCATCACCACCGGTAGGATCTATATAAATATCATCTGACTCACCTGCACCATATAAGCATAGTGAGCCTAGGGGCTCAACATTTCTAAACTTGAATATCAAGGTTTAAAATAATACATCACATAATCATATACTAATACATATACATGATACATGAACATGCATGACAATATTTTCCATAACATAAATACTGAAACATAAATCTTAATCATAAACATCATCTTTCTTCATCATAACATAACATAATTGAGCATGGTATTTTTGAAACAGTCTATAGTCCTATCCGTAAGTGTGACGCTTATCTGTGCCGACTGATCAGTCTCATGAACCAACGTACGTGGCGGTGATAAATCACCTCCTATGGTAGTAAACTACCTCATAAATCATATATCATATGGTGGATAACCATCCTTATGTCACACTACTTCAATTTCCATCAAGAAAATATTTTTGCTCAACTCATACATAATCATAATCATATAAAATTTCATGAATGCATGCACTGAAAATTTGTCCGTAATATATATTTAATTGATTTTTTCATAATAAATATACTTATACTTAAAATATAAACTTCATGCATAAAAATAATTAAATATATATTCTGGACTTAATTATTTTTCATGGGTTGGTCCAGACTGCTGGTCACTCACTCTAAGCCCATTAAACTTAAATAAGAGCCCAATTATCATATTTTAGCCCAAATAACTTAACTAAACTTAACTGGGCCTAAATAAAAATATTTAAGCCCATTAACTTAAATAAACCCAATAAGACACTAGACTGGCCCAAAAATCCTCTGACTGACCCAAAAATTCCCATGGGCTCCCAAGCCCATAAAAATCATTGGGCTAACTTAAATAAATTATTTAAAGCCCAAAATAAAATTATTTGGAAGCCCAAATAATTTTATTTCTAATTAATTGGCCCAAAAACCAATTAAAACCTTAAACACGTAAAAATTAAAAATACTCAAGCCCGGCCCACCTAACCCGGACCCGGACCGACCTGAACCGACCCACAAATTACCAGACCCGATCTTGGCCCCAAGACCCGACCCGGACCTGCCCAAAACCCTAAACCCATTTCCCTCTTGTTCCTTACTCTTGGCTGCGACCAGCTTCTGTTCAGAGGCATCGGCTGCCCTACTCCGGCCACCAAATGGCTGGAGCACCACCAGCTACACCTAGAAGACTTCAATACGTTTCCAAAAAGCTAAAAACCAGCCCAAACGGAGTCCTAACAAAGGAGAACAAACCAAAACAAAATCTGCCTAATTTCTGCTCGCGCGCTGCGCGCGACGCCGGACTTCCGGCCGTTCGGCCGCCCAAATCCGACCATCACTGGCTAGAGAACTACCTGAGATAACTTCCTCTATGTCTTGGGGTTCTAACCCAATTGGAATCACCCTCAAACCCTTCCTATACAGTGCACACAAACCGTCCACGGTCCCGTCTATGCGATCAAAAATAATAAATTTCTTAAAAATCTAGAATTTCCATAATTATGGGTTAAATGCTAAAATAAATTAAATCATGCATATAAATCACATAATATCACATAAATATATTTAACCCTTAATTAAAAATTAATTTCTCCTAATTATGCATGCGGATTTACGTTTTAAAATTTTCAGATATTACAATTCTCCCCCCCTTAAATTGAATTTCGTCCTCGAAATTAAAGTACTTACCCGAATAGCTCTGGGTAGCGAGTTCTCATGTCTGCCTCGGTCTCCCAAGTGGCTTCCTCCTCGGAGTGATTCAACCACTGGACTTTGACCATCGGTATGACCCGCGTCCTCAGTCTCCGCTCCTCCCTAGCAAAGATCCGAATCGGCCTCTCCTCAAATGCTAAATCCGGTGCTAACTGTAGAGGCTCGTAATCCAACACATGTGTCGGATTCGAGACGTATCTCCGTAGCATGGATACATGGAAGACGTTGTGCACTTCCGCAAGCCCTGGTGGCAAAGCCAAACGGTAGGCCAACGTGCCAACTCTCTACAAGATCTCAAAAGGCCCAATATACCTCGGATTCAGCTTACCTCTTCGACCAAATCTCATCATCCCTTTAGTAGGTGATACTTTCAGAAACACATGATCACCAACAGCAAATTCAAGATCTCGTCGTCGAGTATCAGCATAACTCTTCTGACGACTCTGAGTCTGAGCAGTCCTCATCCGATTCCGAATCTGAATCACAACATCCGCAGTCTGCTGTACAATCTCAGGACCAAGTAGAATCCTCTCGCCAACCTCATCCCAATGCACGGGAGATTTGCATCTCCTCCCGTAGAGAGCTGCATAAGGAGCCATACCTATAGATGCGTGAAAGACGTTGTTATAGGTAAACTCCACCAATGGCAATCTAGTCTCCCAAGAGCCCTGAAAGTCGATGACACAAGCTCTCAGTAGATCCTCAAGAACCTGGATCACTCTCTCAGACTGACCATCTGTCTGGGGATGGAACGTTGTACTGAATAATAATATAGTCCCCAATGCTGTGTGCAAACTCTTCCAGAAAGCAGAGGTAAATCTTGGATCCCTGTCTGAAACTATTGACACTGGTATGCCATGCAGTCTAACAATCTCCTTGATATAAAGCTCTGCATACTGTGTCAACAAGTAAGTAGTCCTCACCGGCAAAAAATGAGCTGACTTGGTGAGTCTATCCACGATCACCCATCTAGTTTCCAAGTTTCAGTATCTCAAAAGTCATGCTTCTGCTGCGCACTCTGATAAACAAAATATTAACTTTACTAATCATTTTTTCCTAAACACAATAATCACACTATGCCAAAACTTGACTGATTTTATATGCTTATACACTCTACTTATCAATCCTCCAACATTCGTGAGCCGAACTTTTGTTCCCAAGTTTACTTATTAAAGCATATGATTACAATATCAACCCCAATAAATTCAACTTGTAAAGCTTATCCACTGTAGTGACCCTTACCCGGATCACCTACTAAACAGAACTTATGCATGCAATTAACTTAATTAAACAGATATCAGAATAAAACTGCGGAAACCATTAACATTATACAATCCCAAGTAAAGGAATATGTAATTATCCAATAATATACAACCAAATCGAATAGTTGTATAAACCCAAAACAACAGTAATAAAACCTAAGCGAAGCTCCAGCTGGCCAACCACTGACTAGCCCCTCCTGGATCCACCCTCCTCGTCCAATCGCAAACCTGCCCCATGGAATAGGGTGTCCAGAAAATACAGAGTACGAGACGTGAGCATAAAACGCTCAGTGCGAGAGTATGAGTATACATGCATGCAAAGTGAACTCCCTATAGACTCGAGGTCAAGGATCAGATAACAGAGACAGACCGGGCCCTGGTATGTAGCACGCTGTGCCGTCGCTTCAGGAGGTGGCTCCCATACCGAGATAACCGTGGAAACGCCGGACCCAAATCGATGGAAGTCCATCCACTAACAGGATAGGGTACAACCCTACTAACAGACATCTCGAAGGAGATACAGCAAGATGTAAATGAATGCAGCATAATATCATGGCATATAAATCATGCGGTCACATAATACATGCATACTCAGTCAGGATATCTCGAACAGTACTTTCGTACCTCAAAACAGTGCAAGCTCTACCAACTCTAGGTCCACGCCTATAGTCTGCTCTACACTGCCAAATGATACTACTATCATTAAAGTGCTCTAAAAGCCTTAACTAAGCTATTGCATACTCCTAAATATTTATAGGAAGCAAAAGCTATACCTTCGTCCGTCATTAGCCCTTTGATGTCGATGCCTCCAGAACTTGGGCACAACTCCGCTACGACTACCGAACGCCTCTCCGACCTCCGGACCAAGCCTAAGAAAGACTAGAACAGCTCCAAAAGGACTAGAAAGGAAAGGAGAACTCGGAATTGGCAAATGAAAGTGAAGTCTCGGCCTTCTATTTATAGACAACGATCGGAACTTCCGATCCTTGATCGGAACGTCCGAACCTCGATCGGAACGTCCGATCCTGCCATCGGAGCTTCCGAAGATCCTGATCTGCCACGTGTCAAAATATCACTTGTTGACTTCGGATAGGGGTGATCGGAGCTTCCGGTCCTGATCGAAGCTTCCGATCCAACCACACGTCATGCCTGACGTAATATCGATCGGTGCCTCCGATCGCTCATCGGAGCTTCCGATCCTGTTCGGAGCTTCCGATCGTGCCTTCGGAGCTTCCGATCCGTCCGATGCCTAATTCAATTAATTAGCATTAATCCTTTAATTACTCAATTAGGGCACGGGCTACTACATCCACACTCTAGCCTTCTATAACAAGTTAAACATCTTTGAGTCGAACATCTGTCATTCATCGCAATTTTCTTCAACTTATCCATTTACCACTACACTTTCAACTATCGAACGCTTGAAAATCTTAAATCTCGAGTGCTATAAATCCATGAAACCCAAAAAGTGAATTTAGTGTCAAACGTCATGCACAACATAAATTCTCCTAACATCAGGAATATGCTTAAAATATATGAATTCTAATTATGTGGTTAGTTTAGGCTTAAGGCACTTAGATTCTCCTATTGGATGAGTGAAATTCCCCGAATAGTATTTACATGTCATCATCTCTAAATAGCATAATAATATAACATTCAATAGTTAATTTCATATCATTTCCTAGTTGCCTCTATTTATATTCCATGGAATCTGAACTCCTCAAAATCAAAATACTAAGTCAATTACCTAATAAACTGAATAATCCGCTCACAAGTAATACATGTTGGTCCCATGTACAGTCAAAACACAACCAGTACCTTTTTGCTCATGCATCCCAAAAATTTTGGTGGAGACACTCCTATAACATGACCCAATAATTTAAGTTTATACAACTCAAGGATATTGAAAGAACATCCATACAAATACTTATATACAATTAACCCCAACGTAAAACGAAAGTATCGAGATAACAATTATAATATCAAGTCATTACGCTGACTCATGATTATTCCAAGTGCTTCAACTACCCATATAAGCGTAGAACCAATAACCCAAATTCTCAAATGACTCAACTCTTAACAAAAAAACTCACTCCATTAAATATATATATATATATATATATATATATATATACCGTCAACTCTTAGGTCATATCTAAAGCTTATATTACACTTGACATCGAAACCAAAATTTTATAACAAGTGTTATGCCACACCTGACCAATTACACAAGCCTATAAAAATTTACACCTACATCATTCAGTCATCACAATATCTATAAGTCAGGCTGACAAGTTCCCAAATCTATTTATTTAAACGTAGTGACTTGAACGTCAAACTCAATACAGCTTACTTGGTAACACAAACCATGCGAACCCTTAATTCTTATCAAAGATTACCCAATTCTTTATCAAACTAACTCCACGATTATTTTTTTATTCTCAAAGATTCAAGAATCTAATACAAAACATACTTATCATCAATTTATACCTCATATAATTAAGAGTACAAACTTAAAACTACAAACCATCAAACTATAACCTTATGGTACCAGTGTCATCTCCAAAAAAAAAAAATCATGACTTCTTCGTCAAGGGAAAAACCTTAATAGTTAAATGAATGACAATATGATATCTGTGAACCCAACTAGCATAAATTGACACATGCGGACTTAATTCCCAAAAATATATACTAGCCTCTAAAAAGTAACATTTTTAATTCACCAAAGAAGAAAAAGATACAACCTTCGATTAATCATTCTTGCGAGAAATCCTACTCTCGCCTCAAGCAATAATTCTATTGCTATTACATAAACTTAAAACCTCTTATCGGAATGTACTTTTATTGTTATATCTATCGCTATACATTCATAAAAATTTTCTAGATAGACCCGCTACCTCTTACCATCACAAACCCAATAATTTACCAATGAAATCATTCTAACTTAAAAATCAATAAGTTACTACAAAAATTCAAGTGACAACCCATATATCATAAATATCAAACTTAGTTTCAACAAAATAAAACCGAATTCCCAAATTCGAAATTCCTTGTGGTCAACCTGTCGTATAACATGTCTAGGGGCATACTGCATCACCAAACATTCTTCACGTAAATCGCAATGCATAACTAAGTATTTTAAAATTTTGCTAACATGAAATCTTAAATCGTTACATATGCTCCTTATAGATCATAAGAAAAACAATTTAAAACTTACAGACCGATAGTGAGATTTCTGAGCTTCACATGGTAGATGGGCACCCTCCAAGGACCGTGCTTTGATACTAATTGAAACATCTAGACCTTCTTAAAACTTAAATGCGGAATTTTTTTTTTTTTAAATAATAACAATACATATATGCCCATACATATATGTATCACATTTAAAATAAAATACTACTTCTTAGTAGTAACTTAAATAAAAATAAACAAATAAATAATTAAAAAGGGTTTCATGCATGAAACAAAATAGTAAGTATTCCATGTTTAAAACTCAACATAATAAAATAAATGTATCTTAAAACATCCCATAAAAACTGCAACGGTCACGGGGCCACTGTTCCGTGAACTCATACGTCATCACCACCGGTAGGATCTATATAAATATCATCTGACTCACCTGCACCATATAAGCATAGTGAGCCTAGGGGCTCAACATGTCTAAACTTGAATATCAAGGTTTAAAATAATGCATCACATAATCATACTAATACATATACATGATACATGAACATGCATGACAATATTTTCCATAACATAAATACTGAAACATAAATCTTAATCATAAACATCATCTTTCTTCATCATACATAACATAATTGAGCATGATATTTTTGAAACAGTCTATGGTCCTATCCGTAAGTGTGACGCTTATCTGTGCCGACTGATCAGTGTCATGAACCAACGTACGTGGTGGTGATAAATCACCTCCTATGGTAGTAAACTACCTCATATAAATCATATATCATATGGTGGATAACCACCCTTATGTCACACTACTTCAATTTCCATCAAAAAAATATTTTTGCTCAAGTCATACATAATCATAATCATATCATATAAAATTTCATGAATGCATGCACTGAAAATTTGTCCGTAATATATATTTAATTTATTTTTTCATAATAAATATACTTATACTTAAAATATAAACTTCATGCATAAAAATAATTAAATATATATTCCGGACTTAGTTATTTTTCATGGGTTGGTCCAGACTGCTGGTTACTCACTCTAAGCCCATTAAACTTAAATAAGAGCCCAATTATCATATTTTAGCACAAATAACTTAACTAAACTTAACTGGGCCTAAATAAAAATATTTAAGCTCATTAACTTAAATAAACCCAATAAGACACTAGACTGGCCCAAAAATCCTCTGACTGACCCAAAAATTCCCATGGGCTCCCAAGCCCATAAAAATTATTGGGCTAACTTAAATAAATTATTTAAAGCCCAAAATAAAATTATTTGGAAGCCCAAATAATTTTATTTTTAATTAATTGGCCCAAAAACCAATTAAAATCTTAAACACGTAAAAATTAAAAATACTCGAGCCCGGCCCACCTAACCCGGACCCGAACCAACCTGAACCGACCCAAAAATTACCAGACCCGATCCAGGCCCCAAGACCCGACCCGACCCGGACCTGCCCAAAACCCTAAACTCGTTTCCCTCTTGTTCCTTACTCTCGGCTGCGACCAGCTTCTGTTCAGAGGCATCGGCTGCCCTACTCCGACCACCAAATGGCCAAAGCACCACCACCTACACCTAGAAGACTTCAAGAAGTTTCCAGAAAGCTAAAAACCAGCCAAAACGGAGTCCTAACGAAGGAGAACGAACCAAAACAAAATCTGCCTAATTTCTGCTCGCGTGCTGCGCGCGACGCCGGACTTCCGGCCGTTCGGCCGCCCAACTCCTACCATCACTGGCTAGAGAACTACCTGAGATAACTTCCTCTATGTCTTGGGGTTCTAACCCAATTGGAATCACCCTCAAACCCGTCTTATACAGTGCACACGAACCATTCTCTCAAAACCGCTCAAACTGCGACCTTATATGCAACCAGAAGATATTGTTTCGGTTCAGACCAACCTTGGCTCAAAACACTCAAACCACTCGACCCTAAGGCACCCTAGGACACCCCTTGACCGAGCCCCAGCCTCTGGACCATACCATGCTTGGCAAAAACGTGAGTCATGACCAATCAAGCAAGAACATGCATCAATACAAGGCATACGTGCATAAACTCAAAATTTCCATGAAAAATCTGGAATAAAACACATCATGCAAGAGTAATAGCTTATATGGTGACCAAATAAAAGTTTTAGACATGCCTTTTAATCTTTGAATGGAGATTGATGCGTTTACGAGACTCCGGGACGATGAACGGACCAAAATCTCCAAAAATCTATGAAGGATCGGCTATGGACTGTGTTTTCTGCTGGAAGCCGATGCAAAATTGAAGAATGGGGTGGGGGAGGTGGCTGATGGGAGAATCAACGTAGGTTTAGGGTAGATAAGATAAATTTTTGGTTAATTAGAATTTAACTAGGATAATAACTAATTTAGGATAAAATCATACCTAAAATATAATATTTAAAACTCAAACATAATATATTATTCTGATAATGAAAACAAAATCCCGAAATTAATAATTAAGGGATTTTTAAAAATCAATAAAAGTTATTAAAATGACTTATTTTGGCCAAAAATCAATTCTTAAATAAATATGTAATTAAGTACCTAAATTTTCTTGACAAAATACCTTAAAAATTATTTTAAGGCTCATAAAACTCATAAAATATTTTTGGCTAAGAATTTTGGTATCTCGTCCGTCCACGGTCCCGTTTATGCGATCAAAAATAATAAATTCCTTAAAAATCTAGAATTTCCATAATTATGGGTTAAATGCTAAAATAAATTAAATCATGCATATAAATCACATAATATCACATAAATACATTTAAACCTTAATTAAAAATTAATTTCTCCTAATTATGCATGCGGATTTACGTTTTAAAATTTTCGGGTGTTACATATTCAACCCTTCCAGTGTCTTCCAGAGTTCCATTGCGCCGCGTCCCCCGACCTGCAATATATATAGTTGGAACTAAAAAAGTGAGCTGTCAACTACCCTTTCTGATAACACTTAGCGAGGCGATTGAAGCATGGATGAAGACGTTTAATCCGGAAAACTGGTGGAATGTTAATCAAATTCTGACAACATGTGTGAGGTTTAATGGTGCATGTGAGAAGGGAGATGGAGAAAGAACAAACCATTTTCATGGACATAAATAGGGATATTGCCATAAACTTGTTTTAGATACTCCAGCAATCCGTAAAGGCCCCAAGGATGCACAGGAATCTGAGACAAACAAACAAAAAAACCAAGAAAAAAGAGAGTTAATTATTTACAAAGGAATAGAGATATACATTTTGCTGTTGAAATTTTACCTGTTCCGGTTGTGGCACAGGGGCAAGGACGTTTTTCTCTGCACCAACTGGGGCAAAAAAAAAAAAAGAAGATTAAGAATGTGTATATGTATGATCAAAGTACAGTGCCTCAACTAGTCTAATACAGATTGCACAGCACAGAACGCATCCCAAAGATTAATCCATCTAAAAAACAGAAGAACATAGACACGACAGGAATTCACACAAACTGGATAAGCTCTGAGAGCACATCTAACGAAATGACATGATTGAGAAAGACAACACGATAAATTTGAGTTTGGTTCAAGAAAATCTGAGAAAATTCAAGGGAATCATTGAGGCTATACTTATCAACTTAATTGCCATGTCAGCAACTAAATCCCTGTTGTCCGTTTGAAGGGAACTTGGATCATCCTTGACTAAAGCAGTTGTGTAGTGGTTCACTCCAATAAAATCGACGGTATTCTTTATTTGCTTCGACTCAGCCTTTGTGAAGGCTGGAATTCTTGTCCCGGCATTCTTTTTTACTATTTCAGGATAGTCACCGAAAATCAGGGGATCAAGCAACCTGCAAGAAGTGCCAGTAAGCTCACGAGTAAAATTTTCTTGAATGCCAAAGTGATCATGAGAGATCACTGGAACGTATACAAAATACAAATAAAAAAGACAAACTAATGTTTGTTATGTATGAGAGGCCATCTTACCAACGCATATAAAAAGCGTTGGCTCTTTCAGTTGCAATCACATCCTCTTTTGAATTTGCGAAAGGAACCATCCAAACATTATAGACGTTAAATCCAATGTAACCTTTCTGGGTAGCCTGCATTGAAAAAATGTCACATTGAGACAACATGAACTCAAAACCTCAAGAATGGTTTGGCTTCTCCGATTTAGTGCATCTTCTTAATCACAAAATGCTAGAAGCAACCACAAACATGAATTTCACTGATCGTATGGGATTTGATGAAGAATGTAAACTTCAAGACAATCCATCATAACCATATGCTATAATCTAACAAAATTAATCAGAAAAGACAGATAAATACCCTGTATTTTTGCTTATACAATCTGGCAATAGCTGAATGAGCCAGCATGAGGTTATGCCCCACAATGTATGGTTCAATGGAGGAATTACCCTTGGAACAACCATATGAGAATGGCGGCGAACACCGTCCTGGGGGACTGATTCCTTGGTCATAACCACCAATTGCGAATATACTGGCTTCGTTAACAGTGGTCCAGTAGAAAACCCTGTCCCCAAATTCCCTGAAACACACATCGGCATATGCTGTGAAGTCCTTCCTGCAGTTGCAAACAGCGAGTTGGTACATATATAAAACCATTATATACTACACTTGCATGGCAATTATAGATTCAGACATACACCATCTTTCTACTAAGCCATCCACCGTACTCATCCTCAAGTGCTTGTGGATGATCAAGGTGATGCAAAGTAACATGCGGTTCAATTCCTGCATGATTATAAATGTAGAAAATTTTAATCTCGCAAGTGAAATATAAAATTCCCGCCAAAAATATTTGAAGGAGAGTCGGTATTCACCATGGCTTATTAGTTCATTGATGAAATTATTGTAGAATTGCAACCCTAAAGGATTTACCGGTCCTCTTCCATCTATAGACCAGCAAACATCATATAAGGAAAAGAATTAATAAAAAAACCACAGGTTTCTCATGTCTATCGTGTGGCAAGCATACATACTGGGAATGAGTCTTGACCATGATATGGAGATTCTAAAGGCCTCCAAACCCATGTCAGACATCAGTTTCATATCTTCCTGAAACAGAAAAAGTAACCTTTGAGCATAGAAATGCTTATGTATTCCATATTGGCACAATTGTTATTTTTGCGCAGCAAATCAATGTATATTCTTTCGCAAATCCCATGTGTCTGCCTCATTATGTTTTCAAGCACTAAAAACTTAGCATAAATGAAGCACAGTGACACGCGGACGCTGATACTTCCTAAATAATTGAGAAGACTACAGAAACCAAAAACATGATTGATACCCGGAGGAGAAAACCGCCTCAGCTCATCGATGATCCTAAAAAGGAACATCCCCTTAATCAACCATAGCTGGTTCAGGAGTTCATCTCGCGAAGCTCGGCCAAGCTCCTCCACCATCACCTCCAGCTCGGGTCGGAAGCTCAGCCAAGCTCCTCGACCATCACCTCCAGCTTGGGTCAGGAGCTCAGCTGTTGGAACACGGTCGTTCTCCGGATTAAAAAAAAAATGATATCCGATGCAGCGGAAGTTTTAAAGTTTTATATGGAACGATTCCATATGGGTATCAAATTCCTACGATTAAAATTGATAGTATAAAATTTAAACAATATAAATTTTACCTTAAAATCTCGAAACGAGATTATGGACACCAACAGATTAAACTGCTCTTGTCATATATCCCAGGAACTGATGAACGAACAATTCTTCAATCAGGTCCACGAACAGAAGTTTAATCCCTCTGATAGACTGCACTAGAAAGTCTATCAGAAGTTTCTACGGAGAGATAGAACAGATATGATCTGCTAATTCAGACTGCAAATTCGAAATTTGCAGACTGAAAATTCTCTAAGACAGAGAGAGGGGGCGGCCGAAATTCCTAGACTGGAGGCTAGGGTTTTCAAAAATCTGAGTGTAAGTTGTGTGTAATTTCTGTACTGCAATAACTTATTTATAATGTGGGCTGCTAACAGCTTAGGACTCATTAGTCCTAAGTTCAAGCCTGACAAGCAAAGCCCGCATGTTCAGAAATTAATATAAAATTCATCGTGACTCAGATTGATAAACCAATTTCACCAATGTGCACAGAAACCATTTCTGCATCTTTTAAAGTCAAGATAAATTTTCTGAATCCGAATTCAGTGGTTTCCAAAAATGTCCATCACTATGTCATTTTAGGAAATCTTACTCCCTCTACTCTTAAATAAGAAGTCCCACTTCTTTATTCACTAAATTTAACTCTTTAAATTTAATTATCTCAACGGGGATTAGAAATACATTACTTGTGTGACCCTCAATGGTTCAGGGATACAGCTAGCCGTGGGCTCACAACTCCTTGTGACTCGGAACAACAATTTCTGACGTGCCCATCGAATCATGGTAAGAGTGCCTAGCAACATCGCCCCATGATTCCCTAGGTATCACTGATAGTGTCTGCAAGAACCAATAGATTTTGGTTAGCGTACAGTACGGTCCCTTCATCCATATATCCCGAACGAATCAACAACCATTGGTAAATCGAGAGTCGTTCGAGATTCGATAACTATGCAATGCATCTTGAAGATCAAATAGTGACATCGCATGTGCTACTAAGAAACCATTTCTTAAAACACATCATGTACTCTGGCCAGAGATTCGTCACACTAATATCTCCTCAGATTGCATAGGATATCCACACTCGCAAGTATGTGGTGAATCCTTGACAACAAAGCATCGACTCCTATATGTGTCGTAACTGTACCCAATCCCGACACCTGATGACCCCAATAGAGTCGGTAAACGAGTCAAAGTACAGTACTAGCATATAGAGTCTCAATGATGTTTCAAGTAGTAAGGACTAATGGTGTACAACCAAAAACGCGGACTTTATCCACTCGATAAGTGATAACCACTTGGAAAGTCCGGATAGGGTAGTTCGATCATTCATCGTATGAATATCCACTTGCATGCTTTGAACATCTCTATGTTCCATACCAATGAAACGTGGTACTCGGCATCGCAAATGCTAGTCTCAATCTCGAGCGATCCTTATCCTTATTAATGGACGGCTCAATCGACTAGGAACTGTTTAGAATATACAGTGACTATAAGATGTGTTTCATGATAGCCATCCCCATGTGCCACCACATCTTACATACACTATAGTATATTCAAGGTCTTCATCTAAACATCTTATAGTATGTCACAACATAATAATATGATAAAAGATAAAGTAAATGCCATTATAAAAGTGTAAATTATATTAAACAAAAGATTGTTTATACATAGAGTCATAAAAGCCCTTAGCCACAAGTTGGCTCACCGGGCACCCACTCTTTCAATCTCCCACTTGCCCTAAAGCCAACTAGTCATACTACGTAGTCCCATTGCTTCGCGATGTTTGTCAAATAATGGTCCTGGCAAGGGCTTAGTAAGTGGATCAGCGATATTGTCTGCAGAGGCCACTCTCTCGACAGTGATGTCTCCTCTTTCCACGATCTCCCGGATGATGTGGTATTTCCTCAGTACGTGTTTGGATCTTTGATGAGACCTTGGTTCCTTTGCCTGAGCAACGGCACCCGTGTTGTCACAGTACACCGGGACTGGACCAACAGCTTCAGGAATAACGCCCAACTCTTGGACGAAATTCCTCATCCAAATGGCCTCTTTAGCAGCAGCTGATGCCGCAATGTATTCTGCCTCAGTGGTGGAATCCGCTGTGGTGTCCTGATTGGAACTCTTCCAAGAGACAGCACCGCCATTGAGCATGAACACAAATCCAAAGGTTGACTTTGAGTCATCCACATCACTTTGGAAGCTAGAGTCGGTATAGCCTTCCAATTTCAGTTCTCTTCCTCCATAAACCATGAATACATTCTTAGTTCTTCTCAAATACTTAAGAATATCCTTCACGGCTTTCCAATGCATTTGACCGGGATTGGCTTGATATCTGCTCGTGACACTCAGAGCAAATGCCACATCCGGTCTGGTGGATATCATCCCATACATGATACTCCCTATGGCTGACGCATATGGTATGTGTGTCATTTTCTCTATCTCTTCGTCAGTCTTGGGACACATAGACTTGGATAGAGAGACTCCATGACACATAGGTAGATGTCCTCTCTTGGACTCATCCATTGAAAACCTTTTCAATATAGTGTCGATGTAGGTAGCTTGAGTAAGTCCTATCATTCTCTTAGATCTATCTCTATAGATCTGTATCCCTAGAATATAGGACGCCTCACCCAAATCCTTCATCGAGAATCTACCTGATAACCATATCTTTGTTGACTGCAACATCCCTACATCATTCCCAATGAGTAAGATGTCATCAACATAAAGTACTAAGAATGTCACAGCATCCTTAACTACTTTCTTGTACACGCACGGTTCCTCCGGGTTCTTGATAAAACCAAAATCCTTTATTGTTTCATCAAATTTCTGGTTCCAACTTCTTAATGCTTGTTTGAGACCATAGATCGATCTCTGAAGCTTGCATACCTTATGCTCGCTTCCCATGGATGTGAATCCCTCGGGCTGCATCATATAGATTTCTTCCTTAATGTTTCCATTAATAAATGCAGTCTTCACATCCATTTGCCATATCTCATAGTCATACCATGCTGCTATGGAAATAAGAATTCTTATGGACTTGAACATTGCGACTGGTGAAAAAGTTTCATCATAGTCAACTCCTTGTCTTTGAGTATAACCTTTTGCCACCAATCGTGCCTTGTAGGTCAGTACCTTTCCATCAGGCCCAAGTTTTCTCTTATAGATCCATTTACACCCTATTGGAACAATTCCATCGGGAGGATCTACTAAAGTCCAAACTTGGTTTGTATGCATCGAATCTATTTCCGACTGCATAGCTTCAAGCCATAAATTCGAATCTGCATCAGAAATTGCTTCCTTAAAGTTTCTTGGATCACATCCAATGTCGGGTTCACTTTGATCCCCTTCAAGAAGAAAACCATATCTAATATGAGGCCTAGAAGTCCTCTCGGATCTTCTAGTAATAGGCGTGTCAATCAATGGTTCCTGAGGTGTAGGATCATTATTTTGTATCTTGGGTTCTTCTCGAATTTCTTCGAGTTCCATCATCTTGCCTTTCTTATCCACTAAGAACTCCTTCTCCAAGAAGGTGGCATTCCTTGAAACAAACACTTTTGTTTCAGTAGGATGATAGAAATAATATCTGATTGAATTCTTCGGATACCCTACAAAATAACATAAGGTGGATCGACTATCCAACTTATCTCCCACTGTCTGCTTCACGTAAGCAGGACATCCCCAAATCCTCAAGTACGAATACATAGGAGCTTTGCCATTCCATAACTCGTATGGTGTTTTGTTCACTGCTTTAGTGTGAACGTTGTTCAACAACAATACCGCCGTTTCAAGAGCATAGCCCCAAAACGAAGGTGGGAGCTCAGTGAAGCTCATCATGGATCAAACCATGTCCAACAAAGTTCGATTGCGACGCTCCGAAACACCATTAAGCTGAGGTGTCATAGGAGGAGTCCACTGAGAGAGAATCTCATTCTCTTTTAGATAGCTCAAAAACTCGGTACTCAAGTATTCTCCACCTCGATCTGATCGAAGTGCTTTAATCCTCTTACCTAGTTTGTTTTCTACTTCAGCCTTGAATTCTTTGAACTTTTCAAATGATTCAGACTTATATTTCATCAAATATAAGTACCCATACCTAGAATAATCATCAGCAAAGGTAATGAAGTAGGTGTGACCAAATTTTGTACCAATACTAAATGGTCCGCAAACATCCGTATGGATCAAATCCAATAGATTTTGACTACGCTCAGGTTTTCCTTTGAAAAGAGATTTAGTCATTTTTCCTTTCAGGCAGGACTCACAAGTAGCTAGAGAGTTAATATCAGACATATCAAACATGCCCTCTCCCACTAGCTTGTCATCCTCCTTGATGAAATATGACCTAGCCTAGCATGCCAAAGGTTTGCTGGGTTTTGACTATCGATTTTCCTTTTGTTCGTTGTTACCGGTTTATCAACATAATTTATTGGAACGTCTTTTAATTTTAAGTTATATAGATCGTTTTCAAGTTGTCCATTTCCAATCAAACATTCATTCTTGTAAATATTGCAAATCTCATTCACAAAATTGCAAGAAAAAACCATCTCTATCAAGCATAGAAACAGAAATAATGTTTTTAATCAAGTCTGGAACAAATAAAACATCTCTCAAAAGTAACTTAAAATCGTTCTGCAAAATTAAATAAACGTCTCCCACGGCTTTGGCTTCAACTCTAGAACCATTTCCGAGCCTCAGCTGGGTCTCACCCATTCTAAGCTTGCGACTTCTTGTCATCACCTGCAAATCATTGCAAATGTGAGATCCACATTCGGTATCCAATACGCAAGAAGTAGTATTAAGTGAAACATTTATTTCAATATAAAACATACCCTTCGCAGTTCGCAACTGCTCTAGATATTCCTTGCAGTTACGTTTCCAATGACCGGGTTTCTTGCAGTGATGGCAAACATCCTTGGACTTTTCCATGTTTGAAGCCTTTGTCTTGTTCTTCTTCTCGGGTCCAATTTTCTTGGATGGGGCAGAACGTTTCTTACCCTTTGTACTTGGCCCCTTCTTAGCAGAAGAAGAGGAGCCCACCAAGAGAACCGGTTTATCCTTCTTTAAAGTGGCTTCATAAGTTACAAGCATATTGATCATCTCTTCAAGGGAGGCCTCTATCTTGTTCATATTGAAATTCACCACAAAACCGTCAAACGATGAAGGAAGAGAGAGAAGTAATAAGTCCACATTGAGCATGCTCCAATACCAATTCAAGCGTTACCAACTTCTGAATGAGCCAAATCACGCGTACCCCATGATCACGGACCGAAGTCCCTTCACGCATGCGACACGTCATTAACTCTTTTACAGTAGCGAACCTTTCAGCTCTCGATTGAGCCCCAAAAAGTTCCTTGAGTTGTACGTGAATGTCAGCAGCATTCACGGTATCCTCAAATCGCCTCTGGAGTTCATCAGACATCGAAGCTTGCATATAGCATTTGGCCTTGATATCATGGTCCCACCATTTATCAAGTTTGGCCAACTCTTCCGGACTTATATCAGCTGGTGCTTCCTTCGGAGGAGATTTTTCTAACACGTAGAACATCTTCTCCGAGGTCAAGACAATCTTCAACTTACGGAACCATTCCGTATAGTTTGCGCCAGTCAGTTTATTTTGTTCGAGAATATAGAATAGTGGATAGCGCGAATTCATCTTAATGAAATACTGAAAAGAAACAGACAATAATCAGTGATTGTTTAATTAATTTACTAAGACATAAAATAGGCGAAATTTATTTTATGAATCTCACTCCCACTATTTTAACGATTTCACTACCCTCTAGTGAAAACGAGAAACATTTTTTTTAGTGGGAACATGGAGTCCAATTGACAAACTATAGTCCCGAATAATATCAGCCAACCATAATTTTCAAAAGGTAGAGCCCAATTGCTTCCAAAGCAACCTCCATGTTTTTACCTCATGTCCAATAAGGGCCCAATAATATGACGCCGTTTATTGTGACATGTCAAGATGACCCATCAATATCAAGTTGTGATGGACGGTCGCCATGTGGATCCCCAATAATATGAGCCAATCCCATGGGAGTTCCATCCAACTTACAACATGTGTCGATCCAATGTACAGCTTTTCGACGAATGGGCCCCCCCAATAATATGAGCCGGACCGTATCCGCGGGTAGCATCTCATACATTGATCGTTGATGGAAGGTAGGAACATTTAAACAATATTTAAATTTCCTTTATTTATCTTGATATCAATTTTAAATCATATTTAAAATGAGGGATTTTAATTTTTTGAAAATTTGTCTCATCATTTAAAATTTGTATGCTTGCGGGATTCATACAATTTAGTCTAAACATGCATACAACGATAATATCATATATTATATTTTAGGATGATCGATTCCATTACTAATCGACCCGTGGTTGCCAATCACGAGTCTAAGTCCAATCCTAGGTGATATGCAAGTATGCAATGCAATCCTATTACATTGTGCTTCCAATTTACATTTCTTCCGTCTTTATCATTGCTTGCTGGTCCCACCTCCATCTTCAAAAACTCCCACTATTTCTAGTGAATTTACAATAAATTACTATGACAAATAAAGGGATACATTGTAGGGGTGGGAACGGGCCATAAACTAGACCCACTTTTATTACAAATGATAAAATCAAATTTGGGCCATAAACCAGGCCCATTAATAAAACCCAACAATCAATAATAAAGTCAAATGTAAACAACCTAACATACACCTATAATATTGGTCATGACAATCGATCATCCTTATCCAATAATATTTAATTCAAAAATTAATTTATTGGATATCATGCAATGACAATAAATATAAATAGATAAAATCATATTTCATACATAAAATCTTATTTTATATATAAAATCATATTTTATCTAGTTTATCCATAAAATCATATTTTACATATAAAATCCAATTTTATACATAAAATCATATTTTATTATCAATTGTACCAAAATTAATAATTAAAGATTTAATTTATGGGATTAAATTTATAAATTTCCAAAATTCAAAATTTATCCAAAAATTAATTTTCTTAAAAATTTTGGGCTCAAACAATTTTGACTCATTGCCTCGTGGACCAACTGAAACAATTTTCAATCGGGCCAAAAATTGGGCCCAAAACCATTTTGGGCTAGAATTCATAATTCACGAAAAAATTTAATTTTTAATAAAAAAAAAATTTCTGGGCAGCCCGGGACAATCCCGGGTTGCCCGCCCGTCGCTGGGCAGGACTCGTCCAGCCCAGCCGCTGGGCCGCTCCATGCGGCCCAGCTGCGCGGGCTAGGGCAACGCTTGCCCTAGCTCGCGCAGGGCTGCTGCGTGCAGCCCATCTGCGCACAGCCAAGCTGCGCGCAGGGCTGCACGCGGCGCTGCTCGCTGCCTTCGGGCAGCGGGCAGACCTGAAAATATTTTTTTTTTCTTTTCCGTTTTATTTTTCTGAAAAATCGAAGCTTTGTACAATCGATAAAATTTTAATTGTAAAATCCGAGAACAGCCTGGCTCTGATACCACTGTTGGAACACGGTCGTTCTTCGGATTAAAAAAAATGATACCCGGTGCAGCGGAAGTTTTAAAGTTTTATATGGAACGATTCCATATGTGTATCAAATTCCTACGATTAAAATTGATAATATAAAATTTAAACAATATAAATTTTACCTTAAAATCTCGAAACGAGATTATGGACACCAACAGATTAAACTGCTCTTGTTGTATATCCCAGGAACTGATGAACGAACAATTCTTCAATCAGGTCCACGAACAGAAGTTTAATCCCTCTGATAGACTGCACTAGAAAGTCTATCAGAAGTTTCTACGAAGAGATAGAACAGATATGATCTGCTAATTCAGACTGCAAATTCGAAATTCGCAGACTGAAAATTCTCTAAGACAGAGAGAGGGGGGCGGCCGAAATTCCTAGACTGGAGGCTAGGGTTTTCGAAAATCTGAGTGTAAGTTGTGTGTAATTTCTGTACTGCAATAACTTATTTATAATATGGGCTGCTAACAGCTTAGGGCCCATTAGTCCTAAGTTCAAGCCTGACAAGCAAAGCCCGCATGTTCAGAAATTAATATAAAATTCATCGTGACTCAGATTGATAAACCAATTTTACCAATGTGCACAGAAACCATTTCTGCATCTTTTAAAGTCAAGATAAATTTTCTGAATTCGAATTCAGTGGTTTCCAAAAATGTCCATCACTATGTCATTTTAGGAAATCTTACTCTCTCTACTCTTAAATAAGAAGTCCCACTTCTTTATTCACTAAATTTAACTCTTTAAATTTAATTATCTCAATGGGGATTAGAAATCCATTACTTGTGTGACCCTCAATGGTTCAGGGATACAGCTAGTCGTGGGCTCACAACTCCTTGTGACTCGGAACAACAATTTCCGACTTGCCCATCGAATCATGGTAAGAGCGCCTAGCAACATCGCCCCATGATTCTCTAGGTATCACTGATAGTGCCTGCAAGAACCAATAGATTTTGGTTAGCGTACAGTACGGTCCCTTCATCCATATATCCCGATCGAATCAACAACCATTGGTAAATCGAGAGTCGTTCGAGATTCGATAACTATGCAATGCATCTTGAAGATCAAATAGTGACATCGCATGTGCTACTAAGAAACCATTTCTTAAAACACATCATGTACTCTGGCCAGAGATTCGTCACACTAATATCTCCTCAGATTGCATAGGATATCCACACTCGCAAGTATGTGGTGAATCCTTGACAACAAAGCATCGACTCCTATATGTGTCGTAACTGTACCCAATCCCGACACCTGATGACCCCAATAGAGTCGGTAAACGAGTCAAAGTACAGTACTAGCATATAGAGTCTCAATGATGTTTCAAGTAGTAAGGACTAATGGTGTACAACCAAAAACGCGGACTTTATCCACTCGATAAGTGATAACCACTTGGAAAGTCCGGATAGGGTAGTTCGATCATTCATCGTATGAATATCCACTTGCATGCTTTGAACATCTCTATGTTCCATACCAATGAAACGTGGTACTCGGCATCGCAAATGCTAGTCTCAATCTCGAGCGATCCTTATCCTTATTAACGGATGTCTCAATCGACTAGGAACTGTTTAGAATATACAGTGACTATAAGATGTGTTTCATGATAGCCATCCCCATGTGCCACCACATCTTACATACACTATAGTATATTCAAGGTCTTCATCTAAACATCTTATAGTATGTCACAACATAATAATATGATAAAAGATAAAGTAAATGCCATTATAAAAGTGTAAATTATATTAAACAAAAGATTGTTTATACATAGAGTCATAAAAGCCCTTAGCCACAAGTTGGCACACCGGGCACCCACTCTTTCAGCAGCTCGGGAGCTCAGCCAAGCTCCTCCACCATTGCCTCCAGCTTGGCTCGGGAGCTCAGCTAGGGAGCTCGGGAGCTCAGCCAAGCTCCTCGACCATCGCCTCCAGCTCGGGTCGGGAGCTCAGCTCGGGAGCTCGGGAGCTCAGCCAAGATCCTCCACCATCGCCTCCAGCTCGGCTCGGGAGCTCAGCTAGGGAGCTCGGGAGCTCAGCCAAGCTCCTCGACCATCGCCTCCAGCTCGGGTCAGGAGCTCAGCTCGGGAGCTTGGGAGCTCAGCCAAGCTCCTCGACCATCGCCTTCAGCACGGGTCGGGAGCTCAACTCGGGAGCTCGGGAGCTCAGCCAAGCTCCTCCACCATCACCTCCAGCTCAGGTCGGGAGCTATGGAGTTCATCTCAGCTCCAATGTCAGTAGGGAGTTAGCTTAGTAGAGGGGTTGAACAACCTTGGTGAGCTAGCTAAGATGTTAGGATCAGTGTTCAGGTTGAGTTCAGGGGTTCAGCAATAACTCACTCACCCCTTTTTCATATGAACCTAGGGAGAGCAGCAATATAGTGTCCTCATGATGACAGTTCAGCTCAGATTAAGTGTATTGTTATTTCCTTTATTGAGAAAAGATTCGGGCGAGATCTCAGCCTAAATATTCGGGATTGTGATCCCAGGATTCGCGGATTCTTGATAAGGAAGGTAGGCGATAAATCCGGAGCCCTCTCCTATAAATATGAGGTTCATTTTCATTATTTGAATCCTAATTTTTCACTCGTGCACACACCACTCTCTATATTTTCGCTATCCTAGCATCTGACTTGAGCGTCGGAGGGGATACACCGGAACACCTTCCGGCCCCCCTTAACACTCTTGTTAGTGGTTTCAGGTCAGCAACATTTTATCTTTTATTTGGAGGAGCTTCTTCAGCTCGTCCAAGGAGATCACTTTATTAAGGTATATCAATTGGCGCCGTCTGTGGGAAATTCAAGCTAAGACGTAGATATGGCAGGAAGAGGAAGAGGAAGGGGAAGAGGAAATGTGGCTGATATGACTGTAGATCAGCTCAGCCAGTTCATCACTCAAACGGTGCAAGCGGCCATGGGTCAAAATCCACCACCTCCTCCCGTAGGTCAGCCGAACCCAATGGATGTGGTGTGGGAAGAGATCAGGAGACTAGGTCGGCAAGTTGGAGGTCGGCCTGTGCCTATACAGAGGGAAAGTCCTTTTGCTTGGGCTATTCTAGATGAAGAACTCTCTGCAAATTTTAAACAGCCTACTTTAGGGGAATATGACGGGAGCTCAGATCCGGAGGAACATTTGGGGAGATTTGAAAATGCAGCCTTGTTGCATAGATATTCAGATGCAATTAAATGTCGGGTCTTCCTCACTACTCTGGTAAGGTCAGCCCAGCAATGGTTCAACCTTTTACAGCCTGGTAGTATTCAGAGTTTCAATGACTTCAGCTCAGCTTTTCTACACCAATATGCGAGTAGCAAGAGATATTTGAAGACTTATCCCAGTTTGTTCAGTATAAAGCAATCTGAGGTGGAACCATTGCGGGAGTATGTTCAGCGCTTCAATACAGCAGCTCTGGAAGTACCTGCTGCCACTGCTGACACCTTGGTCAACTCTTTCACTCAAGGGTTGAGAGGAGGAGAGTTTTTCAGATCCTTGGTCAAGAAGTCTCCTTTGACTTATGATGAGCTCTTTAGTCGAGCTGAGAAGTACGTGAATTTGGAGGATACACAGAGGCAGAGGAGACAGGAAGGAACGTCTGGGAGTAAGCCCAGTGCCAAGGTGGGAGCAAAGGCAGAGGGGAAGACAGAAGGAGGAAGGAAGAGGGTTGCAGAAGATATTAACAGGGTCAAAGGACCCTACCCCTATGTACCACTCTCGGTAAGCCTGGAGAAGGCAATGCAAGTATGTGAGGATAGGCGAGCACTTGTGAGGCCCTGTAATGCTGAGAAAGGTCCGCGGTTACCGCCATCTGACAAGTTTTGTGATTTTCATCAGGAGTATGGGCATATCACCAATGATTGTCAGAGGCTAGGTGAGGAGGTTCAAAGAATCATGTATGATGACCCTCGAATCAGAGCTGAGCTGACTCAAAGGGCAAATCCTCCTCGCCAAGTCCGAGCTCCCCAATGGAGGAATCAAAGGAATGAAGTTAGAGAGAATCAAGGTGATCATCAAGGAAGAGCTCCTCAAAACGGTCAAGGAGATAGGGTGCAGAAAATTGCAAATCATCCCAATCGGGGTGTTATCCATATGATCTCAGGGGGTAGTACGGATGGAGATTCGGGAAGGGCTCGCAAAGCTCACGGGCGTAGGTTGGAAAATTTTGAGATAAATTCTCAGCTTAGCTGTCCCACTGATCCGAACATCAGTTTTGAAAGGGAAGATTTAAAGGATGTGGTGCTACCTCATAATGATCCCTTACTGGTCACCTTGACCATATCCAATTATGACGTGGCTCGTATCTTTGTGGATACTAGGAGTTCAGTAAACATTATCTTTAAAGAAACTCTGGACCAAATGAAATTGGAAGGATTTGAGTTGGATCCAATCACCACAGAGTTGTATGGATTCACGGGTCATGCTCTGCAACCGTTGGGACAGATAGTGCTCCCCTTGTCCCTTGGGAGTGGAGAGCAGAGAGTAACCAAAATGGCTTGCTTTACAGTGGTGGATGCCCCATCTTCTTTCAATGGAATATTGGGACGCCCTGCCCTGAGTGATTTCCGAGCTGTGGCTTCCACCTACCACCAGAAATTGAAGTTCCCAAGTGGAAAAGAAGTGGGGGTTGTTAGGGATGATCAAAAGGCAGCACGTTTGTGTTATGTGAATGAAGTGAAGGTTGATGCAAAGAGAAGTAGGAGGGAAGTAGGAATGGTTTTGATAGGCCGAGCACCAAGGGTGTTGGGTCAAAAGGTATTTTTAATGTCTGAAGAAGATCATGAGAAAGTAGAGCTAAGTCCTGGAGCTCAGATGGTGAAGTTAGCCGCTGATCTAAGTTCTTCAATGAGGCAAAGCTTGATTGATTGCTTGAAGGAGAACAAAGATGTTTTTGCTTGGTCTGTTTCAGAGCTCACAGGGGTTAGTGCAGACGTTATGGTTCATCGGCTCAACATTTTCGCGGGAGCGAAGCAGGTAAAACATAAAAAAAGACACTTTGGGCCTGAAAGGATAAGGTTATTAAGAAAGAGGTGAATGAACTCCTTAAGGCAGGTCATATTAGGGAAGTCCAGTTCCCCTTCTTGGTTGTCAAATGTGGTCCTTGTCCCTAAGAGTTCAGGCAAATGGAGGATGTGTGTTGATTTTCGAGACTTAAATAAGGCATGCCCAAAATATTGATATCCACTGCCTCGAATTGATCAGTTGGTTGATTCTACGGCAGGTCATCAGTATTTGTGTTTCATGGATGCCTATCAAGGGTACCATCAAATTCCGTTGGCAGAGGAAGATCAGGATAAAGTAAGTTTCACTACCTCTCATGGAATTTTCTGTTACAGAGTGATGCCTTTTGGTTTGAAAAATGCAGGGGCTACTTATCAGAGTCTCATGGATAGGGTGTTTGCTTCCCACATTGGCCAAAATGTGGAGGTTTATGTGGATGATATCCTGGTAAAATCCCAGGATGATGCAGGTTTGATGACCGACTTGAGGGAGACCTTTGCCACGCTCAGGTCTTACGGAATAAAGCTCAATCCTGAAAAATGTGTGTTTGGAGTAAGAGGAGGCAAGTTTTTGGGATACATGGTGACTGAGAGATGGATTGAAGCAAACCCCAAGAAAGTGCAAGCTATCCGATCCATGTCTCATCCTCGAAACCTGCAGGAAGTTCAGAGGTTGGCAGGAAGGATAGCAGCTCTATCTCGGTTCATATCCAGATCAGCTCATAGAAGTTTACCTTTCTTTAAGGTTCTTCGGAAAGCTAAGAAGTTTGAGTGGGATGCTGAATGTGGGAAAGCGTTCGAGGACTTAAAAAATTATTTAGCCGAACTTCCTGTATTGGCTAAGGCAGTTCCGGGTGAACCGTTATACATCTACCTCTCAGCTTTGGAGGGGGCGATCTGAAACATCTACTACTAATAAAATGCGGAAAAACCATTTTTTTTTAATAATACTATACATATACGCCCATACATATATGTATATAAAAATAACATATATTTCTTAAATAACCTGAAAAATATTAAATAAATAAATAAATCCTTAAAAATGTTTCATGCATCAATTTAAAATGATAAACAATGCTGCTGAAAAATCTCATATGCGAAATAATAATAAAATAAAACATGTTTCAAAATTCCATCATAATAAACTAAATAACTGCGACGGTCACGGGGTCCACTGCTCCGTGAGCTCATACGTTCTTCCCACCGGTAGGAGCTACATAAATGTCATCATGCTCACCTGCACCATATAAGCGTAGTGAGCTTAGGGGCTCAACATGTCTAATCCTTTATAACAAGGTTAAAAATAATGCATCACGTAGATACTAATACATATACATGTACATGAGCATGCATGGAAACATTTTTCATAACATAAATGCTGAATCATAAATCATAAACATAACATAACTTTCTTCATCATACATAACATAATTGAGCATGTCATAAACATAAAAACTGAGTATGGTCATATCCATGAATGTGACTAATAACTGTGCCGACTGATCAGTCTAAAGAACCATCGTACGTGGCGGTGGATAAATCCACCTCTATGCTGGTAGTAAACTACCTCTGTGTCAGTGGTAAAACCACTTCTATGCCGGTAGTAGAACTACCTCTGTGTCAGTGGTAAAACCACTTCTATGCTGTCACATCACTTCAATTTCCATAAAAATATTTTTCATGCTCAATTCTTAATCATAAACACATCATAAAATATTTCATGTATGCATGCACTTAAAATATGTCCGTAATATATATTTAATTAATTTTAATAATAAATATACTTTTACTTAAAATAGACTTCATGCATAAAAATAATTAAATATATATTCCGAACTTAGTTTATTTTCATGGGTTGGTCCAGACTGCTGATCACTCACTCTAAGCCCATTAAACTTAAATAAAATCGAATAATCATATTTTAGCCCAAATAACTTAATTAAACTTAACTTGACCTAAATAAAATATTTAAGCCCAATTACTTAACTTAAGCCCAATAAAACTCTAGACTGGCCCAAAATCCACTGACTGGCCCAAAAATTCTCATGGACTCCCAAGCCCATAAAAAAATCATTGTGCTAACTTAAATAAATTATTTAAGGCCCAAATAAAATTATTTGGAGGTCCAAATAATTTTATTTCTAATTAATTGGCCCAAAAACCAATTAAAATATTAAACATTTAAAAATTAAATACTCAAGCCCGGCCCACCTAACCCGGACCCGGACCGACTTAACCCGACCCATGACTACCTGACCCGACCCATCACTCAACCCTGACCCATAACCCGACCCAGCAACCCCCCCAAACCCCAAACCCGATCACCCCTCTCCTTCTCTTCTCGGCTGGGCGAGCAGCAGCCATTCCATGGCTGCTGCCGCCCTGCTCCGGCCGCCCCTGGCCAGAGCACCACTGCCCATGGATAGCCCACATCTAGGGGGTTCTAACACAATAAGAATCAGACCAAACCATGGCCCGAGGAGTGAGAACGAAGCTCTGCACCAGACGCCTTCCTCCTCCTCGCGCGCAGACTGAGCAGTCGCCAAACTTTCGTTCGTGCGGCTTCCTCCGACAACCAAAGACCGTGAAACCACTTCTCAATTTTAGCCAACATCTAAATCTTTTAAACCCAACAAACCACGCACAAATCCATGGCCTGAGGAAGGATAACGACCCCTCTCTTCCCAAAGCCCTAACCTGCGCGTCTGTGTGCATCAGAAGTGAATAGCTTCGTTTCCAGCCTATGACACCTTAAAACTCTGAACAAACTCGACCCTAAGGAACCCTGGGAACCCTCTGACTCGATCCCTCAGCCCTGGACCATACCATGCTGAAGAAAAATGTGAGCCATGCCAAGTAGACACTCAAACATGCATCAAACATCCATGAAATTGCATAATTCGAAAATATCTTATAAAACTCTGAATAAAACCCAACATGAATGGTTAATAGCTTATATGGTGTTCAAACGAAAGAATAAACATGCCTTAAACGAAGATAGATTGAGAAACGAGATAATAATCGCGTGTACGGTGCTCCGGGACGACGAACGAACCAAAGACTCCAAGAATCTATGAAGGATCGGCTATGGAGATTGCTTTTTGCTGAACGTGAGAATGGGGGTGGGAGGAGATGGGAGTTGTCGGCTGAGTGGGGTTAGGGTAGGGTAGGTTTTTGTTTTAAATTTTTGTAACTAGGAATAGTTTGGGATAATAACTAGTATAAAATAATTAGGTAGATAATATAACATAAATATAAGATTTTAAACTCTTAAAAATACCTACTAATCTGAACTAATCAAAAATCCCGAAATACTAATTTATAGTATTTTTAAAAATTAATAAAAGTCATTAAAATGACTTATTTTGGCTAAAAATCAACTCTTAAATAAATATATAATTAAATACTAAAATTTTCTTGACAAAATTCCTTAAAATAAGATTTTAAGGCTCATAAACTCATAAAATATTTTTGGCTAAGAATTTTGGTATCTCGTCCGTCCACGGTCCCGTCTACGCGATCAAAATAATAAATATTCTCAAAAATCCAAAAATACCATAACTGCGGGTTAAATGATAAAATAAATTTAAATCATGCATATAATTCACATAATAACACATAAATGTCATTTAACCCAAATATAAATTTTTAAATAATTATTTTCCCTAATTATGCATGCGAATTTACGTATTAAAATTTTCGGGTGTTACAATTCTTCCCCCCTTAATTTGAATTTCGTCCTCGAAATTCGACTGATCAAATTCTAATAACGAAGTCCCTCAAAATTTTAGTTTACTAACTCCACGATTACTTATCTAGTTACAAGTTTCAGTATCCCAAAGTCACGTAAATCGCAATGCATAACTAAGTATTTTAAAACTTTGCTAACATAAAGTTTTAAGTAATAACATATGTTCCTCATAAATCATAATAAAACATTTAAAACTTACAGACCGGTAGTGGGATTTCTGAGCTTCACGTGGCAGATGGACACCCTCCAAGGACCGTGCTTTGATACCAATTGAAACACCTACTACTAATAAAATGCGGAAAAACTTTTTTTTTAATAATACTATACATATACGCCCATACATATATGTATATAAAAATAACATATATTTCTTAAATAACCTGAAAAATATTAAATAAATCCTTAAAAATGTTTCATGCATCAATTTAAAATGATAAACAATGCTGCTGAAAAATCTCATATGCGAAATAATAATAAAATAAAACATGTTTCAAAATTCCATCATAATAGACTAAATAACTGCGACGGTCACGGGGTCCACTGCTCCGCGAGCTCATACGTCCTCCCCACCGGTAGGAGCTACATAAATGTCATCATGCTCACCTGCACCATATAAGCGTAGTGAGCCTAGGGGCTCAACATGTCTAATCCTTTATAACAAGGTTAAAAATAATGCATCACGTAGATACTAATACATATATATGTACATGAGCATGCATGAAAACATTTTTCATAACATAAATGCTGAATCATAAATCATAAACATAACATAACTTTCTTCATCATACATAACATAATTGAGCATGTCATAAACATAAAAACTGAGTATGGTCATATCCATGAATGTGACTAATAACTGTGCCGACTGATCAGTCTAAAGAACCATCGTACGTGGCGGTGGATAAATCCACCTCTATGCTGGTAGTAAACTACTACTGTGCCAGTGGTAAAACCACTTCTATGCCGGTAGTAGAACTACCTCTGTGTCAGTGGTAAAACCACTTCTATGCTGTCACATCACTTCAATTTTCATAAAAATATTTTTCATGCTCAATTCTTAATCATAAAAACATCATAAAATATTTCATGTATGCATGCACTTAAAATATGTCCGTAATATATATTTAATTAATTTTAATAATAAATATACTTTTACTTAAAATAGACTTCATGTATAAAAATAATTAAATATATATTCCGCACTTAGTTTATTTTCATGGGTTGGTCCAGACTGCTGATCACTCCCTGCTTCCTCAGCCCCGGGCGTCACATGCCCACCAGCTTTCGCTTGGTTCGTCCCCGAACCATACCGTACTAAGAGAGGTCGGCTTTGATACCATTTGTAACGACCCACTGTATCAAAACAGGTCTTTTCAGCGTGCTTATGTCCTCACTCACACGCACCCTGGAAAACTTCACAGGGGGTCACCCATCCTATAATTGCCCCAAGTCAAGCACGCTTAACTTTGGAGTTCTTATGTGATGAGCTTCCGAAAAGAAGATGCACCTTCTTGATATGAGCAGTACATATGAAATCTTTTAAACCCTCCTCAACTACATGACGCCCGGGGCTGAGGAAGCAGGGAGTGATCGCCGGTGCCAAGAGGTTGCACGGACAATGAGCGGCTCCTGGTAGGCTTCTAGGCGGAGGGAGACATGAATGAACCGATCTCGTGCCGGAATGAGAGGGGATTCTGAGACTGTGTAGGTATGGGACTACATAGTTGAGGAGGGTTTAAAAGATTTCATATGTACTGCTCATATCAAGAAGGTGCATCTTCTTTTCGGAAGCTCATCACATAAGAACTCCAAAGTTAAGCGTGCTTGACTTGGGGCATATATAGGATGGGTGACCCCCTGAGAAGTTTTCCAGGGTGCGTGTGAGTGAGGACATAAGCACGCTGAAAAGACCTGTCTTGATACAGTGGGTCGTTACACGGTCAGTTCGGTACTCATTAGGTAGGAGGGAGCGGCTCAACATCCTATCTACTTTTTCTCACATGCTCTCAAGGGTGCTGAGCTCCGGTATTCAGAGGTCGAGAAGTTGGCACTTACACTTGTTATGATGACCCGGAAGCTCAGACCTTATTTTCTATCACATCCTATTGTGGTGTTAACCAATAGTCCCATAGAAATGATATTAACTCACGCTGACATTTTGGGACGATTGGTGAAGTGGACTACTGAACTCGGTGAGTATGATATTCAGTATGAACCAAGAGCAGCGATTAAAGCTCAAGCATTGGCTGATTTTTTAGCCGAAACAAAACATATGGAAGGGCAGGGCTTATGGAAAGTGTATGTTGATGGTTCTTCTAACAGCGAAGGATGTGGAGTGGGGGTGCTTCTGATATCCCCTCAGGGAGTTGAGATCTGATTGGCAGTCAGGTTGGATTTTTGAGCTTCCAATAATGAGGCAGAATATGAGGCCGTGTTAATTGGCCTTCGGGCAGCTAAGCAAGTTGGGGCAGCCCGGATACATCTCTATTCTGATTCGCAATTGGTAGCTCAGCAAGTGAATGGGTCTTATGAGGTGAAAAGTGAGAAGTTAAAAGAGTACATGAAGGCAATAGAGGAAGCTCGGGGCCTCTTTGATGAGGTAATGTTTGAGCAGATCCCTAGAGAGAGCAACGAAAAGGCGGATGTTCTGGACAAGATGGCTAGCTCACTTCATAACTGGAAAAACAGAGAGGTAGTCGTACAAGTGGAATTAACACCTTCTACTGAGCTCACACCATTAGCTCCGGAAGAGAGTGACTGGAGAAAAGAGCTCTTGAAATACATGGAGAAGGGCGAGTTACCAAAGGATCCAAAGAAGGCATATCGGTTGAAACAGAGGAGTCTCCGCTTTGTGATGGTGGAGGAAGTTCTTTATAAGAAGTCATTTTCTGGACCTCTTCTCAAGTTTTTGGGTCCTAAGGAAGCTCATTATGTCCGGAAGGAGATACACGAGGGGTGTTGTGGCAATCACTTAGGATCTTATTCTCTAGCTCGTAAGGTTCTTTTAGCAGGATATTTTTGGCCTACTATTTTGAAAGGTGTCATACCTTTGGTAACTTCTTGTGACAGTTGTCAGTGACATAGTAGACTTCAGCATCGGCCAGCGGTGTTAATGAAAGGAATCGTGGCAGCGTGTCCTTTCGATCAGTGGAAAATGGATATTGTGGGTCCTTTCCCTCTAGCCCTAGCTCAGAAGAAATTCTTGTTGGTCGCTATAGATTACTTCTCTAAATGGGTGGAGGCGGAGGCCTTGGCACGAATTACTGAAGGAGAAGTTCTGAAATTTCTGTGGAAGAATATTGTGTGTAGGTTTGGAGTACAGCGGAAGATTTTCTCCGACAATGGGAGACAGTTTTAGGGATCCCGGGTGCAAGCTTGGTGCAAAGAGATGAAAATTCAATAACACTTCACATCTGTCCATTATCCTCAAAGCAATGGTCAGGTGGAGGTCACTAACAGATCTTTGGTGCAAAGCTTTAAGACCCGATTAGGAAAAGCCCAAGGAAATTGGGTGGAGGAACTCCCTAGTGTGTTATGGTCATATCGTACCACACCCAGAATTAGGACAGGAGAGACTTCATTTAGTCTGGTTTATGGAAATGAAGCGGTCTTGCCAGCAGAAATTGGAGAAGAGTCAGCTCGGATCATTTTCTACGATGAGAAGAATGGAGAAAAGAGAATGGAAGACTTAGACTTTATGGAGGAGAAGAGAGAAGTCGTTGCCATCAGAATGGAGGCATACAAGAACAGGGTAGCTCGATCATATAATCGTCGGGTGCGCAGGAAGGGAATACAGGTAGGATATTTGGTACTCAGAAGAGTTCAAGATGCAGCTGTAGGGAAGCTCGACCCTAAATGGGAAGGACCATACAAGGTGGTGATGAGGCTCAGTTCAGATGCTTACTACTTAGAAGATTCAAAGGGAAAGATGTTGAAGAGACCATGGAGTGCTTATAATTTACGCAAATATTATTCTTAAATGTTGCAAGAACAATTTTTCTTTAAGTTGTAAATCATGCAAGCTATATTTTGTTTTTATCTATAAGCAGTTATTCTTTCAGAAATATTGATGTAAACATTGCCTTAGTCACGCCTGTTAGGTCCCTGACTTTGGTTCAGCTCATCACCTTAGTCAGGCCTCTGAGGCCCCTGATTTTGGTTCAGCTCATCACCTTAGTCACGCATCTTAGGCCCCTGGCTTTGGTTCAGCTCATGCCTTAGTCACGCCTGTTAGGTCCCTGACTTTGGTTCAGCTCATCACCTTAGTCACGCCTCTTAGGCCCCTGACTTAGGTTCAGCTCATCACCTCAGTCACGCCTGTTAGGTCCCTGACTTTGGTTCAGCTCATCACCTTAGTCACGCCTCTTAGGCCCCTGACTTTGGTTCAGCTCATCACCTCAGTCACGCCTCTTAGGCCCCTGGCTTTGTTTCAGCTCATGTCTTAGTCACGCCTCTTAGGCTCCTGACTTTGGTTCAGCTCATTACCTTAGTCACGCCTCTTAGGCCCCTAACTTAGGTTCAACTCATCACCTCAGTCACGCCTGTTAGGCCCCTGACTTTGGTTCAGCTCATCACCTCAGTCACGCCTCTTAGGCCCCTGACTTTGGTTCAGCTCATGCCTGAGTCATGCCTCTTAGGCCCCTGACTTGGGTTCAGCTCATGCCTTAGTCACGCCTCTTAGGCCCCTGACTTTGGTTCAGCTCATCACCTTAGTCACGCCTCTTAGGCCCCTGACTTAGGTTCAGCTCATCACCTCAATCACTCCTGTTAGGCCCCTGACTTTGGTTCAGCTCATTACCTTAGTCACGCCTCTTAGGCCCCTGACTTTGGTTCAGCTCATCACCTCAGTCACGCCTGTTAGGCCCCTGACTTAGGTTCAGCGAATCACCATAGTCACGCCTCTTAGGCCCCTAACTTTGGTTCAGCTCATGCCTGAGTCACGCCTCTTAGGCCCCTGACTTGGGTTCAGCTCATTCCTTAGTCACGCCTCTTAGGCCCCTGACTTTGGTTCAGCTCATCACCTTAGTCACGCCTCTTAGGCCCCTGACTTAGGTTCAGCTCATCACCTCAGTCACGCTTGTTAGGCCCCTGACTTTGGTTCAGCTCATCACCTTAGTCACGCCTCTTAGGCCCCTGACTTTGGTTCAGCTCATCACCTCAGTCACGCCTGTTAGGCCGCTGACTTAGGTTCAGCTCATCACCTCAGTCATGCTTGTTAGGCCCCTGACTTAGGTTCAGCTCATTGCCTTAGTCACGCCTCTTAGGCCCCTGACTTTGGTATAGCTCATTGCCTTAGTCACGCCTCTTAGGCCACTGACTTCGGTTCAGCTCATCACTTTAATAATGCCCCTTAAGTCCAAGAATTTGGTTCAAGCTCATTGTTCTAACCAGCTTAACCCAACTCGCTTATTTTAATTTAAGCACATCCAGTGTTGGCAGCTTAATTCAGTACATACTTGAACAAGAAGGGTAAATTTCATAGTGAACTCGTTGAGCACACTTAACAAATAATAGAGGTTACTTCACCTCAAGCTCATCAAGGTAAACTTGGAGCTGGGGAAGGTCAGGTCGGGAGCTCGGGAGTCCATTCAAGCTTTCGGGTCACATAATCCAGGTCAAGTCGGGAGCTCGGGAGTCCATTCAAGCTTTCGGGTCACATAATCCAGGTCAGGTCGGGAGCTCGGGAGTCCATTCAAGCTTTCGGGTCACATAACCCAGGTCAGGTCGGGAGCTCGGGAGTCTATTCAAGCTTTCGGGTCACATAATCCAGGTCAGGTCGGGAGCTCGGGAGTCCAAGCTTTCGGGTCATATAATCCAGGTCAAGCCGGGAGACCGAAAGCTCGGCCAAGTCTCCCCGGTATATTTGGAAGATCAGCTCGACATTCGACACGGGAGCTCAGCTCAGTCATTCGGAAGCTCAGCTCGGCATACAGGAGCTCAGCTCAGCTCACCTTTGGGAGTTAGTTAAATTCTAAGTATTTAGCTTGCCTCCCTTCAGGAGCCCAGCTCCGCTCACCTTCGAAAGTTAGTTAAATTTTAAGTATTTAGCTTGCCTCCATTCAGGAGCTCAGCTCAGCTCACTTTCGGGAGTTAGTTAAATTTTAAATATTTAGCTTGCCTCCCTTCAGGAGCTCCGCTCAGCTCACCTTCGGGAGTTAGTTAAATTTTAAGTATTTAGCTTGCCTCCCTTCAGGAGCTCAGCTCCGCTCACCTTCGTGAGTTAGTTAAATTTTAAGTATTTAGCTTGCCTCCCTTTAGGAGCCCAGCTCAGCTCACCTTCGGGTGTTAGTAAATTTTTAAATATTTATCTTGCTCTCCACTGGAGCTCAGCTCAGCTCAGCTCACCACCTTTGGGTGTTGGTTTATTTTTAAGTGTGTATAGTGTCTTAGCTCAGCTCGGTCACCCAGAGCTCAGCTCAGCTCAACGCCTTTTGGGTTTTAGTTTATTTTTAAGTGTTAATTCTGCCTCCCTCCACGGGGCTCGGCTCAGCTCATTTTAAGGTTTGTAATCGCAACTCAAATTGTGATAGCCTAAAAGAATAATAACAGAACTGAGTTTGCATAATCTGACAAAAATTTAAGTGTTTACATAAGCAATTATAAAAATTAATTTTCATTCTCCCCTTCACCCTCGCCTCCCTCGGCTTCGGCCTCGCCCTCCTTGGCTGCCTCTCCTGAGGTGAGGGAGAGGGCAAATCCATCCAAGTCTAGAAAATCTAGAGAGATCCCTTCAGGAGGATAACCTGCTGCCCTGAACTGCTGGGTGCAACCCTCGAACCCTTTGGATAGGTAGCCATAGGCTTGGACAGCAACCTTATCCATAAACTCGTCCGACTTTAGGAAGCTTTCTTTAAAGCCTTCAGCTCCCTTAGCCAGCTCGGTTCGGGATAAACTCTAGCTCTTGGAGGGCTTGAGCAAGCTGATCCTGAGAGCCTTTGAGCTCCCCCTGCAAAGCTTCCTTTTGTACCTCGTAAATCCGGAGGTCATTTTGCAGCTTCAGCCTCTCAGCTTGGGAGCCCATCCGCATCTCCTCCATTTGGGCTCGGAGATTAGCCACCTCTTTTTCATAACCAAGCTTTGCGTCCTCCGCTAACTGATTAAGCTCAGCAAAATGAGCTTCATAATTTCGGGTATCCTTAGAAAATGAGTCATGGAAGCTCGGAGGGACATCTCGGCGTTCAGGACGGCGGCCTAAGAAGGAAAAAGAATAAGTAAAGGAGAATATAAAAGGGGAACATGAAATAATGGAGAAGGGAAGGTTACCTCAGCTGAGGCAGTGTTAGAACGTTGCATCAGCTCAGCCCATCCAAGGCTCTTCACATAATCGGCGTCAGCCTGGGAGATCATATCCCGGAGGACTGACCCAGCAGTTGGAGTAGGCCCGACTCCCACAATACGCAGGGCATCGTGGTACATCTCAAAGAAATTGGTCCTGCACCGGACCACGGGAGTATGAGGTTTATCTGCCCTAAATTGACGAAGGGGTGTCACCTCGGGAATAGAAGAATTCCCGGAGTCCAGCTCCACCACTTCAGGGGGGAGGGCTCGACGTTGCCCGCCTTTTCGAGCCTTTAGACTAGGTGAAAGAAGGCTTAGGCTTGCTAGTAGCCCGGGGCGAGAGGGCTTTAGACTTGGCTGAGCTCCCTTCAGCCCTGCCCCCAAATGGGGCAACTGTTTTCTTCTTCTCCAGCATTCTCTTCATAGCAGCATCCATAACTCTTTTTTCTGCACAAGATAAATGGAAGGTCAGGGCAAGGAATAATAAGGCATAACATTAGGAAAGCAGAGCACGGGCGGGGGAAGGGCCATACCTAAGTTTCCCCGGACAGAAACATCTGCCGAGCTGAGCCCATGGTGGCAGAGTAAGTCCTCTGCCAGAAGGGCAGAGATATTAAAGCACCTTCCCCCTATGGCCCTTAGGGCTCCAGTAAACAGCTCCCCCTGGTGGAAGCCCGTGGCAGGAACAAGCAGGAGAGGGAGGGTGTCCCTCCAAACTGAGCATATGTCCCAGGCATCAGTAGGGTGAACAAAGAAGGAGTTTTTCCAATTTTTGTTGGAACTGGGAGAGCCCTTGAAAAAATTTGCAATTAGGGCGGCAAGAAAAGTAAAAGAGGCCCTCCTCAGAGCGTTTGGGGAGCAAGAAGTTACATATGGTAAAACAATTTACTTCAAAACCTAAGGTTTTAAAAAGGACCACAAAGCTACACAAGGTCCGAAAGGAGTTAGGAGTAAATTGTCCTAAGTGGAGCTCATAGTAGCGACTGAGCTGCTGGAAGAGAAGGGGGAGGGGAAACCTAAGGCCAGCTTCTAGCTGATCTACATAAAAAGTATAATATCCCATAGGGGGATTGTCAGCTCGGTCATCAAGGTCAGGAATGGTGAATTCATAGCCCTCGGGAGCATGTGATAGAGCCCTTATTCTCTCCTCATCTGAGGCATCTAGCTCAGAAGAGTATAGATCAAACCAGGGGACGGGGGGATCCTCGGGGTCATTCCCCAAGTCATCATCCCGAGCGGAAGGAGAGGCGGGAGCAGGATCCTTGCCCTAGGGCTCTCCTGCTGGGGTAATTTCGAGGGAATCATATCGATCCACCTCAACAAACACCTCATCTGAGCCCTCCTGGTGAGGGTGGGATGAAGAAGTCATTAAAGGGGTTTAAACTTACTCAGGGAGCTCGGAAATTAGGAAGAAAGGAAGAGCGCGGAGGTAAAAACTAGAGAGAGAAATTATGCAAGAGGAATAAAAGCGAAAGTGAAACAAAATTTTACAGTAAGGCCTATTTTTAGAAAGCACGGATCAATCCAGGCCGTTGATTTTAGGACAGGTGGACGGCTCAGACCGAGTGGAATTCGAAAAGTTATCGTTGGGAGAGCGAAACAAAGTACGTCTTGTCAGAATTACAGCATGGCTCAGCAGGCACCTCAGGTTGGCATTCTCTCAGGATCATCTCAGAATAAAAACGAATTTCGAGTCTTTGACCTCAATTTGACTATTATGGGAGGGACTTGTGATACCCGGAGGAGGAAACCGCCTCAACTCATCGATGATCCTAAAAAGGAATATCCCCTTAATCAACCATAACTGGTTCAGGAGTTCATCTCGCGAAGCTCGGCCAAGCTCCTCCACCATCGCCTCCAGCTCGGGTCGGGAGCTCAGCCAAGCTCCTCGACCATCGCCTCCAGCTTGGGCCAGGAGCTCAGCTCGGGAGCTCAGCCAAGCTCCTCGACCATCGCCTCCAGCTCGGCTCGGGAGCTCAGCTAGGGAGCTCGGGAGCTCAGCCAAGCTCCTCGACCATCGCCTCCAGCTCGGGTCGGGAGCTCAGCTCGGGAGCTCAGCCAAGCTCCTCCACCATCGCCTCCAGCTCAGCTAGGGAGCTCGGGAGCTCAGCCAAGCTCCTCGACCATCGCCTTCATCACGGGTCGGGAGCTCAGCTCGGGAGCTCAGCCAAGCTCCTCCACCATCGCCTCCAGCTCGGGTCGGGAGCTATGGAGTTCATCTCAGCTCCGATGTCAGTAGGGAGTTAGCTTAGTAGAGGGGTTGAACAACCTTGGTGAGCTATCTAAGATGTTAGGATCAGTGTTCAGGTTGAGTTCAGGGGTTCAGCAATAACTCACTCACCCCTTTTTCATATGACCCTAGGGAGAGCAGCAATATAGTGTCCTCATGATAACAGTTCAGCTCAGATTAAGTGTATTGTTATTTTATTTATTGAGACAAGATTCGGGCGATATCTCAGCCTAAATATTCAGGATTTTGATCCCGGGATTCACGGATTCTTGATAAGGAAGGTAGGCGCTAAATCCGGAGCCCTCTCCTATAAATATGAGGTTCATTTTCATTATTTGAATCCTAATTTTTCACTCGTGCACACACCACTATCTATATTTTCGCTATCCTAGCATCTGACTTGAGCGTCGGAGAGGATACGCCGGAACATCTTCCGGCCCCCCTTAACACTCTTGTTAGTGGTTTCAGTTCAGCAACAGTTTATCTTATATTTGGAGGAGCTTCTTCAGCTCGTCCAAGGAAATCACTTTATTGAGGTATATCAATGATTAAATCGAGTAGTATAATGTCGAATAATGGAGTCTATTTCTATGATGACATAATGTTTTAACTAGATAAAAATTAATTAAGAATATTGGAATTCTTCATTTCATAGAAAATTTCCAGATCAAATGATGGTATGCACCAGAAGGAAAAGACAAAATTGAACGGAGAGCTAATCTTAAAAAGGACCAACAGGTGGAGTATACAGACCTTGTACTTGTGATATCCACCACATGTTACGTCTCCATTGGCTACGGATCCATCTGAAAATTTCGAGTAATAAGAACATAAGGGCCTCTAAATATCACAAAGCAATATACATATAGCAAATTCTCCACCAACAAACTAAAACACCTTCACCAAGAAAGGAGGCATAGGGACACTTTAATATAAAATAATAAATAAAAAAACAAATATAATGACCTTTCAACTTTTCAAGAATACTAGTGTAAGAAGAGAGTAAAGTAAAGACCAGAATGAGCAAAGGTGTCCCAAACGGTTGGAGTTCTTCCATCATCAAACGCTGCCCTCTCATACTTTTTTCAGATACAGTTCAAACAAGTGTTAGGAATGGAAATGCAAATTGGAAAATGGATTATCTCCTAAATTATTACCCAAGTTTTGGATCCAGAATCACAGAAAGAGTGAGAAAATCATCAACAAGAAGAATGCACAAAAATGGATCAAACAGTATTTTACCAAAATTAGTAAAAGAGAAAAAACAATACTATGAGGAGAAAAAAAACCGCGAATGAAAAGAACAGAAAAAGGAGGGGAAAACACTGACTTGATAAGCCAAAATTCCCGACCCAAAAACGAAATCCGCCGAAAAATCATCTCTACTGTACTGGTCAGCGCCGAGAACCGCCGTAAGAACCACCGCAAACAAGAAAAGCAGCGATTTCAATCTCGATGTGATCATAACTTGCAATAACCCGCCGGATTCCGCCATAGCCATACAATACTGCGTGGTTAAGTGTAAAAAGTAAACAACCACGTTTGCCAAAAAGGATGAGAATGAGAATCCAACGGGACCAACCAAATTCGGACAAACATTGCAAATCTTTGTCACCATCGTTGCTTTCAGTGGGGAAGCTCGCATTCTTAGCTTGTCGTGTAACTAGAAATAATGTGTTTGATATTATAAGATTTTTTTATTGTTAAAATTATCAAAAATGGTATAATATTATGAAAATAATTTGAAATATAGTTATATATACAAATATAGTTTTAGAATTTTATCATAAATGTTAAATATATATTTATGAAATAACTATTTTATATTTTAATTTAGAAAAAAATTGATTACATAAAAAAATGGGTGGAGGGCAAGTTGAGTATTTAAGAAATTATGTAAGGTAACATGGAAAAGTAATATATTCAAATAATATTTTTTTTAAAAAAAAAAATATAAGGTGTCAAATAGCTTATTTTAATAGCTTTTAAGCTGTTTGAAAAAAAAAATTGTCAAACAAATATAAAGAGATTATGAGCTCGCTTTTAGCTATTTTCAAGAACTTATATAAGCTCAAAAAAACCTAATTTACACCATCGTAGATTGTTATTTTATCAATCTTCAAATTATCCGGCCTACCCTTGTCCCAATAATAAATCAAACTGATAATAACCACAAAATAAATATAGTTAAAATATTATAACCATACTCAAAATATTTCTAAGTAAATAAAAAAAAAAAGTATCTCTGAAAATTTAAAGTTACTTTATTAATAATTGATTTGATATAATTTCAAATATTTATTGTAGAAAATAACTGTATGAGGAAAAAAAATTCTAGTTTTATCCAAGTGGAAGCTATTTTTGTTTTCTTCTGGTTGCGGGCCTACGGATCAACTCGGCTTACTGAACATTTAATGTTAGAAGGTCCAAATTGGGAAATTGAACTCGTGCGCTAATGGGAGAATTTCCATTTATTTACATGTATTAGGGCTTCTCCAACCGTTCAGCAATATGGAGAATTTCTCCATTTTGGAGGATGACTTGAGCTCCAACCATGCTCCAAAGTCATCCTCCAAAATGGAGGATGCTACAGTGGTTCTTCATATTTAGCTTTGCCGAATTATTTTGGAGGATGTCATATTTACGAAAATGTCATCCTCCAAAATTATTAAATAGTTTTTTTTGAAAAATAATATTACTTTTTGGTCCTTATTGCAAATTATTTTTTTATTTCAGTCTTTATATTATTTTATCTTTGATTATTTGCTCCACTTTTAATTAATTTGATTTAATTGTTTTATTTTACTTTATTGTAATTGTAATATTTGGATCAAATCAAATACAAATAATAAACAATATCATTAAACCATATATTACATATTTTGATACGGAAACATCAAATTACTTAATTTAAGATCAAATAAAAACACAACAAATTAAAAATTTCACACAACACCAAAGGAAAAAAAATACAGACCATAAATAAAAATAAGCATATTATTTTATGGTTTACTGCAATCATGACAACATGCTAGTATGGTGGAAGGTCGGAGCCAGATGAAGAAGTTCCACCTAAGAATTGGCCAAACGTATTAGATTCGTGGTAGAGTCATCCCCTTCTGCGACTCTTTTCTTTCAAATTTGTAGTTGCTCTTTGACCAAGTATGCACGGACTGATGGATCAAGACACATAGGGTTGGTCCGTAGCATTTTATTTTCTTCTTTAATAGCAATTAGTTCATTCCTGTGTTTCTCAACATCAATGAGAACTTGTCGATCGGCCTCGGCCTTCTCCATCACAGCTACCATTTTGGCACTAGCAAGGGCCAAACATGATCAAATTTCCAAGATGACCTGGATAGCTTGAATAAGTTCTTCGCTTGATCCAACTGTAATAATGGTTAAATTTTGCATACTTTGGATACTAGAAAACAAATTTTGAAATAATTATATTATCAAAATTACTCACAATGTCTTTCTCCGAAGTACCATTTGGGCGTCTAAGTTCCACCTGAGAAACACTTCCAATAAAATGTTGGACACTCTTGTTTATATTGGACCATCGACATTGGAGGGCTTTCACAGTGCGTCGATCTTGTGATTGAGTGGGGAATTGTTCGTGAAAACTAGATGCAACTCGTGACCAGAACTTATCCTGCGACTGGTTTATTCCAATAATTGGATTCTGAGAGATGTCAAAATAAGTTGAAACGAGTATTATGTCCTCCTCATTTGAGAAAGCAATACCACGTTTAGATGAACTCATTTTGGAAATAGATGAAACTTCAACGTATTGTGATACGCATCAATGATCTTAGATGACACTTGCATTTATAGAGGAAACGATGGATAAGAATTATGGATCGACAGTCTGGATTGTAAGACTGTATCACAACAGTTGGAATCGTTGATGCATATCACTGCTGGAATCATATTGTGGATGATATGATGGTATCAGTAGCTAGAATCACACCATATCTAATAAAGATATCTAATAAAGATATTGTGGATGATATACAGATGTGACAATACAATTCAGAAAAAGCCAAGACCTTATTATATGCTCCTATACGTAGCTTTATGTGGATGCTCCTATTCATAGCTTTGTTATATGCACCTACACATATATTTGATATTAAATAATCAAACAAAGCTTTATTATATGCTCATACACGTAGCTTTTATATTAAATAATCAAACAAAGCTTTATTATAATGGATGCTCCTACACATACCAATGGCTGGAATCGTACGTATAGTCTGACATAGCTTTTATTTTGCCCGTTGTACAGATGTATCAAAACAGCTGGAATCGCACAACACTTTCAATAGATGTGGATGATATACAGTTGTATGCCAATAGTTGAAATCGTGCAAAGCAAGCCTTATCTTGGTGAATTGTGGATAGGACATCTCATTCCCCTATTACTCTATTTAAGGCAATTTACTTGAAAACAATATCTTCATCATTTTAGTTATCAAAGTGAATGTGAATTTCAACGAGGGAGGTCCTTCAACATATTCAGTCTACGCGGATTCTTCCTCATCTGATGGCGAGCAGGATTTTGGTACAGTCATAAAAAATGAGCTTAAACTCATTGACATGCAACAAAATATGGTTTCTTCCCAAGTCATGAGAAATGCAGTCGTCGTCTCCAAGTACTACAAACAAATTGATAACATGCAGCATGGAGGCTCGGTTCCTGGACATGCAGTTATCAATAGAGATAGATCGGTCGCTGAACAACGCTTATACCATGACTATTTTTCAGATTCTCCAATGTATACCGAGGCAATGTTCAAGCGACGATTTCGAATGTCCCGTCGCCTATTCCTACGAATTATGGAATCTGTTCAAGAGCATGACAATTATTTTGTGCAGAAAGTGGATGCGTTAGGTCGACCCGGGTTGTCCCCATACCAGAAGATAACTGCTGCAATACGTGTCTTAGCATATGGTGTGGCGGCAGATACAACAGATGAGTATATTAAAATTGGAGAGTTTACTACGATTGAAAGTGTTAAAAGATTATGTCGAGCTGTGGTGGAGGTCTTTGGAGAATTGTATCTCCGTTCTCCCAATGCCAAAGACATTGAAAGGCTTCTTTATATTGGAAAAGAACGTGGATTTCCAGGGATGTTAGGAAGTCTCTATTGTATGCATTGGAAGTGGAAAAACTGTCCAACAGCATGGGCAGGACAATATGCCGGTCGCAGCGGGAAACCAAAAATTATTTTGGAAGCTGTAGCTGATTATGACTTGTGGATATGACATGCATACTTTGGTCTGCCAAGTTCGAATAACGATATTAATGTATTGTCAAAATCTCATCTCTTTGCTAATGTGGCCAATGGGGTAGCTCCTCCAGCTAACTATGTCATACAGGGAAAAGAATACACCATGGGATATTATCTTGCGGATGGTATATATCCAAAGTGGGCTACTCTAGTGCAAACAATTCACAACCTACAAGGTCCAAAGAAGAAATATTTTGCAGCAAGATAAGAAAGTTGTAGAAAGGATGTAGAACGAGCATTTGGTGTATTGCAGTCAAAGTGGGCGATAATCACTGGCCCTGCATGATCCTGGAGCAAACGCGTATTACATGATATCATGACAACCTGCATTATAATGCATAATATGATTATTGAAGATGAGCGAGATGAGGAGGCACCAGTCACAAACTTTCAAGAAACATCAACACCAAATGTTGAAATGGCGTGTGATGAACATGTCCGGTTTGATGAATTTCTTGCACGCCATCGTCAAATCAAAGATAGGTCGGCTCACTATGCACTTCGAGATGCTCTAATTGACCATTTGTGGGAAGAATACAGTAGTTCGGAGTATTAAATTTAACAATTGTCTCAGTTTATTTTTATTGTTTATAGAATTAATATTGTGTGTGGCTTGCAATTTCATGGAAAAATAAATTTATTATTTAAAAAGTAAGTCATGAGATACATATTTAATTTGTTTGATTTTATAATGTGGTACACAATTATCAATCTATTTCATAAATATAATGGTTAGTATTGGAAAAAATATAAAATTGAGAATTTGATATAATTTAGAGAATATGAGTTGGAAAAGATTTTTAAAATGGAGAATGTGGTTCTTTATTTTAGAGGATGGAGAATGAAAATATGGAGAATATGGTTGGAAATGGCCTTAGGGCATCTCCAGCCCTTCTCCATTTTGGAGATAAATGGAGAATATCTCCAAAATGGAGAAAGCAACTCACTCCAACCCATCTCTATTTTGATTCTCCAAAATAGAAATGACTACAGTGATATAGAATGTGGATTTATTTACACAAATGTCATATTGTATAAAATAGCAATTTAATCATTTTGTATTTTGTGAATTATTTTTTGGTTCAATTATATATATTTGTTCATTTCAATCCTTTTATATAATTTATTTTTTAATTTTTTGGTGTTTGTTAAATGTATTCAATGTTTTATTCTTATTTATTTATTCTAATTAAATTATATTGAAGACAAAAAATAATAATAATAATTAAACAAGATCGTGCTTAAAAAATATATTACATACTTGATCACGAACTGAAATCAAATTAATTAACTTGAAATAAACATGCAATCATATTAAAACATAAGAAAATAGACAATCATTTGTGGGAGAAATATTCTAATTCGGAATATTAGTGTTTAATTATATGTGTATTTTATAATTATCTCGATTTATGCGTGTAATTTAATGTTGTGTGTGTGCTTGCAATTTGATGTAAAATAAATATATATATATTTAAAATAATCAAGTCATCTTTAATTTAGTTTATTTATTTTAATATTATTTTTTTGTTAAATAAATTTAGAATTAAAAATAATAAAATATAGAATCTTATTAAAAATAAAGAATATTGGTTGAATAAGATTTTTGAAATAGAGAATTGAATAGTAGTATTTTGAAGAATAGAGTACTCCAAAATGGAAAATTGCGCTGGAGATACCCTTAATGACATTATTTTTTTTTTATCCAAATACATAAAACTAGGGGTAATCACATTTTTTCAAAAACCGCCCGAACCGACCACCCCGCACCGCCCCGCACCGTCGTATTTCATTTTTTGAAATAACCGCGGTTTTAAAAAAAATAAAAACCGCCCCGCCGCCATGGTTCGGTTATAATTTTTGGCCCAAACCGCCCGCACCGCACCGCCGTGTATAGTGGTATTTAACTAGGGTTATATTTATAGAACATTGTATATACATTATACACAATAGATTCGATCATATGCCGTCTCCACTCTCTTCTCTCCCAACTCTTCTTCAAAAAAATTTCCCCTCTTTCCCTCTTCATAATATATTTACTACTTCTCTATACAAATATTAATCTTCAACTTGCCTAAACATATTATAGTTGAATAAATTTATTTTGTCGCTTGATTGTTATTTTATTTAGTTTTATTTTGTTTATTATAGTTTTCATTCATTATTCTAATAATTTGAATAGCTTTATTTTTTTTTTCATTTTACCTATCATTAAAAAAACCGCGAACCGACCGCAACTGCTTAAAACCGTCGAAAACCGCGAAAATGATTTTACATATAAAATCGCAACAAAAAAAATATAATATAACCGAACCGCAATTGGCAATTCGGTTTGAATTTCTTATGAAAAGCCGCCAAACCGCACCGTGATCACCCCTACATAAAACCCTTAAATTTTACATACTACTGCATGAGAATTATCTTTGTGTTATTTAATTCATCAATTGTAGCCATAGTGCTCCACCCAACCAACTAGTTTCGAACCTTCAAAGATTTGTTTGATATTTTTTAGTGGATTATAACTTTTTATTTTATTATTTTATTTTTAAAAATTTAAGGAGATGTATAAGTTATATATCAATGTAACATAAATTTAAGGTGAAATTAAAAAAAAAAAAAAAAAAAACCCAGCCAAAATGGAATCGGTTGTTCTGACTAAATTAGTTAGTTTTTTTTTAAATAAATTATTTGAGGAGACTTGCATAATGCGATTTAAGTATAATTCATTTATAATTTTATATTATATTTTTCATAATTTTCGTTTTCAAACTTAAAGTTAGTATGATACAATACTTTTTTTTATCGATATCATATATATATATATATATATATATATATGTATATATATGATTTGAAATTAATTTTGTCCACCAGAGAAAAAGATGAATGGCTACGCCCTGTACAGATAAACATATGATATAAATGATAACAACTCCACATATTCCATAATATCTTATGTACTTATTTCTATGCAGTATTTCTTAAAACTTATTTAATTGAGAAATATAATCATATTTATGGAATAATTAAACGGATAAATCATGCAAACATCTTAATTAAATTAATTGCAATCCACTTAAATCAAGTAGCGGTTTAATCAACAAAGGTGCTCTCATTAATTTAAAACAAGGCCCAAATCCGTTTTCTTCAAATAAATGAAGGTGGATTTGAAATTTTACTTGCATTTGTACAAATCCAAACAATGGATTAAGGCGAAACCCGACGTTAACATGAAAGACCTATTTCTTCTTCCGGAGCGATCATAAAAAACATTATACGAGGGGATGAAAAATTAGATGTAACGTCTGTCTACAAAATATTGATTGATAAGAATATGTCTTTCGGATAAATCAAAGATAAAAATTTCTATGAGACAATCTCACGAGTTAATTTTGTGAGACAAATCTCTTATTTGAGTCACTCATGAAAAAATATTATTGTTTATGTCAAAAGTATTACTTTTTTTTTTATTGTAAATTGAGATATGTTTGTCCGTCCGTGAGACCGTTTCACAAAAGTTCACAAAAGTATTAACTTCGAGTTTTACTTGAAATTTAAATTTTTGTCAAAGCCTACTAGATTACTTACCAATAATATAAATTTGTGCTTGAGTTCATACCGTGCATGATGTCCAACTGCATATGTATCATATAAATGATAAATCTATAATTTTTTGTTTTTTAAAGTTTGACAAGCTTTTACCTAAGATATATATATGACACCATCTTCGGTAACCAAATATGTTTCACACTGGGAAAAAAGAAAAAAAATCAATGTGAGTAAACTTTGTCTCATTAGGCCATTAATCAAATGGGTGGCATGCATGCTTTGAAGATTACCAAAGTCAAAACAGTTGCGTTAATTCCATATAATTTCATGGTGTTTTTCATAAGTTAATCGACATCGACATAATACTAACTATAATAATATATAACGTTGTTTGGATATATTGATTGACGTATAGTTATATTACACCAAGAATTTTAGTTCGGAATCGCGTTACGAAATTTCAAGACTTAAATATAACAAAACTTTTTAAGCTTAATCATTTTCATATATGAGTATATATAGTAATTAAGCCAACAATAAAAATACATACAGAAATTAAAATAATAAGTTCAAACTTATATATGAAACTAAAATCGGAAAACGAAACATTATCTATACTATTATATAAAACTTGGGCACCCTTTAATAACTACTTTTGGTGTGTCAAGATGACACCAATTTTTTTCTCTATTTTACCCCTCTTCATTGAGAGTTCTCTGCACAGCTTCTTTTTTTTTTTTTAAGGCAAATGCAAAATAACATTTTAACAATTTACATAATTCTAATTTCATCACACGTCTCTCTCACATGTCTCCCAAACGAACGTTCTTTCTCCCAACCTAGAAATAAAAAACAAATTTTATTTAAAAAATACTATGTTGCGTGTTTCGGATCACTAGTAACCTTAATATTTCTCTTGATCAAATACATATGATATCCAAATTTTTTGGAAGCTTTTGATGTTCATATTACCCTTATTTAAGGGTCTTACTTCACACTACAAACACGAAACTGAACAAACATACGTCTTTTTTTCAAGCACTGAACATTACCGTTCTTCATGATCAGTTCTTGGGATATATAGTGAAATACTATTTTTATTTTTTGAACCCTGTAAAATACTATTATTTAAAAATATTAAATCCGAACATGTAATTGTTTTTGCCTTGCCCCACTTTTGTGTCTTGTCATCATTAATAAGGTTCCTTGACTTTTGAGGAATTAGGAATTTTTTCCATTTCTCGAAAAAACTCAAGTCCCACAAATAATTGGTCATAAATTAATTTTAATTTTTCGAATAAAAAATTTTGAATTTAATTTTAATTAAATAATATTTTATTTTAATACATGCGCTCTGACTCAGTCTAATCTGCCTGAAATCATTTAATTTTTTTAAAAAAAAAAATCAGATTAAATTCGATTTACTATAATGAAAAAGCCATTTACTTAATTTGCTTATGATCGTAATTGATCATATAAGTCCACGTGTTGGGGGACAACCTAAGATAAAGTTCCGGAATCCTAAAAGTTTTCCTTACCAGCTAAACACAAATTGCAACACAAAACGAAGATTTCGGATCAAATATCATTAGTGTTTAATTAACCTAATCCCCCACGCAAATTATCACCAAGTGCGCTGTATAAATACAGTAGAAGACTGCACGCAAATCAACCGTAGAAGATAGTTCCAAAAAATCTGCAGAGGTCTCGCATTTTACACGTAAATTACACTGGATCGCTACTGCAGTTTGAGTTTGGTATATATATATATATATCCCAACAACTGGTCAGCTTTTTCACCTTTAAAAAACACAAACACAATTTATGACCATATAATTATTTATATTATATTTTGTTATCCCAACGACTGATCATGAAGAACAGTAATGTTTAGTAATGTTTAGTGCTCGAGAAAAAGACGTGTGTTTGTTCAGTTTCGTGTTTTATGATATATTGTCTATCTATTAACATGCCTTATTTCATTTGTCAAGTCCATGTGATAAATAAATATGAAACCAGTATGTTTTTATTTTATATTATATTATATTATATTTTAAAATTATAAATATAGCTAGAAAGTGGGAATCAAACTCAAATATCCAAGTATTGAGAATTTAATTAACAAGGTTTTGCCTAAGATATATATGTTATCTTCGGTAACCAAATATGCTTCACACTGGGAAAAGAAATAACTCAATGTGAGTAAACTTTTTTCCAATTGATCAAATGCGTGACATGCATGCTTTGAAGATTACCAAAGTAAAAAACATGAGTTGTGTTAAATCCATGTAATTTCATGTTGTTTTTCATAAGATAATCGACATTGACATATCACTAACTATAATAATGTATAACTTACGTTTATATTACTCAATGTGTTATTAGTAATATATTAATTATTACGGAGATTCATTCGATTGCCTTCACGACTCTTTTAAAATCTAAAAATGTGCAATTACTTACTTTCAGAAATTTCTTGCCTAAAGAAAACATAAATTACACATGGGAATTACCTTTGGAGTAAAAACCTTTTTTTTTTTCTCGCAACTTGTTTAATATTTTTCCTTATTAATTAATTACAAAACTTTTTTTTTTACCAACGGGATATTTTTTTGGGTAATTTGTACTAAATGAGAGAAATTAGAAATTGTTGTAAATCAAAGCTACAAAATTTACATTTAGAATTTTTCAATTTATTTTAGTCCTGCTTTCCTAGGTTGCTGGTATAGAAGTTTATGAACTCTAATATTCTAATATGAACAATCAATACATAAATACAAAGAAATTCCTATTAAAGCGTATTTATATACATAATATAAATATCAAACTTATATTGTGATATACATGAAACTGTTTAAGAGATAAGGATATAAATACAAGGCAAAAACTCATATGAAATGGTCTCAATGGTCATTTTTTTGAGACAGGTCTCTTATATGAGTTATCCATTAAAAAGTATTATATTTTATATCAAAAGTATTACTTATTATTATAAATATGGATAGAATCGATCCATCTCATTTGTGAGACCGTCTCACAAGAGTGTTACTCTAAATACAAATATTATGAATTATATCTACAAGAATATTTTCTACTGGCAAGTACACATAATAATTTTAAAAATACAATACAGAGAAGTGGGTAATTTCTTTTTTTTAAAAAAAAAAAAATTTAAAATACAATACAAGGAGCCGTACGTATGGAATACCTAGGCAGTTGGCACACAGCTCTCAACCAATCACCTAACTCCTCACGTATCGAATAGCTAGGCACAGAGCTTTATCTATAAATTGCTAGCTAAATGAATGATACAGCTCTCTACCAATCCTTATTGCTACAATCACCGATCATGTTCGCCGTTTTTTTTTTTTTTTTTTTGGTGACGTGGAACTCGCAGCCGCTATCTTTTGATGCGTTTTGTGTAAATCTCAACCTGCAAATTACGCTAGTCAAATAAACCACACTGAATGGCCTTGGCGTTTGGCATTTTTGGTAACAGATGCAAAATTCTACATGTCAATTGTTGTATCTAAACTAGATTTATTATACTAAAGCCATCACTTCTTTTTTTTTTTTTTTCCAATTTTTGGAGGCCACTTCGCGTCATTGTTGGTTTACTTATCACCAGTGTAAGAACCCCATTGAAATAAATATATCATCTGCATGTGAGATCTATTAATTTCTTAGCTAGTTTTTTGTTTACTTGCAGCCCCGACATTTCACAAAATTTTCAAGAAGAAGTCCACCGAGGGATTCCAATCAATACCTTATTCAGTGGCTTTGCTGTACATGTATTATGTGTTTCTGAAGCCGAATGCCATTAATCTCGTCATAAACAGTGTTGGCTGCGTGTTCGAGCTTTCCTATCTCCCTGTTTTCATGCTACATGCGAAAAAAGAATCAAAGGTTTGTTATTCCATCATTGATAATCCCCTAGTTCTTCATTTTATTTTCTTGAAATTTACTTCACTTTTTAAATATATTTTTGCAGATTTCAACAACAAAAATTCTCCTTCTCTTCAATACATTAACATTTGGATGTATCGTTGCTTGCTCCTATATGTTGTTTACAACATATAGGATAGTGACAATTATTGGTTGTATATGTGTTGGCTTCTCTGTTGCTGTTTTTGCTTCTCCTTTTGGAATCATGGTATAATCACAAACATTTTAAGTAACACATATTTCGATTTTTCTCGTGTCCGGCCGTGAAACTTTCATATATAATTTTCATGCAGAGACGAGTTATGAGAACCAATAGCGTGGAGTTCATGCCAACCCGCAGCCGCTACATTCGGTGCACACTGGGTAAACCATCAGACTAACGCAATAGCCTGCAAACTACGTTAGCTAGGTAAACCACACTAAGCAAGCCCTTTTGGCTCTCCTTAATTATTGCTCATGTTATCTGCGGTGATACGGTTAATTTATGGTCTTTTGATCGAGGATTACTATATTGCAGTACTATATTGCAGTATAAGTGGAGAAAATATTTTGTTATGTATATAAATAACTGTAGAATCTTTTAACAGTATATATACTGATATTATATATTTTCTATGATTTCGTAAACAGGCACCAAACATTTTAAGGTTGACGTTGGGAATCGGTGATCAGATGATTCTATACATAGCATACAAGAACCGTAAACAGCATATTGTACCTGATCATAAAAAAACAATGATGTTTAGTGCTTTAGGAAAAGACGTGTTTATTCAGTTTCGTGTTTGTACTGTGAAATAAGACCCTTATTTGACAAATAAGGGTAATATGAAGTTATGAACATCTACAGCTTCCCAAAAAATTTGGATATCATAATTCACATGTATTTGATTAAGAGAAACATTAAGGTTATAATACTTCGTTTTCCCGATTTTAGTTTCATATAACTCTGAACTTATTATTTTAATTTTTAATTATAGAAATCGAATTATGATTGAGGATTCAAAATATTTCTCACTCAAAATTCGAACAAAATCCTAAATAATAAATATTTTGGGAAAATGATACATGCAATGCTTTAAAATAAAAGGTCGAAAGAAGAAAAAAAAAATCGAAATCAGACAAAATTACAAGACGTAAATTGTTGTTTCCTGTATTAAACGTGACACTGATATAAGAGGGAAAGAAACTACCAAAGTGGCAATTAGATGAGATATGTGTGAGAGATAAACCTTTAACTCACAAACTGCCGCGTAGCTTATCATTCTCGAAGAATTTTCAAGAGGCTTTCACGACTTCCCATTGGTCTCGACTTTGGGGGAATATTAAGTTTCCAGAAATTGATCATTTCAGTTTTTAATTTTAAGGTGATTTATCATTGAACTTGTCTGAGATCCTATCTTATCTTTACGACAAATATTGATATCAAATTAAGCAATAATAGACAAATTAAATGACAACTCTCCTAGGATGCTTCGTGGTGTCGTCCTCGAATCAACAAAGAATCTAAGGGACATTAATTATGCATGGGATCAATAACAACGATCTCGAGTTCTTTGCCCTTGAATCCGGTTTTTTTATGCCGTTGATGGGCAAAGATCAACTCGATCGAGATCGTTGTTATTGATTATCATGAACATTGGGATAATTGTACTACAATCTAATGAATCCAATGCCGTAGATTCATGTAATAATGAATCTCAAGTAGTTATTGTTGGAATAATTGAATGGAAATTAACATTAAAAACTATAACATTCAAAATCAACGAATAATACTGAGTTCATTATTGAAAAAAAACTTTAGTAAGTAGTTGTTCATATAAGATAATCTTGTATTTTAGTTTCAAGTGAATTTATTGTTTTATTTAATTATTTAGGATAGGAAATTTCGTTATCTCTCTCCAAATTAAAAATCATAATAAAAATTATCAAACCATTGTGTGGGCAAGAGTAGGCTTTTGCCCAATTCTTTTAATATACTTAGTTCATGAGTTATTTGCATCAAACATATCCCTGTGAAATATTGAAAATGCACACATCTCTCATGTGACATTTTAATAGGCATCTTCAACCCTAACTTTTTAAAAAATTAGCACACTCGTTCCTTCAGATGAGTGATTGTTGCGCACGCGCCCCTCATGCGTCTGGAAAAAGATTTTGATATTTTTTTGCACCAAATACCCCTGTGAAATATTAAAAATGCATATTTGACCCCTGTGAAAATAATTTTTAAATCTATTCAACCCATAATACACAATTTTTATTAAAATCTAATTATAAAATATTTAGCAAACACTTTTTGTTTATTAATTTTATTTTTGTTTTTAAATTTATTATGATTATATAATTATTTTTTAAAAAATATTATTGTTTTATCTTGTTATCATTATTTTATTAAACTTTCTTCTTGTTTTTAACTTTTTCATTAAACATGCATTCATAAACAAGTATTTAAATAATTTCAAGTACCAAAATATTAAAATAAACCGATAAGTTCAAACATATTGCTTTTTCGATTTAGGACTATATATTATTGAACCAAAATTTAAATTTTTCGCGATTATGCATTGCACAATTTGTAATAAATAATAAAAAATAACATGCTTATATAATTCTAAATCGAAAAAGTAGCATTCATGAACTTATCATTTGGTTCAATATTTTGGTATTTTTAGATATTTAAATCCTTATTTATGAATCATGTTTAATGAAAAAGTTGAAAACACGGAGTGATTTGATAAAATAATGATAATGAGATAAAATAATAATTTTTTAGAAATAAATTAATTAAAAATTATAAATTTAAATTTAAAAATAAAAATAAATAAAATTAAAAATGTTTGAAAAATATTTTTATAATTAGATCTTAATGCAAATACTGCAATCCATTTTAAAAATTTTAGATTTTGGCTCAAAAATATATAATACTAAATTGAAAAATAATATGCATGAAATTATCATTTTGATTTAATATTTTGGTACTTTTAGGTATTTAAATCTCGTTTATGAATGCATTTTTAATTGAGAAGTTGGAAACAAGAAGAAAGTTTAATAAAATAATGATAACAAGATAAAATAATAATATTTTTAAGAAAATAATTATATAATCATAATAAATTTAAAATTCAAAATAAAATTAATAAAACAAAAAGTGTTTGCTAAATATTTTATAATTAGATTTTAATAAAAATTGTGTATTATGGGTTGAATAGATTTAAAAATTATTTTCACAGGGATCAAATATGCATTTTTAATATTTCACAGGGGTATTTGGTGCAAAAAAAATATCAAAATCTTTGTACAGTCATATGAGGGGCGCGTGCGCAACAATCACTCATCTGAAGGGGCGAGTGTGCTAATTTTTTAAAAGGTCAGGGTTGAAAATGCCTATTAAAATTTTACAGGAAAGAAATGTGTTTTTTCAATATTTCACAGGGCTGTTTGATGCAAATAACTCCTTAGTTCATATATATATATATATATATATAGCCACGACCCATAAATTTAAAACCTGTTTATTTTTTGTGAAAATACCCAACAAGCTCAAGTTGAAAATATTTATGGATCATAATATACTTAGCCCATATAGATGATCATGACCCGTAAATTTAAATTGTGTTCATCTTTCGTCGAAATACATAACAATCTCAAATTACACGTATTAATGACATTTTTTTTTTTATCCAAATACATAAAACCCTTAAATTTTACATACTACTGCAAGAGAATTATCTGTGTGTTATTTAATTCATCAATTGTAGCCATAGTGTTCCACCCAACCAACTAGTTGCGAACCTTCAAAGATTTGTGTGATATTTTTTAGTGGATTCTAACTTTTTATTTTATTTTTTTTATTTTAAAAAATTTAAGGAGATGTATAAGTTATATATCAGTGTAACATAAATTTAAGGTGAAATTCCAAAAAAAAAAAAAAAAAAAGCCAAAATTGAATGGGTTGTTCTGAATAAATTAGTTAGTTTTTTTAAATAAATTGATTGAGGAGAGTTGCATAATGCGATTTAAGTATAATTCATTTACAATTTTATATTATATTTTTCATAATTTTCTTTTTCATAATTTATTTCTTTATGTTTTATGGTCACTAAAATTATAATCAAAATCTATGAATTTGAAATATTTTAATTCAAACACAAATTTAATATCACAAAAAACAAATACATTTGAACCTAACTTCAATTCTAAAACTATAAAATAGGCCCAAATTAAATTAATTCGGGCCTGAAAACTAACTGCGACCAACCATCATACCATCCCCGGATATTAATGCTAAACCGGAAGAGATATACTTCTTAGTGTTTTTTAGATGTTCCCGCAAACATCACACTAGATGTTCGCGTGAACATCTCACTCTGAAAAAAAACATGTAGACCCCATCAATAACTTTTTTATTTTTTTACCATAATGCTTGTGTCAACATCTAGAAAAAAATGGGATGTAACTCTCCCGCTATAGGATAGACCAACCTATCCATCCCAACTGTCGAAAGGTTTTTCTCAATTTAATCTGTGTGTATTGTGACTTGTGATGATTAAAAAAACTGAAAAAAAAATCCAAATTACTGAATATAGACCGAAAAATTAGTTACTGAATTAAATTAAGACCAAAAAATCCAAAAAGTTACCTGGCTAAAAAAAATATATGCGGCTTAATCACTTCTCCCCTTTTCGTTCACGAAATTTTTAAGCTCGAAATATTTAGTAGAAACTTGTGGAACCTGAACTTGCAATCTCACATGAAAAGATCTGCCACCTGTGTGGATGTGGTGGGATCGCGGATTGCAGCTATCTGAACCCATGCTTGAAGAATCTCACCCAAACTGCATATGATAAATACATCAATTTTGTGCAGAGGGAATGTAATCCACCGAGCTTTTGCCTAGCTATGATTGGATTATGCTTTCATCGGTTGTTTCTGGTGCTTGCGGCGGCGCTTGCAGTGGTACCGGTGGCGGTTCTGGCCGCTGATCAGTATACTAGAGCCGACTTCCCGGTGGACTTCGTTTTTGGCTCTGGATTATCAGCTTATCAAGTCGGTTAAGTTTTTTTTTTGCCCCCCAATTTTCAATTTGCATTGGCCACGCCCACTGCTAACACTTGTTTGAAACTTTGCATGAAACAAATGCTGCACCTTTTGTCTTCTTTGACGCAATCAATCTATCCAAAAAGTACGAGGGGGCAGCGTTTAAGGATGGAAGAACTCCTAGCATTTGGGACACCTTTTCACATTCAGGTCTCTCTTTTATCATCTTCGTCCACTTTATATTTTTTTAGTAGTTGAAACGTTGAAGGTTTGATTTTACTTCTGTTCGTTTTCCTTGAAATGTGAGACCATTTCATTTGTGTATTTGACCAAATGCTTGAAGATTTGTGTGTGTTTTGTTTTTTCTTTCTTCTTTTTCCCCTTATAATTTGAGTTTTGCTTCGACTGTATATTTTAATAGTGCATAGTTAGGGGGATTGGTAAGTAGCGGAGACAGGAATTATATTTATGGGAGGCGAAACCAGAAATCTCAAAAATTCAAATGTAATGGGACCAAATTCTATATCTTAATAGTAAACATATATTCAAGGAAGATATAAAAAAAATAAGAGGGACGATGGCCCTTGCTGGGGGTGAGTTCATGGTTTAATTAACGTGTATTGTTGTATTATTGGTGAATATTTCAGATCGTGCAAATGGGACCAATGGAGACATTACATGTGATGGATATCACAAGTACAAGGTATTCCCTCGGCTCTAGCAGAAGGTTTAAGGTTCATGATTTTCCTTAATTTTGAGATACAGATGTCATTCATTTGGGAAGTATTCAATGATTGAGGAATTTTAACGAGGATGAAACTGAATTTAGCTGAAGCAAGGATGTGCCATTATGTATCAATGGTCTTGGTTAGTTTGGTTTGCCTCTGAGTAGTATGCTTCATTATCAGAAAGAAGCAGATAATGTGTTCCACTATTTATCTTTTTCCTTTTTCCTAAATTCCCTACCATTTGGGAAGTGATGAGCATGAAGAGCTTTTCATCTTGCTTACAAAATTTTTAATTTATGAAATTCCTCGCACTCATTCATTTCATAAAACAATTTATGGACATGTCCTCTATTATTATTTTTTTTACAAATATCATAATCAAACGACCATGTACAATGGTGCAGGAAGATATAAAATTGATGTCTGAAATGGGTTTGGAGGCTTTTAGATTATCTATCTCATGGGCAAGACTGATTCCTGGTAAGTTTTCCCTCCAAGTTGTGTCCTGATGAGGACAAAAACTCACAAGCCTTCAAATTTCTTAATTACTTCTGCCTACTCATGCTTGCTCTCTTGCAGATGGAAGAGGATCTGTAAATCCACTGGGATTGCAATTCTATAATAATTTCATTGATGAACTAATTAGACATGGTGACTATTTTTTCTCTTCTACTTCGCCTTACAAAAAAAGGCGCCGGCAACCTCAAAATCGATGTTCATGTTCATGCAGGGATCCAACCACATGTTTCTTTGCATCACCATGATCTGCCACAAGCTCTTGAAGATGAGTACGAGGGATGGATTAGTAGAAAGATAGTGTACGCTTTGCCGATTTGTTAATGAACCAATGCATCATATGATGGTTTCACATGTTACTCAAAATTTAACTGGAGCTTGAAAAAGGCGGCAACTGACCATCTGTCTTGGCTGCAGGAAGGACTTCACAGCATATGCTGATGTGTGTTTCAGGGAATTTGGTAACAGGGTTTTGTACTGGACCACTGTGAATGAAGCCAATATATTTGCGTTGGGTGGTTATGACCTAGGAATCATTCCCCCAGGACGTTGTTCGAGCTCAGTCTCAAATGCTTGTTCAGGGGGTAATTCCTCTACTGAACCATATATTGTGGGTCATAATATCTTGCTGGCTCATTCAGCTACTGCAAAACTGTATAAGAAAACATACCAGGTTCAATTTTGTGGTTCTTATTCATGAATTATGCTTGATAGAATAATTTGATTATGAAATGCAGAATAACAGATATTAAAGCATGTTTCAATGCAGGTTATTCAAAAAGGTTACATTGGATTTAGCATCTATAATATGTGGATGGTTCCTTACACGAATGCAAAAGAAGATGTAACTGCAACAGAAAGAGCGATTGATTATTATATCGGTTGGTAAGATGAGGTTAATTGTATAGAGCGGATTTACCTGTCCCTCATTTTCATCTATATGATGCAGGGTTAATCATTTGGTGTTCAAGAAAAATTCCAATCTTAATCTTAAGAACAACTGCTGCAGGTTAATTAATCCTTTGATGTTCGGAGACTACCCTGAGATAGTTAAAAAAAATGCTGGGACAAGAATTCCAGCCTTCACAGAGGATGAGTCGAAGCAGGTAAAGGATTCCATTGACTTCATTGGAGTGAATCATTACACGACTAATTTTGTCAAGGACAATCCCAGTTACCTACCGATGGATAACAGGGATTTTGATGCTGACATGGCGATACAACTAATATGTATGACTTTCAATTTTTCCTCAAGTGTCTTCTTCTTTTGCTCTTTAGTATTTTAAAGGAGGATCAAGTCATTACTACACATGAACTCCGTTTTACTAAATTAAGATGTCATTTTATGATGTCTTATCGGCTATCGCAACTTATCCAACTCTATGATTTTGTTCCTCCGAAGAGATTAATCAGAAGTTTTTTTGGTTCCGTTGTATACTTAATCATGCAGAGATACTTCTTGTTTTTACCAAAACTACTGACTCTTCTTCATTTTCCGTTGAAATTCTGTAGATGAAAAGGGTGATACTCCACCTGGTCAGGTGAAATTCGAAAAGCAATATTTCGATATTGGTCCGATCTTTTGTGCTTTACTCACAAAACAGAATGGAACTTTTTGTTTGGCACAGTTTCCTATAATGCCTTGGGGTCTCTATGAACTGCTGGAGTATCTTAAACAAGTTTATGGCAATCCCGCTGTTTATGTCCACGAAAATGGTTCTTTCTTTATCTTTAACTTTCTCTCGCACATTTAAAAATTACAATTCGTACATCATCAAATGGGGGTTCGTTTAATCCTAGGACCATTTTCTTGAGCTGATTATAATTCATCTCCAGTAAATTATCTATCTGTAGTTGTTTTTTTCTAGACAATTGTAGTTTTTAAATTTGGAGGTTTGTTTTGCACTGCGTCTTCAATCACACTAATAAATGTACATATTGTTGCTCATTTTCTTAACTTCGAGTAGCTTGGTCCAAACTTTTTTTCTTGTACAGGTCAGGTAACACCGCGCAATGGAACTCTGGAAGACTCATCAAGGGCTGAATACTTGCATGCTTACATTGGGAGTCTGCTTGATGCCGTGAGGTAAGCCCCACATGTTCCAAACGGAGGTTCTTGAAATATTTGGAGAGAATTCAATCATAATTATTTTGACTTCATTTATCATGCTGTAGTAGAAATTAATTTTTTTTGTGATTCCTAATCAATAATTGACTCGGAAATGTTTCTCTCTCATGCTCACTTCCTCATGCATCTATATAAAATCTCGGAAATAAAACGCATCCAAAGCACTGTCTTGTCTACCTTTGACATTTACATATAAGCTTTGTTCATCAATTCGAATGTTTGTTCTTCCATTGCCCAAAAGTCAATCCTGTACTGCCGGTTAAGTAACTGATGTACAAAAAAATTCTTCTGTTTTAAATGCCCTGATGTTGCAATTGGTTGTGCAAAAAGTCGACGGGACATTAGCTTGCATGGCAGCATGGGATTATGATTTGCAGATAACTTTTCTTCAATTTTTCGTTTTGTTCTCATCTTATTTCTTGAATTGTGTTGTTATGCTTGAAGAAATGGATCAAACACAAAGGGTTACTTCGTGTGGTCATTATTGGATTGTCTGGAGTTACTGAATGGATTTGAATCCGGCTTCGGGATGTATTATGTAGATTTGAACGACAAAGATTTGAAAAGATACGAGAAGCTTTCTGGCCTTTGGTATACCAACTTCTTGAAGGGAAACAACGTCAATCCACTGGACTTGACTCTTGCAGGGGATAAGCTATCTGGTTTTCTAAGATGACGTTCTTCTCACTAATTCTTATCTGGTTACTATGAATGGGAAAAAAAAAATCGGGATTTCTGTGTTATATTTGATCTTGTGTTGGATATTTTATTTTTCTAATCATTATGGTGAAATTTTTTATTTTATCAATTCTTATGTCCTTTCATCCTTGAGCAGCCGAGCTAGCAACTATCTTGTATTAGTTTTGATGTCACTTTTTCGTGTGATGTGAAGGAAACCGGCTCTAAATTTCGCTGCGTTTGACCTTATTTAACAAAAATGGTTGCATTTGTATAGTATCTAAGCCATATGCTTTTATAATGGGCCTTGATAATCACTTATCAAGTTTGCAAGCTCTTTGAACAGTTTTTGCACCAAATTATATGATTTTTGCATCAATCACACAACTAGATTATCTTCGACTCGTCTGTTGAAATTTTATAGTAAAAGAAATGCATACAAGTTGAATCAAAGATGACATATGACAAAAGAAATGCATCCTTGCCAAACAAAACTGGGAAAAGGGTGTTATCAAAGTTTAATGCATCCCTACAATTAGACTGAATCATTTTCAAGATCCTAGGATCAACGGATTTTTATCTTTGAAGGTGTGGTACCGTTTGCAGAGTTTTTCGAGTGTGGCCACCGAATGCTGCATTTGGTTTAGTTTAGTATCCATGAACATGCTCTGCAAAACAAGAAATCTTTCAGAAAAAACGGAACAAAACCATCAAATTGAGAAGTACCAAGACAACTCCAGACTCATCCTCCAAACCTGATAGTCATCACCGTATTTCTTCACCAATTTACCAACATGAATCCTTTGAATGGCTGTAAGTGGTTGAAGGGATCCAGATTTGCCATCAGTGCGCGTTTTACCAAGTGCAGACTTTAAATCTACATTGCTTCAAGCAAATCATGCTATTAATACATAAAATGGTTTCAAAAAGCTCTGATGCGAGAAGCACAAAGGAAAATCATGCTATCAATGCATACATCCAACACACGAATCAATGGGTAAATAGGATATAAAGATTGATAGGCTTCGTGTAGAATAAACTCCGAAGTGAATATAGAACATATTTTTTGTAGAACGTTGTCAAAGACAAACATGTAATGAATATAACTTGGTTTCACAAGTGCAGTTAAAGAGTATGCATCCATTTGTTCAGGGAAATTACGAAGGTAAGCTGGAATACTTGAGTGACCCTTTATGTATAAGTATCCAATTAGACGATTTCAAAAAAACAAGAGCTGAACTAACTCAGGTGATCGTGATTATCGTCTTCCGGTAATTATCATTCAACCATCAGAATTGCCTGAAACTCACGAAAATAACTTTCACCAGGATAAGAATAACCTTTACCATTAAAAGATTTAATTTTTTTTAATCAATCACTATGTCCATAAAATACTGCTAACACAAGATACCATCACCACCGAGAATAAGAGTCAAAAGTAATGAACGAAAAATAATATAACATGCAAAAAAATGTAATAGAATCATTATAACCAAAAAAAAGAAGAAGAAAAGAAACCCACCATCTTCTTCGACGTCACTGCCGGAACCAATCGGCTCGAACTCCGATACAACGGAGTCGCCGGGGGGAGGCATCTGGAGAGAGTCGCTTTCCACGATGTGAGATGTACGAGATCGGACGCCGAGAAAATTAGGGTTCGAGACAACACCGAATGACTTGTAATTCTCGATGACGCTTCCCTTCTCATCCCATTTGGAAAGGGGATCAAGTAGTGATTTCAACTTCGGGGGGAGATTGAAAGCCGGCTTGAATATGTGAGGATTCTTCCTGGGCAACGCCACTCGCACCTTGGCCTTCGATCTCTTGTACTTCCTCCTTGAACCCCCCATTACTACTGCTGCTGCTCCCTCTCTCTTCCCTTCCGAATTAGGGTTTATTATCTGCTCATATTTATTTTATTGTCGAATTATAGTACTTATATTTAATATTTATTTATTTTTAAATTTTTTGTTAATTTTGATTATTTGAAAAGTTATCTTATTACATCAAAATAATTATTTTAGCTTACTTAATCTTAATATTATAATATAATTTTAACTCATTTTTTTCGTCATAATACCAATTTTAATCGTTTATTTTACATTTTTTTTTGTAATTTGTCGTGGCGATAATGCAAGTTATGGGAGGATATGAAAATATTTTTAACAAATGAAAAATAATAATATAAGCTATTTTTCTCACCTTTTTATGTTGAAGGTTAGCTTTGATATATTATTTATTTTAGTAGGTCGTGAAACGTGTGATAGTACTTATGACGTGTATCTGGTCTCAATTAGTAGACAAGATCTCTGAGTTTCAGAATCAATTATGGCAATCAACTCCACTGCAACTAAAATAAAACGCTACAAGAAAAAGTAAGAAGAAAACAAAATTAACGGGAATATGAAATTAGATTAATAGAATTATTTTTTATTATAAATATGAATATAATTAATTTGTCGTGAATAAAAAATACGTGAAAGTGAGTGTGTATTAAGGGTGCAAACGAATCGAATCGAGCCGAATAATGGTAAAATTTTAAGGTTTGAATTCGGCTCGATAAGAGTATATTTGAGTTCGAGCTCGATTCGAATTTCGATAATTTCAAATATTTTGGCTCGAGTTCGGCTCGAAATGAAGTTCGAATTCGAGTTCGGTTCGAAATATTCGAACCTATTCGTGAACTATTCGGATATTATGGTTCGAAAAGCTCGAAATGTATATATATTATTGTATAATTATATTATATTAATTAAATATTAAGGCTCGCGAACTATTCGCGAACTATCGAACAGAGTAATTTCGGCTCGAGCTCGGCTCGAAAAAAAGTTCGAACATGTTCGAATTCGGCTCGAGTTCGATAAGCTCGAATACGAATCAAATATTTATCGAGCGGGCTCGTAAAGCTCACGAACAAGTTCGATTCATTTGCACCCCTAGTGTGTATCAATGATTCGATTCTAAATATATTTAGTCTAATTCGTTTTTCTTTCTTCTCTATTTTGAGAACGTTTGAAATGCCACTTAAATAGATAAAAATCAATTTTCATAAACCCTTGTATATTGATTTGAGCCATTTTTAATAAAAACTGAATCATATTACTAGATATAAAATTACCATTGCAAAGTTCATTAGTTCTATAATTCATTTTCATAAACTATATTTGGTGAATAAAAGCAAAAGTATTTATACTGGTCAAAGCGTGGAGAACATCTCCGATAAAAAGTTTAGAACAAACGAAAAGATTATAAATCCGCTAAAAAAATATTTATTTATTTATTTAGTTATTAAATTTCAAAACAGAATAAACATTTGCATCCTAATTGTATGAATGCAAAATTAGAGGTTACAAAATACCTAAAAATAAAAGTTTGAATTTCTACTCAAAGTTCAGTAGAACGATTAGCATACTCCTGAACCAATGCTCCAAACAAAGATGCTCTCTCCAGAAGATGAGAAGGCTTGTCAAACTCCTTCGCCATTCCTATAAACATGGATACAATATATCGTCAAAACATGACCATAAAAAAAAAACAAAAAAAAAAAAAACAACAAATCTTCGACGCAGAGATCAAAGTATACGAACCTGCATCAATGACCAAAACTCTGTCACAGTCCATTACTGTGGGTATCCTGTGAGCAATGCTTATAATAGTGCATGAAGCGAAGTCCTCCCGGATGATTTTCTGTATCACCCCATCTGTTTGTGAATCCACTGATGCGGTTGCTTCGTCCATGAACAGAAGCCGGCTTCTTTTTAGCATCACTCGTCCTAAGCACAGCAGTTGCCTCTGCCCGACACTCCAGTTGTCGCCACTGTCCACGACTAAAAATCGAGGGAAATGGTAATTGAAAATTCAAGTTTCTTACCAAAAAACATGTTCACCATAAACTTGTTTGTGTGATAAGAAAAAATTTTGTACATACCAGCTGAATCTAGTTTCCCTGGTTTTGCAGACACCACATCCTTAAGTTGGCAACGATCAAGACTCTGCGTAAACAAAAGTAAAGAGCTTAGAAACAATACTAAGATAGCTACCTACTTGTGTCCTATTGGGTACTCAACAACAAAGTAATGCGAATGAGCACATCTCGCGGTACCAAAACCCATAAATAATAAACCTTTAGCTGATAGTAAAAAAATTATCCAAATCTTTTAAATAGTATAGGAAATAAAGAGCCATGCTTTGAACGGTAGGCGGCCACATCTGATGATGAGGTAATAGTTGCTCCTTGACGCAAGTTTGTAAAATCAGCATTCTTATTATCAAAATAATAATAGCGTCAGCAAAAATGGCTTGACTACCTTCCATATTTCATCATCTGAGTAAATTCCGGTGGGATCAATATTGCTTCTCACGGTTCCTTCGAAAAGCACAGGTTCTTGAGGAATGATTCCAAATCGGGACCTAAGATCATGAAGCCCCAATGCCGAAATGTCAATGCCATCAATGATAATTTGTCCTCCTGATGGTTCCACCAATCGAAACAAAACCTGGATCAGAGTTGATTTCCCGCCTCCTGTGCGACCAACAACACCTATCTTCTCACCCCCAAATATGCTTAGAGTTATTCCTTTCAGAACTAAGGGTGTATCTGGCCGGTATCTCACCTGTGCATCAACAATTCCAACACATCCACACATTGGAGTATCGATAATGAAATTGCGTGTTTGAAACTTAAATGACAGAATCGGCAACATTTACCTGCACGTTTTTGAGATCAACATTGCCATTTGTCGGCCAACTGATCGGAGGAAGAAAGCTCATGTTCTTCCATTCTGCCTCTGAGGGTATGACAGTGAATTGTTTAATCCTTTCCACAGATACCATCCTATTTTCCAAATAGCAACTTGCATACACAGCCCAGTATAGCACGGAATTCAGGGACAAACCGTACGAGAGAGATAAGCCAACATTCTCTGAAATTTTAAGCAAGTTAGATCCCACAATATCAAATTTGGAACATCAAAAACTTTTCTTGAATTTCTACGGCAACAGACCTGGCTTGATGATGCTGCTAGGTAAAACAATCATAAAAACTGCAGACACGCATAGGATGAAGCATCCCATTAATTCTAAACGAAATCCCAACCACTCATTGGATCCATTATTGTGAAAATCCATACGTATATTTGCATTGACACGATTCACATTCTCCTGGCAAAATCTTTCCTGCTTTCTGAAACAACGAATAGTCATAACCCCTGTAATGCTCTCTGAGAAATGATGAATCACAGGTGCCTTGGTAATGGAATCCAATCGAGTAACTTCCCGGGATGTAGAAAGAAAATACCCCTGAAAGCAATATAAAAATTTCAATTTTAGATAGTAATTTCACTGATGAAAGTATGCATAAGGCAAGAAGTTTCGACTGTTAGAAAAAGGGCATTACCCGATACCAGATATTTAGCCAAGCAAGTGGAATCAAAAGGATTGCAGTTGGCCAAGCATACTGGCAGGTAATGATGATGATACTGAGAAGGGTAAAGTACATCGCAACAGTCATACTCATAAAGAAAGGTATCAATATATCCACGTTCGTCTGATCACTTGATGCCTGCACAAGTAGAAAAGGCAGGTTATAATGCATCTTCGCTAAATCAATCTTCAGCTGATTAAATTTAATCAACAGAAGATTGAACAGGATTCATTTTAGGGACTCGACAAATTTGGTACAGTACCCGAGTCAGCACTCTTCCAGAAGGTGTAGTATCAAAGAACGACATGGGAGCATGCAGAATACTGTGAAGGATCTGCTTGAAGAAAATCTGAGAGGTTTTTAATCCCATAACTGTAACTATAATACTTCTCACAACAATCAATAAAAACGCGATGACAGCAATCATAATGTAAACTTCAATGAACACAGAAGGGTTGAATGACGCTGCACGTTTTTCCGAAGTTTCGTAGGCCAACCAATAGTCATTTGCCATCAATGAACCTTGCCATACCAGAGACAAAAACAACACAACAATGACTCCAAACCATCCAGAGTATTCCGTGCAATATAGCTTGTAGACATGTAAACCAACTCGTCCTGTTTCCCTTTCTTCTTCTTTGATAAGTTTAGAACTTCCCTGATTTTGCGTGGATCGTTCTTCCGTATGATTTTCACCATTTTCTTCTCCATGTTTGAAAGATTTCTGAGTAGATATCTTTGGGGAAGTTTTGTTATCTTCATTTGTTTCCACGTCGACAAGTTCCATAGCAGCATCATGCGCCGTTACTAAAACTTTAAAATCCATTCCCGATTCTAGTAGGTCATCATACTTTCCAGACTGAACAATCGACCCTTCTCTCATAACCTGGGTTTAAGAACCCATAGTCAAGTGTAAGATTTTCACACATAGTCGAAAATTCTAAATATATTTATAAAAGGGATGCTTTTTACGTACTAGGATCTGATCAACATTATGCAAGAAATCTACTTGGTGGGTAACAAGTATAATGGTCTTGTCTCTAAAAGCTCCTCTGACACATTCCTGTAAAAATGTTATCAAATTAATAGAAGCATTATATGTCTCACAAAGAAATGGAATTTCATGAATAGTTCCATTTGTAACCTTGAAAATTTCGGATCCTGTGTGAGCATCAACAGCACTAAATATATCATCAAGTAGATAGATATCACAATCTTGATATACCGCTCTCGCAAGTTGGATTCGCTGCTTCTGACCACCGCTTAGATTGATCCCCCGTTCTCCGATTTCAGTTTCATCTCCAAACTCCATCATTTCCAAGTCTTTCTCAAAGCAGGAAACCCTGATAGCTTCCTGGTATTTCTTCCTGTTCATAGGCAAACCAAATAGTATATTTTCTTGTATTGTCCCATTCTGAATCCATGATGTTTGGGAGACATAGGCAGTAGTTCCACATACTCTGGCCTGTTATTCAGGGGAAAAAGAGCATTCAGTTTAAAAGAGTGGATCACGTTATCAACATGCAAGAAATTTAATATTCAATTGATTGCACCAATTGAAAATCGGGTTGAGTTGACTCTTCAAAATTATGGATCAAGTAAAGAGAGGAACCATTCATCTGGATTGAAACGAAAAAGAGGGTGGACCAGTAGCAATCTTGTAATTACTGGTGCTGAAAGAGTAAAAAGTGACACAGGTAATTTAAATGTCTGGAAGATGTGTGGGATGACCACCTTGATTTGGAAGAAATAATGGCAGCAAAAGTTTTAAGGCATGGAAGTAGAATTCTAAAACTGCAGCTTTATATCGTTGAATCAAACAAATGAAATAATCAAACCATAATATAACAAGAATTCCTATTCTTCATGGAAAGCTTATGACTTAGTTTCTAATCCTGCAAAGTGAATATCAGTAATCAATCTTAGTGGGTACTAGGTAACTTACTCGATGATAAATAGACTAATCTAAAACAAAGAATGCAGTAAACTGAAAATCAGATTGTACCTTTCCCGACAATTTATTCATCTCACCAAGAATTGCCGCCAAGAGAGAAGACTTTCCGGATCCCACTGTTCCAACAACTGCCACAAGTTCCCCTTTCTTTATCACAAAATTTAAATTTTTCACCACCTCTTCCCCACCTTCATCATCCCAGCTAAACGTCCCATTTTCCACTTCCACTGCCACATCTCCATCACAATTTTCAACCCTCTCCACCGATTTTTCCAACAACTCCTTACTAATCATGAATCTATCCAGCCTTTCAAGAGAGATCCATGCCTGTGAAAGCGAAATCAAAGATTGCGGAAAAGTCCTAATAGGCTCCTGCAACATCTTCAAAAGCGAAGTTGTGGTAAAAACAGTGCTAACAGATAGTGGAACCCCAAAAAGAATTGCAACCCCAAATGTAATTGCCGCAATAAAAGGTGGTACACTCCACATGACAATGATATTTGCCGCTATAGAATACATGAATTTACATAGCCAACCATATTCTGCTTCACGAATGGATTGGATTCTCTTGTTAAAGTGTTCTTCCCATGCTTGGAATTTTATCACCCGCATATAGTTAAGCATCTCATTAGTTGCTTTCATTCTCGAATCACGGTTCTTCATTATGTTAAACTGGTAGCCATTGTTCTTCTTGGTACGAAATAAGACAAATAGCATGACCAATGCCAGTCCCAAGAGTGCAGCAAATGTGGCAGGACCTAAATATTGATAAAGTATAACTATAGCCACAGTAATCTGTAATGGCATTAGCCACAAAAAGTGAAGCTGCAGCATCATATCCGAGAGTTGTTGAGCATCCACAGCCATGTAGTTTACAATTTGACCAACCCCATGTGCTTGTCTTGCGGAACCTGATAGCCTTAATCCCTTCTTGAATAAAGAAGTAATAAGTGTGGATCGAATAAGCATACCAAGTTTTTGGGTATGGAAGTTAAATTGGTGAGAACTCAAAACTTCCAAGAACTTCGCAACCAGTAGGATACCCACAAGGTAATATCCTTCAAGATAAGAACTCCTCTCCCCTGCTGTGAAATCCACAAACTGCTGTATGAGTACCGGACCAACATACATGACACAAAGCCTTACAACTGCAAGAAAAGCAGTGAAAAGGAATTGTTTCCAGAAGCATCGAATTAGTGTTCTAATAACAGGGTGCTTCGAGTTTTCCTCAGGCTTAGGCCAGTTTCTCGCAAAGAGCTCCGACATTCGTTCGGCTCTGTGTTCCGGTGAAAGGGAAGGTATGTCCTCAACCTTGAGAGGTGATTCGTAACCTTTCTTTAGAAGGGGATTCATCCAAATCCAAAAAGCTTTAGAAACAATAGAAGCCGAAGCATATCCAGTAACATTTGATTTGTCCGCTTCATACAGTTTCCCATCTGCATCCGTAACTGGATCGGAGTCCTCCACTACGATGACCCCAGTGGACCCTTTAACTCCTACACTAAGAAGAACAACAGACAAAGGGAACACAACTATTGAACCAATGTCGTCCAATCTCAAGTCGGAACCAGCTTCACTATAAGAAATCATACGCAAAAGCCCAGCAGCAAAGAAAAGAGCAAAGATAACAGACTCCAAAATCCAGTATATTCGCAGCGTGATCGGATGAGTAACAGCTTTAAATCTCTTCTCATGAGCAATCAGAACAGCAATAACTCCATGAGTGATCGCTTGAATCAACCAAGATAAACCATCCAAAGTTTTCCATGCCTTCGGGGCACTACTCGTAAAAGCAAAAATGCTTATAACAATTGAACAAGCTGCTAAAAGTACCGTAGCTACGAGGCAAATCTTAAACCAAGAATCAGTTTTGACGTGAACCCTCCTGTTACCAAGCAGAGGCTTATTTGATTCAGACTCCGAGTTCCCATTCGAAGTGAATCTTGAATACAGCTTATGGACTGCAAACCCAACCAGAATAACCAAGAAAAGAATGTCCACAGAAGATAAAAGGGCTCTCTGAGGACATGGTGAGAAGAAGACAAATCTTAGCCACTGCACGAACTGAGAGAAAAAGCTGCCGCTCGATGATGGCCTCGCAGTTCCAGAGCAAGAAAGGGAGGTGATCCAAGAAGATGATGACATATTGCCCACAAATCAAAATCCCAAACCACAAAATTCGGGAGCACTTCTAGTTTGTACTATTAGCTCCAACTTTCATCTCTCGCCGACCTGCAACAAGACAAAGCATTTAATGAAACCTGTTGAATTGTGGGCAGACAGCCTCGACCTGCTCATGCCTAATAAATAACGATGATCATATTATATTATAAGATAATTATTATCCTAGATACATAGAATTAAAGATAGATGGGGACATATTTGAGTTCGGGTACATTTCTTCCATTCGGTTCAAGCTGATTCTTTTCTCTCCTTGCTTTCCTTTTCCTATGTTCTTCTTTATTGCAAGATAAATCATCACCCCATCAAAGAAGGTTATAAATCACCAAACAATTATACAATTAACATATTTTGTGAATAAAATTAGTTTATATTAACACAAACAATTCCACTTCTTATATCGTAATACAAGTCAAAAGAACTACAGTATATTTTACATACAATAATCCATGTAAAATGTCTACGAAGGAAACTACACAAATACTAATTGATCAGTGGGTCGCCCGCTTTACTTGACTAAATCGATGGAAACTTTAAAAAGCGAAACAGTAACCAGACTTTTAGGAATCCCTCTTTACAGTTAAAAAAAACAAAACAAAACAAAAAAGGAGATTTATGAGACGAAATGATAAGAATTAAAAGGCAAGATATAACTTTTTCAGCAAAAGAGAACTAGTGCAAACATGAAAGTATCAAAACCATCGTTGAACATTTCAAAGCCCAAACAAAAGGATTCACAACAATGGGAAGCGAGTAAAAGTGACAGTGCAAGTGAAATAACTCATGGGTTTGACGATACGTGTGATAAACTATTACCTGTTGAAAGCATCGGCGCTTGGTCTCCTGGACAGAATCAAGAATGGAGGGGTGGAGAGAGGATTAGACTTCGAAGGACTAATGAAGAACACAAATTTGGACCATTTCTGTGTATAAAAAAGAGAGAGACTTGATGGGCATGAAGAAAAAAGGAAACTTTGCTGGATAAATCCAAATCTTGGACAAGTAAACGAACGCGACCCGAAAGATGATGACGAATCAATCAAACGACGAGATATATTCTTTTAAAAAAGACACTTCACCAAGAAAAGGACGAACACGTATATATTTCTTTTTTCCCTTTTCTATTGCAAGAAATATGGAACTGGTGGATGTAAATCGATGAGGTATAGGAATAAAACACGCATGTTGGGATTGATTGAAATCATTCATTTTCATTTTCTTTTAATCGACATTTGTAATATTCTCGCACCTAATATCTTGAAATTATGCTACATACATAATAAAGTACACGCACGATTACATATTATTATCTTTAAAATATCAAAACTATTTCAATTTTTATCTTGATAACCTTTTCATTTCTGAGCGAAAAAATCCAGATTGAAACGGCGAAGAAGAGGTCAAATGGAAACTCAACCGGTGGTGTTATCAGCAACGCAAGTATGTGATTTTAGCTTTAAATGCTCGTGGACAGCAAGTGAACACTCACCCTTTTCGTTCTTAGAATTACAAATTACAATTGTTTATTTGATTCAAAAAAAACAAAAAGAAAAAAAGAATTACAATTGTATACGTGGATACAAGGTATAAGGGGTACGCATCTTCAGTTTGTAAAAATATATTTTTTTATATTGGTTGTTTGTTTTTTCGTGGGCCATGAACTTTTGTTATATCTTGACAAGTGTTGATGAAATCTTCAAGAACCTCCTTTTTAAATTACAGATCATATATATATTGATGTATATTTATTTATTTGTGTGTGTATGCGCTTGTAAGGCATTGATGGAGTTGTTGGTACACTCAAAACGATTCTACTATGTTTTCGTTGTCCATGGACATGGGCATCTACCGTTGACATGTTTTATAAAATAAATAATTGTCCAAAAATATATATGTATATTTTTAAAATATTTTTTACAAATTTTATAATAAATATTTTTATACAAACTTTTTATAAATACTTGTTCAAACGAAACCTATGCTTCTTGACTTGATGATAAACATTTGATACGACGAGCATGATTAAAAAAACCAACAAAGAAAAATACAAGTAGTGTAATTTTTTTTATTTGTAACAATTGTCTTTATTGAAAGGACAATTCGAATTATGGGGTTGAGTTGCTGAACGATTTCTTAAGACATGCAAAATTTGTTTACTAATTGGATTTTGAAAATGAAATCGTAGATAATTTAGATTTGATCCTTTAGAAAATGGTTCCCTTTTTTTTTTGTTTTTGTTTGTTTGTTTTTTTTTTTTTTTTTTTTTTTTTGCCTTTTTGAGTTGAGAAATTAATTGTTATATTTGAGAACTTTGTATCAGGTAAACTACGAGTTTTGTAGTAGTACCATAGTCCATCGTGGCGACTTGATTGGCAAGGATTTTGATGATTGACTCACTTATATATTTTAATTAATAATTAATAATTAATAATTCATTCATTCATTCATTTATTTATTTATTTATTTATCACCAGGGCAATATTGACTCATATTAATATTATACACCATCGACACGTTTTCCAAAAATAAAACAAACAAAAAGAGTTCGTCATTCATGACGTCAAAGCAATCTACGCATGTTAACTTGAATTGCTCATAGCATGAGCCCATTCATATATTTCGAACAAATGAAGGTTCACAAGAAAACACCACAATATCAAATTGTTTTTATAAATATAGTTTTCAAACACGTTTTTAAAATTATTTTTAAATACCAAAACGTTTTATACAGTATTTGTATAAACACATTTATTTCTAAAAAAATAACTGTATTAAAAAAAACTAATTGAAATTCAAACATTGTGATAATATTTTATCGAATTTCAAAATTGAAAATTTGAACCGAAAATTGTCCTTATCATCATTATTATTAAATAGCATTAATCACCATTATTTCTTTTTTATAGTTACATTTTGGTGATCATTTATTATATGTGTATATATAACATGATTGACTTATCTCATAGATAAAAATTTGTGAAACCAAATAACGGACTTTTTGTAGATTTGAAACATGAAAACGGAGAGCTAAAAGATGAGAACAATTCATGATCTTGTATTAGAAAAAAATAAATCAAATTAATATAAACAAATAATGTTAGAAACTCGTGTCGTCCCATTGTAATGACCACATGTTGTGTACAAAATGTTGCCGTGTGTGACATAGACTCCTCGATGAACATTTAATGAAATTGCATCCCAAATTAATGGCCTTGGGCTCCAAGATAATAATATTGTGTTGAATAGGTGGTCAGACTCAGACAAGCCAAATGGGTCGTAATCTATGGACACCTAAAGCTCCATTTTTTTGAATTAAATAAAATAAATTGGGGAAACTTTAATTTTCCACAACAAAGCTTTTAGGCTCTAATCTATTTCTAGGTGACTTTCATTTTCCATGGACAAAACAAAAGCTCTTCTACTTTGTGCATAGAAATAAAAATATAGTGTTTCATTTGGATGTGCATAAAATCTATCCAAAAGTGGTTCTTGAATTTTTTATTTTTTTTTTCAAAAAATGAGTTTTGTGCATGCGTATATTAGACTCAGATTCTGGATTATTTTTGTTTAATTTAATTGAAATTTAAAAATCAGTAAAATATTGATTATGTTTCGATAGTAGTGATTGTGGTAAAAAAAATATTAGTACTATAATATTTTATTTATCAAATTAAACATTAGTTACTGCTGATTTTCAATTAAGCATTTATAAAAATATGATCTTTTACAAACACCCTCAATTATTTTATTATTCGGATTGCAATTAAATTAAGTAGAATGTGGGTTTGAAAAACGTATGTAATTGATTATTTATTTATTTTTGGACGTCTAGAGCCAAAAATATTTTTTATTCTTGAAAACACTAAAAAAATAATGTTAACCGATCGAACAATTTTCATTATTAAAGAACGTATCCAAAATATATGATGGTGAATTTGAAATTCACACAACCTTTTTAGGTCAAAACAAGTGAGAAGTCAATTGTCAATTCAAACACATGTTGTATGCGTACGAAAGGTGAGCAATTATTTCTTTTTTTTTTAGATAAAAAATGCTTTGATTGATTGTTTGATAATCGTGTGTATTAAACAATTTAATAACGTAAGGCCCCGTGTGATAGCTCGGATTGTCTTCGGATAAGGGGATAATCAAGTGTTTGGTAGCATTTTAACGAAAATAGGTAATCCGTAGGGCCCGTTAAAAAAGCAATGTAGCAATTGGAAAATGCGGTATTGTTGTCCACGCTTCACAGATAGTATTATTAAGTCGGCTGTGTACGGTGCCTAGGACTAGTTATTTTTTGGCATTATTACCCTTTGGCCTAATATTTGTTAACGCAACCACCATCATACTTTCTCATAGACGCTTGTTCCTCCCTCCATTTTTCTCGCTTCGAAGGTCTGAACTCTCTTCGCCCAATCAGTTCTCTTTAGATTTTTACAATGTTCAACAGATGCTAACCGACAAAAGATTGGGCAAGAACATAAAACCAAAAGACAAGTTAACATCAGAAATATCAACAACCGCAGTCAAAGGATTAGGCTTCTTAGAGCTGATGTTGAGTTTCTTCCTTTGCGTGAATACCTCGTCTTCGTCAGCGAACTTATCAGTGATTCGGTTCGCAAACTTCTTCCACCTTCTTCTTACCTTCTTATTTTATTGCGTCGTGCCCAGCGTGAGTCTCGAAATCTGTCTCCTCTTCCGAAACAAGAACATGTATAGGAGAGAACGAGATGAATCGGAAGTCGTCGACTCGTCATAAAAAAAAATGGATTGGAAGGAACATACGAACTGGAGTATAAGATCCAAATCTAGCGCAAAGGTATCAGGAGAGAACAAGATGGAAATCTTCGATCTGGGTAGTGCCGAGAAGATGCTTATTACCAATATCCAGCTTTGTTTGGTTGGGGCAAAATAATGCTAAAGAAGGGGTAAAATGGTCATTACAAGAATAATCACTGATTTTATCAATAACTCAAAAATACTATCAAACAAATAATAAAATTATTACAACTTTTACTATCTCTTATTTTATCCAACATTATATCTATACATTAATACTCTTGTCACACCAATCAAACACTGTCTAGATTAAAATCATGACTCTCTTTCTTCACGTGTCTGCTTTCGGATTTGGCTAGATTTCCGCTCTACTTTTGACTTGTCGCGAACGTACAGAATTTATATTGAACAAAATTGAAATTATCGTTGAACTAAAAAAAAGTACCCCCTTAATATGTTTACGAATTAATTACCATACATTCTCCACACACACACGCACACACAAAAAAAAAAAAATCCAAATTAAAAAAAATATTATATTATAAATATAAAATATGAAAAGAATGTTATTTTATGTTAGGGTAATAAACAAATTGAAGAAGTTTTAAACGTAATTTTCAAAATTTATATCTTTATGTAAACAGAGACAATGCGCATAATAAATTTGATTAAGAAAACAAATTTATTTTGCTCAATCTATATTATATCTACACTAAACTATATATTAAAAGAGTAGGTCTTCTGACATACAATTTTACGTGTCTATAGAATATCCTAATTATAAAAAATGACTCGTAAAACTGTTTTGTAGAGGTTTTGTGATATTAAAATGAGTAAAAATCGATTATATATGTTTCTTATTTTACTATATATTATTAACTACAGTAATTGTTTTTCCCACTAAAATATAAAATATAATAAAATCAAAATTTAATAATATATATTTTAAAATTCGACTGATAAAATCTATCGAAAAATATATTAAACACGTTAATTTTCACTGAAATAACAATATAACACCCCTCGTATAAATTTATCGGTATTAATGGGCTCTTGGAACAGACAATTGGCCCATCATCATATTTCAAGCCCAAAATAGATAAATAGGCCTGAGCCGATGCGAATAATCCAGAAAATGCGATTTTACTGTTGTGAAAAAGTAAAAATTTACGGTAAAAAGTAAAAACTCAAAAACTCAAAATTTATCAAATTCTACACTTTATAAAATTTTTCTCTCTTCACAATTGTGTTTTTCTACACAAATGGAGAGACCTATTTATAGATCTCAATTGAAGATTAGTCAAAAATTAATACATCATTAATTACATCATCACACACTAATTTTCAATATTTTACAACTCAATTTTCAACTTTCAACCTTCAATATTCAACAATAAATAATAATATATATTTATATATATTTTCAACACTCCCCCTTGTGATGATGATCATGATAGAATGACTATCTCCATTACGTGTTGTATACTGCCTCGTTAAAAACCTTACTAGGAAAAACCCATTGGGACAAAAACCATAGTAAGAAAAAAAGAGTGCAGCCACGTAAACTCCCCCTGATGTCAACATGAATGATTCTTCACATATTTCGTAGATTGCGCATCCCAATATTATAAATGTGTTTTCTGAATATCGTCGTGGGAAGTGCCTTTGTGAAGAGATCGGATGAGTTTTCACTTGATTGAATGTAACAGATATCAATATCTTTATTCTTCTCCAGCTCTTGAGTGTATGCAAAGAATTTAGGAGGAATATGTTTAGTTCTGTCACTTTTGATGTATCCTTCTTTCATTTGGGCAACACATGCGGCATTATCTTCATACAGTGTGATTGGATTCTTGTCCACTGATAATCCGCAAGAAGTTTGGATATGCCGAGTCATTGATTTAAGCCAGACACATTCACGGCTTGCTTCATGTAGTGCAATAATCTCGGCATGATTTGATGAAGTTGTAACAAGTGTTTGTTTCTGTGATCGCCAAGAGATTGCAGTGCCTCCACGAGTAAATACATATCCGGTTTGGGAACGTGCCTTATGTGGATCAGATAAGTATCCAGCATCAGCATAACCAATTATTCTCTGATTTGTATCTTTTGGATACAAAAGTCCCAAATCCGTCGTTCCTCGTAAATAACGGAATATATGTTTAATTCCGTTCCAGTGCCTCTTCGTTGGACATGAACTGAATCTTGCCAATAAATTTACTGCAAAAGATATGTCTGGTCTAGTGCAATTTGCAAGATACATAAGGGCACCAATGGCACTTAGATATGGTACTTCAGGACCAAGAACAACTTCATCATCTTCACATGGACGAAATGGATCCTTTTCTATATTCAATGATCTGATAACCATTGGAGTACTTAAAGGATTTGATTGATCCATATTGAAACGTTTAAGGACCTTCTCTGTATAATTAGACTGGTGAACAAAAATTCCACATTCTTTTTGTTCAATTTGTAAATCAAGACAATACTTGGTTTTTCCAAGGTCTTTCATTTCAAATTCTTCCTTCAAGTATAACATCACTTCTTGAATTTCTTTATTCGTTCCAATGATGTTTAAATCATCAACATATACAGCAATAATCACGCATCCCGATGTTGTTTTCTTGATGAAAACACAAGGGCATATTGGATCATTTACATATCCCTTTTTCATCAAGTGTTCACTTAGCCGATTATACCACATTCGGCCGGATTGCTTTAACCCATACAATGATCTTTGTAATTTCACAGAATAAAATTCTCTAGGTTCTGAACTTTGTGCTTCTAGCATCTTAAATCCTTCAGGGATTTTCATGTATATATCACTATCAAGTGATCCGTATAAATAAGCTGTAACAACATCCATTAGACGCATGTCCAAGTTTTCAGACACTGCTAAACTGATCAAATACCGAAACGTAATTGCATCCATAACAGGAGAATATGTTTCTTCATAATCAATTCCAGGTCTTTGAGAAAAACCTTGTGCAACAAGTCGAGCTTTATATCTCACTATTTCATTTTTCTCATTTCTCTTTCGAATAAAAACCCATTTGTACCCAACAGGTTTAACACCTTTAGGTGTAAGGACTATAGGTCCAAAAACACTACGTTTATTTAGCGAATTTAATTCAACCTGGATGGCATCTTTCCATTTTGACCAATCCTTTCGAGTTTTGCATTCACCAAAAGATTTTGGTTCATTATCTTCATTTACGATGTCACATGCCACATTGTACGAAAATATCTCATCAATATCTTGTACATTCTTTCGGTTCCATATTTTTCCAGTATTAATATAATTGATAGAGATTTCATGATTCTCGTCAGTTTGTGGTTCTGACAGAATATTTTCATCATCGTGTGTTTCTTCTGGAACACCATTTTCTATTTTCTGATCATCATTTTTCTCTATGTATTTTCTTTTCCGAGGATTTTTATCCTTTGAACCGATTGGCCTTCCACGCTTCAGGCGTTTTATGACATCATGAATGTCTTCATTTTGTTTCTTTGGAATTTTAACTCGAGCAGGGGCATTTACAGCAGGTATATATGATTTTGTTACCCCTTTTGTGTCTGCAAATGCATCTGGCATTTGATTTGCTATTCTTTGCAAATGCACAATTTGCTGTACATCTTTATCACATTGTTTAGTTCTAGGATCCAAATGTAATAATGATGGTACATACCATGTGATTTCTTTTTCGATGTGTTTCTTTTCTCCCCCTAACATTGGGAAGTTATTTTCATCAAAATGACAATCAGCAAACCGTGCTGTAAACACATCGCCTGTCTGAGCCTCAAGATATCTAATGATTGATGGACTATCATAGCCGATATAAATACCATTCTTTCTTTGAGGTCCCATTTTTGTTCTTTGAGGTGGTGCAATAGGCACATACACCATACATCCAAAAATTCTCAAATGAGAAATATCTGGTTCTTTGCCAAATACAAGCTGCAATGGGGAGTGTTTATGATATGCACTTGGCCTGATGCGAATCAATGCAGCAGCATGTAAAATTGCATGTCCCCATATAGAAATAGGGAGTTTCGTTCTCATAATCATTGGTCTAGCAATCAACTGCAGACGTTTAATCAATGATTCAGCTAATCCATTTTGTGTATGAACATGAGCTACAGGATGTTCAACAGTAATTCCCATCGACATACAATAGTCGTTAAAAGTCTGGGAAGTAAATTCTCCAGCATTATCAAGTCTTATCTTCTTGATCGTATATTCGGGAAATTGATTCCGCAATTTTATTATTTGAGCCATCAATTTTGCAAATGCCACATTCCGAGTGGACAATAAACATACATGTGACCATCTGCTAGAGGCATCGATCAATACCATAAAGTATCGAAATGGTCCACATGGTGGATGAATTGGCCCACAAATATCACCTTGAATACGTTCAAGAAATATGGGTGATTTCTTTTGGATTTTAGCTGGTGATGGTCTTATAATAAGTTTCCCCAGAGAACATGCCTTACACTGAAACTTATTATTCTGAAAGATCTTCTGGTCTTTCAGTGGATGACCACTTGTATTTTCTATAATCCTTCGCATCATTATTGAACCAGGATGTCCCAATCGATCATGCCAATTTGTTAGTATTGAAGAATTTCCAATAACCATATTTGATTCGATTGGACTTATATGTGTATAATGCAATCCAGTAGGGAGCATTGATAATTTCTCAACTACATATTTCTTTCCTGATTTATATGTAGTAAGACACATATATTTCTCATTTCCTTCGGTTATTGTTTCCGTATCATAATCATGAGAATATATATCATTAAAACTCAACAAATTTCTTTGTGATCGTGGTGAATATAAAGCACTATTTATCAAAAATTTTGTACCATTAGGTAACAAAAATTGTGCTTTACCACATCCTTCAATCAAGTCTACAGGACCTGATATTGTATTCACCATTGTTTTTGTTGGTTTTAATTCCAAGAAATATTTTTCATTTCTGAGGATAGTGTGCGTTGTACCACTATCTGGTATGCAAACTTCCAGTGCATTATTTCCATCTTTGATCATAGCATTTTCCATAATGATCTTCAAAAACAATATGCAATAAAATGAATTAAGAAAGATACATGCAAACAATACATGCAAAATATAATATGTTTTATAAAATAAAAATTACATTGTTACATTCTTTTCCCACCAGTATATTTAATCAATATCTTCGAAATCATTCAAAAAGTAGGCAGCATCTAAATTCATTGAACCACTTGCATGGTCAATGTTTTCAGTAAAATTGGTCTCTTTTTCTTTCCCCTTTATTGAATCTTTATAGAGCTTACACAGATGCTCAGAGGCTCGACAAGTTCTTGACCAATGTCCTGGAGTGCCACATCTATAACAAACACTCTCAGTTCTTTTTGGATGATTTTCATTTTCACCCGTATTATCATGCTGCCTCTTTTGTGGGTGGTTCGTGACGTTCCTTTGAGATGAGTTATTGAAATAACTATCTCTTTTATTTTCAAATCCACGGCCTCGACCACGACCGCGATCATTTCTACGCCCACGTCCACGCCCACGTCCTCGTCCACGACCTCGACCAAAATCTTGTCTATATCTTTGATTTTGGTTTTCATTTTTACTTACGACATTTGCTTCAGGAAATGCCGTTGAACCAGTAGGTCTGGACTGATGATTTCTCATGAGCAATTCATTATTCTTTTCCGCCACGAGTAAACATGCGATGAGTTCTGAGTATCTTGAAAATCCACGCACTCTATATTGCTGTTGTAGAGTTATATTTGATGCGTGGAATGTGGAAAATATCTTTTCAAGCATTTCCATCTCAGTAATATTATGCCCACAAAATTTCAGCTGTGAGACAATTCGATACATCGCAGAATTATAATCACTCACCTTTTTAAAATCTTGGAATCTTAAAGTATTCCATTCATCTCGTGCGGTCGGAAGTATAACTTCCCGTATATGCTCAAAACGTTCTTTTAACCCTTTCCACAAAATCATTGGGTCTTTTTCGGTCAAATATTCACATTTCAACCCCTCATCAAGATGTCTGCGTAAAAATATCATCGCTTTTGCTTTATCTTGTGAGGATGATATGTTATTTTCTTTGATAGTTTCGTTAAGACCCAATGACTCGAGATGCATTTCTACATCGAGGGTCCATGGCATATAATTCTTTCCGGTTATATCAAGTGCAATGAATTCGAGTTTCGCCAAGTTCGACATGGTGGTACTAGAAAATAACAATGCATTTTATTAGTTAATTTCCATAAATATGACAATACAAAATAATGGAAGAACGTAAATTACAAGTGCGTATACAAATAGAGAAAAAATATGTGTTGGAAAATCGCTGGTGAGTAAAAGACTCGTGAGCATGATGATCATAGTCGTTATGAAAAATATCCTTATAAATGTCATCATCTCCATCTTCGAAAAAACCGAGGATAAAATATTTTGAGAGAAAGAATGAATTTGGTGTGATTGAAAATGAGTTTGAGTGAACATATTTATAGGGCAAAAACTAGCCGTTTTGTTACCGTTTGTGACCGTTGGGGGTAAAGAAAAAATTGAGTATGTGTTGAATAAAAATTCGTGATAATCATGTAATGCATATAATGATAATCATAATTAAATAATTATGTATATCATATCACATTATTATAAGGTCAGTGTCGTAGACAGCTTTTTATATAATGTTGTGAAATTATACCAATATAGTTAGTATAAAGTCAGGTATAGTATATCATATCACATTATTATAAGATCGGTGTCGTAGACAACCTTTTATATAATAACATGAGATTATACAAATATGGTTAGTATATAAATACACAATAATATATATCATATCACGTTATTATAAGGTCAGTGTCATAGACAACCTTTTATATAATAACATGAAATTATATATTAATATAGTTAATATATATACATAATAAATATATATCACGTTATTGTTTAAAAACCTTAGAGGCTTTTATACTTGTCGTATCCCTTACCGGGAGTGTGGGATGTCGTCTTAACATCCTCCCAGGATTTATAACAAGTTTTGAAAAAAACTTATTTTTTCATAACATGATATTATATATTAATATATACACAATAAAAATATATAAACAGTAAAATAAAAATTCTTACTTGTTGAATATTTTTTACTTCTTCTTGTATTTTGGAGCGTCGGAAAATATAGAGAACCTTCGAGCGATCGTGCTGATAACGTGTTGTGAAAAAGTAAAAATTTACGGTAAAAAGTAAAAACTCAAAAACTCAAAATTTATCAAATTCTACACTTTATAAAATTTTTCTCTCTTCACAATTGTGTTTTTCTACACAAATGGAGAGACCTATTTATAGATCTCAATTGAAGATTAGTCAAAAATTAATACATCATTAATTACATCATCACACACTAATTTTCAATATTTTACAACTCAATTTTCAACTTTCAACCTTCAATATTCAACAATAAATAATAATATATATTTATATATATTTTCAACATTTACGATTTAAACGCGCTTTTTGAGATTGTAAATTTAAAACTGAGCCATTTAATTTATTATTATTATTATTATTATTATTATTATTATTATTATATAATATAAATATATATATATATACAATGTATATATACTGTCACACTCAGCGATAAACCACAGCTTCTAGGGTTTTCAACAGTCTCTGGACTCTTCTAGGCGTTCTAGCAACCAAATTCGAAAAATGAGGTAATTTTTCTTCAACAAAGAGAAGTAAAGATCACGCCTTTGATTTTCATCTTGCCAGCCGTCGTTTTTTTGGACCCAAAGTTGTGTGAGTTGATTTGTTTCCTCCGTGTCAAGATTTTTTTGCTTCAAGTTGTTGATTCTACGACTATGCAGCTGAATTTGGCACTCTTTTGGGTTATTATTCAGTTCGATGTTTGTTAGAGAGGGGTAGAAATTTGGTGCATCATATCATTATCGTTTTGGGTGCTTAGGAAATTTATCTGGCTGGTGGGAGCGAGACATACGTGGATTGGTTCAATTTTGCTTTTTTAATATTGAAGAGGAAGTCTGAAATGGTTTCTTCGATTTTTTTGTTTCGTTTATGGTTGAGCCTATATTGATAACATTTACATGACATTATTATTTATATAATTATATGACACCGTGTGATTTGTACAATTCACGGTGATTGTTATGCGTTAGAGTTTTGTTTATGTTTTTTTTTATGCCATTTAACCATTGGCTAAGAGAATTTCTATTCCATAGTCGACACCCCGAGGTTAAGTGGGCTGAAAGAGAGGACAAGGTTTATCTTACGGTGGTACTACCAGATGCCAAGAATTCTAAGGTCAACCTCGATCCAGAAGGAATATTCACTTTTTCAGCCACTGCTGGGTCAGACAATCTTTACGAACTCAAATTAGATCTTCACGATAAAGTTAATGTCGAGGTGAGTTGTGCTGGCAAGATATTTCAGTCGTGCTTTTATAACATGGTTAGAAGTTTCTAGATGATCAACTTTTTAGCCATTGTTAGAAAACTTCTTTTCAAATAAAGGCACATTCTAGAATTTGTGGCCTGTCACCTATTGCTGCTGCCTAGGTATTTTACTGGAGTAAAAACACACTCCATTTCTTCACGATAATAAATGACCCCTTGTGATGTTTTGGGCTTTAGACATGTGTCCGTGGATCCTTATTTATTAGCCCGCTGTTATTTGAATTTACAAAAATAAAATTATGAATCATTTTTCTAAGAACTTCAACACGGATTGTAGAAAATGTGCATAAAAAGTGGTATGCTGACCCCACAAGTTAGATTAATCAGTTTGTTTTAACAAAAGGGAGGCGTGAGTTGGTGTATATTTTTTAATGCAGGCTTATCTTTTGTCTTTTCAATTGAAGGGCTCATTTACCATTTTCTCTAATTTTTATATGCAAATTTCATCTCAAGGTTTTCTACTTTCTTTTACATACCCCATATGACTCTCAAGTTTTATTTACCAGGAGAGCAAGATAAACGTTGGTGTGAGAAATATATTCTGTGTTTTGGAGAAATCAGAAAAAAAATGGTGGAGTAAACTTTTACGTGGAGATGCAAAGACTCCTCATTATGTGAAAGTAGATTGGGATAAATGGGTGGACGAAGATGATGATACCGGTTTGTTTTATTTTTTTCTCTTTACTTTATACAAATTTTGCTAAGATTCTCCGGTGAACAGATAATTTGAATCTGTTTACAATTTGATCAGGAGGGCCTGCTGATTTGGATTTGGGTGGTATGGATTTCTCTGTAAGTTTCTGCATCTGTTCCCAGGCGTTATACTTGGTTTCCTTTGTTAATATTTTAATGCTTTTGTTCTTCACAATTCTACAGAAATTCGGTGACATGGGTGGCATGGGAGGACCTGATGAATTTGATGATAGTGACGATGAAGGTAGTATTGGTTGCAATTACATGCATTTGTGAAAATGTTGCAATTTTATTTTTTTGATTTGCTTTATTGATTACTGATTTTGACCTCTGTAGTGTTTTGAGATTTTCTTGGATTGGTGGATGGAGCATTACATGATTTAAGTTTTTGTGCATGGTGATGGTAGAAGTTTTGTTCCGACTGTACATGAATATCATTTAGACTTCATACAAAATTTTCCTTTTTTGGCCAAATGGTGAAAACTACATCTTTTCATGTTTTGTTGTCCTTCCCTTATTCCATCATGAATGTCAATTGTAGAGTTATTTTCGGGGAATGCACCTCAAATGTAATTATCATCAACCCTTATAACTCATCAGGTTCTGGTATTTAAGATGTCACTTTGTCGGGCCAGTTCACCTTCTTTATATCGCGTGATCTTCCCATCTTGTTGTCGACCAGCATATTCACATGAAATCTCTCATATGGTTCCAGTCTTCTGGTTGTGCTCTAGTTCTTGATTTGTTTTGTTTATTTGTGTCATCTTATGTCTACTGCAGAGGTGGATAAACCCGAAGGCGAAAAAGCTGAAGATAAAGTTGTGGGAGAGGGAGAAGCTGCCGAGGCTAAAGTTGAATCGTTGCAGAGTTCCTAATTATCTAATATCTAGTTTGGAGGACCCCTGTCTTTGTGGTGTTGACCTTTAGAGTCTTGTGTTGCAAAACATGTTTTGTTGACAAAACTATCCATGTTTTTGCTCAAATCTGTAACGAGACACACCTTTTTGGAACCATCTGGGGAGTAAAGCATTTTCCTTGCATGTGGTGTCGCTTGTATTTGAATTCATGGATTGATAAGCTTCCTCTTTCTGCGTTGATACTCCAAGATGATAGTGTATCGCGCCGGATATTTCAGTTGATGTGCATTTTCTACATATGTTTTTCCAATTAATTAAGGGAGTGTAAAATATTTATAAAAGAAAATATTTTCTTACAGGAGTTATTGAATTAGAGAAAAGAAGTGGGTAAGACAAAAATAATCAGACGCTGGCATGTTTAATAAATCAACTATTTTACTGTTAATTTTTCCCGAATCATATTTGTAAAACAGAAAAAGAGTGTTGATATATCTAATCAAAATGATTATGAATATTTTTGTAGATGGTAAACACTAGGGGTGTGCAATCGGTTAAAACCGAACGGACTGAACCGAATTTTTCAAAAACCGAATCGACCGATTTAATTTTTAACAAATCGAATCGATCGAATTTGTTTATTAAAACCGACTAAACCGAGATCGGAATAACCGATTTTTTATTTGTTTTCTTATTTACATGATTTTTTTTAAAAAAATTATATGTATTTTTGTGTGCACAAATTTCTCTATTGAATTTACAAGTATTTTTAGGGGCGCTTGACTTTACCAAAAAATATTTTTTTATAAAAAAATAAAATATTACATGCGCACAAACTTTCAATTGAATTTTAGATGAAATTTTAATGTGAAGATGAAAATAAATTATGGTGTTAGGATTTAAGGCAAAAATTGTAAAACTATGAGATGTTTTTTTGTTGAGTTAATGAGTTAGACTTCTAACAAAATTGGGTATATGTAGTTATAGTCCAACAACAAATAAGCAATTATAGTTAAAAGCTAAGGCCCAATATCAATTTTTTAATTATTTTAAAAAAAATCGGTTTAATCGGTCAAAAATAACCGAACCGATTAAACCGACTTAACCGATATTTTTTTAAAAAATTAATCGATCAAACCGAATAAACCGAACCGAATTTTCGATTTTTTTTCGGTTCGGTCGATTTTCTCGGTTTGATCGATTTTTTGCTCATTTGGATTTAAAATACACAAAAACAATTTTTTTTCAAAAAGGCAATTATCAAAATTTATTTTTTTAGTGACTGAAAATACTTCTTAAATAACAATTAACATAATTTCTACATATTCGAGCTTATTAAGGTAATGTTTGAGAGAGCTTCTAGGAAGCATTTCTCAGTTTTATCTTAACAAAATTTTGAAATTTTGTGAAATTTTGTTGACGAAAAGCTGAGAAGTGATTCCTAGAAGCTCTCCCAAACACTACCTAAATCTTCTCAATTCATTGATTTTTTTCACTGCAAGCAACATATTCGAAAATAGTAGATCATATTGTTTAGTGTTAGAAGATAGATATGATCATACATATAATATTTTTGGGATAAAAAATAATATTTTTCTTCATTCGAATTATTAAAAGATTTTGATGATCCGTAGAACGATCGCTTCGACCAAAATCGCAAGAAAAAAAAACAGTTTTGATGGTTAGAAAATAATAAATAAAACCAGAGATTAGGCATAATATAATATAGTATTTAAAAAATGTTTTAAGTATCAAACATTAAATTTTTATGATTTTGTTAGAAATAAAATTATTATTATTTTTTATAACAAAAATATATACGTTATATTTTCTTTTGTATTTTATAAAAAATCACTTGATAAATATCAAACGGATTTTTATATATGTCCCCGTGCTTTACGACAGTACTAGATAAAATAGTAAGCTGGGCCCAAATCCAATAACAAGGTCCAAAACCCTAATATTCATATTCACTCTCAAACCAGACAGGCCGCTGGAGCAATCACCATGGAAATCGAGGATGAGATGGAAGTAGAAGAAGCTAAATCAGCTCCTAATTCAGCACTTTTCAAGCGGCACGGCCTCAAGAACTCCATTCAAACTAACTTCGGCGATGATTACGTTTTCCAAATTGCTGCAAAGTATGATTTTTTTTTCACTCTCGGTTTCTTTTTCTTTCTGTCGAATTGCATGATTTTTATTTGATTCTGATTCCAAGGAGTTTTCGTGATTTTGACTGCTTTAGGGATGATTGGACGTCAATGGCGGTATCACTTTCAACTGACGAGGTGAAGTTGTACTCACCTGTGACTGGGCAGTACCTTGGCCAATGTAAAGGGCATTCCGCAACTATCAATCAGATTTCATTCGCTGGGCCGTCGTCTCCGCATGTGTTGTACTCTTGTTCTAGTGACAGCACCATTAGAGCTTGGGATTCCAGGTCTTGCCAGCAGGTTCTAATGTTTTCCACTTGCCGATTGCATTCCTTATTGTTGTTACTTTTTCTTTCTTTTTACTGGTTTGGCGTGTGTTGTACTCTTGTTCTAGTGACAGCACCATCAAAGCTTGAGATATATAATTACTTGTTTTTTTGGAATAGAATTACCTGTCGATGCATAGTGTTTGGTGCTAATAGTTAGATTTGACGGCTGAGGAAGAATACAGAACCACTAAATCTTGAAAAAGTTATCTGTTTAGCTGTGCTTCTGAACTGTTTTTTTTTTTTTTGGTTTCCTAAAGAAGCTGTGGTAGTTCTATGTGGGAACCTGGTAGTCAAAGAAAACATCTTTTTTATTTTTTATTTTCTATTTTTGTTACAAATAAGCTGAATTTGGACTTCTTTAATGTCCATTTTAGTAAAAACTTACATCGATTTCATCAACTGCTTCAAAGCACCTTTTATATTGTTGCCTCGTTGTCTAAATTTCTGAACTCAAACACAAGTTCTGATATATTTGAATATATGTTTTTATTTGTATTCCCTATTAGGAGGATCCAGACTTACTCTGATTTTGGCTTTGCCATATAGGTGTCTTGTATAAGTACAGGTCCGTCACAGGAGATTTTTAGCTTCTCATTTGGTGGATCGGGGGCAAATCTTCTTGCCGCAGGGTGTAACTCACAGGTATTATCATTTTCTGACATTTCCAAAACGTTATCACCATGAGAAAATTGGGTTATTATTTTGAAATGTTTCTGATGTGAATGTTGCTAGCGCTCGAAGGCGCTGCCACTCCTTCAATTTTAGATAGATGTGCTGCTCTCTTGTCTACTAGTAATAATGACACTTAATCTTTAAGGCACGGGGCTTGAACAAAAACGAGTGCTTGAGAGCTGATGGAGATAAGATCGATTCATATATATACACTTACTATTTCATTACATTGCAAAATGGCTGATTTCATGTTGAGTTTGGGAATTTATATATGATATTATTTCAGTTGATTCATCAGTCCATGTTCTTTGCTGCTCACGATTTGGCAACAAACAGATAATTTTCTGGGATTGGAGAACCATGAAGCAGGCCGCATGCCTGGAGGAAGCTCACATGGACGATGTTACACAGGTCTGTGTAGATGCCATTTTTTTCCCTCCTTTTGAATTTTGATTAAAAAAAAAGAGTCGAAGTAAGAGATCAACGAAGGAAGATGATCTGGCCTTGGACAGTCATTGGATGGACCTTAAGAATAGGCCAAATCAAATGATTTTTACATGCTGCATGTATACCTGACAGCATAGTGAATGTCAGTGTACAGAGAGAGTTGGCGAATATGTCGGAAATTTAATGCTTATTTCTGCAATTGTTCGCAGGTCCACTTTGTTCCCAATAATCAAAGCAAACTTGTTTCTGGTTCAGTTGATGGGTTGATGTGCCTTTTTGATACCAGCGGAAACATAAACGACGATGATCACTTGATGTCGGTAAGTGAAATGTCTTTCCTTGGGTTCTCATTTCTCACTGTCTTCTTGTAACCTGTTTTCTTTTGGATGAATATATTAACTTATTGCATCTCATTCACCTTTCTACTTCTTCTCATCTTTACCAAGTTGGAAAAACTAGTTGAAATTTTCCTCTGATTCTCTTCTTCATATCCCTTGTGACAAAAAGGTGTTTAATGTCGGAACCTCAATTGGAAAAGTGGGATTTCTTGGTGAGGCAAATCACAAATTGTGGTGTTTAACACATATTGAGACCTTAAGGTATGTCCAAGCCTTGCATATATAAATATAGTAGCTTCCAGCATGCTGTGAATTTGAACAGGAGTTTAATGCTTACGTTATAAATTGCCTCTTTTAGTGTTTGGGATTTGAATGATGCTCGAACTGAAGCCAACTTTGAGGATGCTCGTATACTGGCCTCTAACAGCTGGACTAATGAGCATGTATGAGGATTTTAAAATGTTTGAATCTTCTATATTATGAAAAAGCATTAGACTTGTATCAACATCTATCACACAAGTGTCATACACGCTTATTTCAAGGAAAATTGGGTTTCTTAATAACACTTGTGCTATTTATAGGTTGATTATTTTGTCGACTGTCACTACTCGGGTGAGGATGATCGCCTTTGGGTGATTGGCGGCACGAATAATGGCACTTTCGGGTATTTCCCTGTAAATTATGGCACAACGCGGAGGATCGAATCCACAGAAGCTGTTTTTCAAGGTGGCCATACGGGTATTGTTAGAAGTGTATTTCCCTTGTCCAGCATTCCTGGCCGGGCTTCGAAAACCAACGGAATTTTCGGTTGGACAGGTGGTGAAGATGGCCGGCTTTGTTGCTGGTCTTCCGATGAGTTGACAGATAAAACTTGCTCGTGGATATCAAATACTTTGGTGGCAAAATCACCAACCAACAGAAGAAAAGGCCGGCATAGTCCTTACTAGAAGCTGGCTTTCTTTTGTTTGCCTCTTATACTGTATCATAATTTATAGTTGTGTAGTTTCTGAGTTTCTTCTTTTAGTTTTTGCCTTCTTTGAATGTACCGTTATTCTTACCCGTGTAATTTTCATATAAAGTTTAAAGAAAATATTGTGGATGGCCATGTACAATTTGTAAGGTACCAAATAATTTTTGAACCAAGCTCAAAAATCCCGCAAATCCCTATCGCACAATTTTTGGTAAGGCAAAAAAAATCACTAATTAAAAATCTAACAAAAATTTCTATGAAATTTTATAAGTCAAATAACAAGATGTTTCTTATTTCCTCTAATTTTCTTCTTTTGGCAGAGAAATAATGCAAACACGACCTAAGATTCCATTTTCTATCGGTATGGGCAGTTGTCAATTGTCATCCATATCTCACGTGCCGGTGTATCCAAAAAAATAAATAAATACATATTGATGCATGTATTTGGATGGATTCGATATCACATGGAAATCCAAAATTCATTTATATTATAGCTTGTCTTAACCAAGAACAAAACCCGACAAGTCTTGTTATCAAATTCCTCGAATCCTTAAATTTTATATTTTTTACTTGACTAAACCAAATCCACTATAGTTAATTGATTTATCGAAACTTGCATGTTAAAGATCATCAAAATCACAATATTTCAAAATACCAAATCACATAACAGCAGTCACGCTCTACACTACAAATAACAAAACATTAGCCTTATTTTTCTCCCCCCCAAAAAAAAAAAAAAAACACCAAACCAAAATCAATGCGAAACGGTGTCGTATCGGCCCCCGTTGGCCGCCGGCGGCCCATCCTCGACGTTTCCAAATGTTTTAGCAATCTTCTCGATAGGCACCAGAGGCAAGTAACACGACACCGCGTAGCCTCTCTCCGTCGCATAAACCACCGCCTGGTTATACTTCTCCGCCCAGCAAGCCGCCGTCGGGACCATCACACGAGCCGCTTGCGGAAACAATGGCAGCTGATTAAGCCGATACCAAGCCATGACGGCGTACTTCTCCGCCACAGGCTCGTACTTGGAATACATCTCCTTGGCCGTCGGCTCGTAGGTGACGTACACATTCTTGGCCACGTTGGAAGCCGTATCCACCACGCCGGATCTCTGCACCTCCGAACCAAGATCCCGAGCCAGCTCCAGAGCCCTTTGAGCGGCCAACCAAGCTTGCCTTGAAACCTGCTTCATGGAGCCCGGCACGCAGAGATCCAAATGGATCAAGGTTTCATCCATCTTGCGATCGAAGAACTCGAGAAACCGAAGGGGTACGTGCTGGAATTTTCCGAGGACGGGTCCGGTGACGGATCGAACCGTCGCTTCGACGGCCCGAACGCCGGACTTCAACGGGCCCGAGTTATCTTTGGCGTACTCGTACAGCGTGGAGCAGCAAACGATAGCGTAAATCGCAGTCACTCGAACAAAATCAAGATGCTTCAGCTTCTTCGCGTCATGATCATAATTTTCCTGAACCTGAATCATTAACATGCACAAATCTTTGGTTAATCCCTTCAAACATTAGAGAAAGAAGAGCATGAGATGCATACCAGAGCTTGTTCTGTTGCTGAATTGGCTTCGGAATCCGCCATTTATTTTGTGACGATATATAGCAGAGGAATGATATATGATGGAAGTGGGAAGACGATGCATGTAAGTGAGCTTTATAACCTGAGATTGGGCCTTGGTTCGATATATTCGAGGCAATTATTATTATAATAAAATAAAGTGAAAATAAGTTTTTTGATACATAAATTTTATATTTTTTTTTGTGTTGTTTCATTAATTTTTTCGATATGAATTTATGTACACTAACTTTATGTTTTTTGGTCCAACTCCATACGTGTCAGCTTTTAATTGGTCCACGTCATCATTTTGGAACAATCAGAAGTTAACACGTATAACCAAAGAACACTAAAAATGTAAAGTTAGTATACCAAAACCCACGTTGGAAAAATTAATGGACCAAAACCAAAATATAAATAAATTAATGGAACAAAAAACTTATTTTTCATATTTTGTAAAAATGGGTAATCGCTAAATACAACTATAATTGATAATATTCTAGCTCAGAAAATTTTAAATACACGATCTTATGTAAAATGAAGAGATTAGCATTTTGATTTATGACTAATGACTAATGTTCTGGTAATTTAATACTAACTTGACAACAAAATAGCTTATAATTTTTTTGGGAAATTTAAAGTAATTTTGAAGAGGGTTATTAATTAGATTTGTTTGGTTGTTAGTCATTTGACGCTAGTCAAATTCTTTTCCTTGATTTATTATCTTTTTGAGTAAAAATATATTATCTCGAGCTTGGAAGTATGTATATTTCAGACAAAATACGGTCAATTTTAAATTCGAATTCGTACAAAAGGATTTTCATTTTGGAAAAAAAATAAAATAAATACAGAATAGCACCAGCGGTCGTCACGTGTAATGGATTGCCTGCCCGGCACACTTTTCAAGGCCATATATTTCGTTGGGCCATACAGGATAATGGGCTGTGTTGATATGGGCCCACTTTCCCATGCTTCTGGGAGTCGATGCATGACGTTAATGCATTTATTAATATTAATATCAACATCATATGCTTTCCAAAAACAATTTACCCAACTAACTATACCTACGATTACTACTACTACTGTTATTATCAAGGGAGTGTTATTTACGGTTCAAATTTTGTTAATCATACCCCAACCCAATTTTTAAATTCATAAGATGGTCATAATATCTTTTATCATTCTAATCAATTCTTTTCCATAAACAAACCCAATAAAAAATCTTGTAAATATCCGTGAACTTTATTTATAAAATTTCATAACATGATTTTTTATTTATTTAATTTACTTTTTTCCCAATGTACTATAACCAAAAATATTTTTTACAACATGCCAATATTTATTTCCATATAATATGTATACTTATTAAATGATAATATTAATATCTTCAATATTATTTAATATTATAAATTTTATTTAAATCTATTTTAATATTTAAATTATTAGATCTTGTGCCATAATTTCTCTAATTTTCAATAAAAATAGAATAATAATTTTAGAATTATAAAAATTAAATTAAATTTAATGAATAATAAAAAAATGTCAAAAAAATTCTAAAATTTATTAAATTGAAACTATTTCAGAAAAACTATTAAATGTATAGAGTTTCGATTCAATGTTTTTTTTCTTTTAAATGAAAGAAACTTTGGACTCAATAAAATTATGATTTAATTAATAAGAAATAATTTCAAAAATATATTTTTAATCAAAAATTTGAGAAGTTATGACACATTAGCCAATAAAAAAACGAAATAAGAGTTAAATAAGACCTGGAACACAAATGACGTGATTTTATATTAAAATATAAAACAAATACTAAATATGATATAATGTAATATAATAATTACACATATTACATACACGTCAAATTATGAAAAATTGTTATTGATATTAAATTGAAAAAAAAATTGAAAGAAAAAAACGAATTTTCATATTATGGAATTATATTTGTTAAAATGGAAAGTATTTACTGGAGTTTTTTTGATAGTTCTATTTATGTCAAAAATTAATTAGAGTGATAAAGGAAATTATGGTCACCTTCTGAATTTAAAAAGGTAAGTGGAGTGTGATTAACATAATTTGGAGTGTAAATAACACTATTATTATTATTATTATTAGGGAAAATTAGCATTTTTGTAACACCCTCAACCGATGAAGATGTTACAAACTAACATGACGTTAAAACTAGTTCGGAAAAGAAAATTTTTGAAAGATGTATGCATACATCAAACCTTACTTAAAACATTTCAGAATAGTTTACAAACCAAATCATAACAATTTGAAACATAAAGCGTATTTTCTTCAATCAACATAACAACATTTAGTTCATTAACTTGACACACACACTCTCAACACATAACACACTCATGCATCGCCCGCCGATCCGACTCCTTGCTCTTCTTCATGCCCGGCATTGAACTCATCGACATATGCATAAATGTCATCCTCATTACCTGCACCATTCAAGTATAATGAGTCTAAAGACTCAGCAAAAGTATGCAGTAAAAATCATGAGATTTCAATAATCATTTAAACTTAACATAACATAACATAAGCTTATCATTTGGTGACGAATTATGCGAAATTGTGGCAACCGTCATAATGGGCACATTCATCTTTTCTTGTTGATCAACAATCATATGTCATTACGCCTCGTAACATTCGTTCTTTCATTTTCGGAGGCCCCTCCGGAGCTCATCCCGGAGGACCTATCCCGTACATTGAGCCGTATTTGGGAGGGCTCTTCCCGTATTGCCACCACAAAGACACATAAGACATCAAAATATTTTCATGCATCAACATATTATATCTTCATAATTCAACATAACATTATTCATTCATGCTTCATCATTATTCATTTCATCAACATATCATTTCATTCATCATGAAGCATCATTGAAACATCATAATTTCCATCTTAACTTTTGTTTCATGAACATAAAACTTTACTCGATAACTTAATGCATGTAATAAATGATAAAAATCATACTTTCATATTGAACATAGATTTCATGAAAGAAACTTAGATATGTACATGCATCACATAACGTAATCGGTCCACGTAAGTCGTTCTTTTCGTTCTTGACTTAAAACTTGAAACTTTTTGCATAGAAACTCTTAAATATATTTTAGAAGCCTTAAAAGATCATAACCATGAACTAAGAACTCAAAAATCAAAACTTAAGAAAATTAATTCGAAGCTACAGCGCTCCAACGCTAGAAGAGAGGCGCTGGGGCGCTATACTTGCGCATTGTCAGCTCTGCTGCACTGCAGTGGTTATGCCTCCACACTGATATTTAGAGTTCTTGCACCCAGAATTTCAAAACGTGGTAAACATAAAAGTTTTAGCCCTTGATCTAAGATTTCAAATTCCGAAACCCTCACCTTAATTGGATATTTCAGTAAAACGTTATGCTTATTATCCCGAGATGTGTCACTGCCGAAAATTCAAACCACTTGACACACTTCGGGGCGATTTTGGCCAATCTTATAGAATGATTTTGACAAAACTCAAAGCATGAAAGTTTTAGCTATATGAGTTATCTTTCAAATACAATTGGCCTCATCTCATTTGGATTACTACAATAGACTTAATCCACAAAATTGCAACAAGTATTGCTAATCCGAGATAACCCAACACATGCAACGCTTCAAAGCTTTAACTAAAACTAACTCAACACTTCAAAATTCAACACACACCTTCAAAATCTGTCCTTTCCCAACTCTAAACCATAAGAATCTATCATCACACATTATTTATCAAGAATTTCACAAGAACGACTTACATATCACGATATCATAAACCTCATGCTTTTATGCTTCTCAAATCTTTAAAATCATGCATAAAACTCATCAACACACATCATTTCTTATCAAAATAGATATATGTTGAATGGTGGTTTAAAATTCTTTAAAAACTTGCCTTGAATGGAGGAGGAGTTGATCCGGAACTTCGGAGACGAGCTAAACCTTGGACGAACTAAAAACTGGTACCAAAAACTCACTTGAATCTTGAAGGATTTGATGAAGGAGATGATGAATAGTGAGGGGGAGGAGAAAAACGTGTAAGGGTGTAAGACCCGAAAATATTAAATTATTAATTATGGGATTTGAGAATTAAATTCCATATTATGGGCTAATATTGATTTGAGAAGTTATGAAAATGATAGATTTAATTTCCGAGCCGAAAATATTTAATTTGAGAATTTACGGATTTTGAGATTTAAATTTCGAGAATTCTTAAATGAAAAGAATAAATATTTGATTTGAATATTTATGGAATTTAAGATTAAATTCCATATTTTGGGAATTAAAGAAGATTAATTTTGAAGATACAACCCGATCAGAGACTGATTTGAAAATATCGAAGTTTGAAGGGCTAAAATGCAAAAGGCCGGGATTATTTAATTAATACAAATTTATTTAATTTTAATCCAAGTATATTTAATTTGAGAATATTTAGAGTTTTGATTTTAATTTGAAATTGAATTAAAACGAAAGCCGAGGACTGAATTGCAATTAATGAAGACTTGAGGGACTAAATTGCAAATATGCAATACATATCCGATTTTAACTTAACTATTCAGAATGATATGTGTATTTACTTCAGAATTCAGAAGTGAAGAACAGGGTAGCCGAAGTCTTCCTTTTCTTTTGAATTATTGATTTTCAAAACGCCGTAACTTTTGATCCGATCGTCCGATTTCGATTCCGAAAGATGTTCTGGAATCCTTGCGATGAGAACTTCGACTTGATGTAAGTATTTTATTATCTTGGCATGTTTTGAAGATCTAAATATGGCAGAGATCAGATTATGAATTTATGTTTGTGTTCTTGAGTTGTATGCCGTTTGATATCGAAGCCGGATTGAAAATGAATTAAGGAATGAACTTGTTATGATGTCCAGCTTGTATTTGATATACTTAGCTGCTGTTATGAGGATTAGAATGATGTATTAATGATTTGGAATGGACGTATGAATTGGATTGAAGTTAAATAAGTTAGATTCGAATTCGATATTTTGTCGGTTACCGATTTTTAATCGCTACGCCGTCGATTTGTGTTTTTGGACCGTTTTGATAGCCTATGACTGAGTTAGGACATTGTTTGAAATGTTATCGATGATATAACATTTTTATTTCTCAGTTTTGGATGAGTTTCGAAGGCTATCGACTCACGACTCCGAGTTGTACCGAATAAGAAGAAGTGAGGTTTGAAATGAATTTGATTGAAGATGTGTTGATGATTTTGACTCGATTCTGAAATGATTGAATAGAATGAAGATTGATATGAATGTTTTGATGCTATTTTTCAGATTTGAACCGTTCAAAATAGAAGAAATACGAAGGTATAAAGACGACATCACGAGTCAGGGACTTTGAAACTCAAGAACGACTATTCTTGAGTTATCCCGCCAAAATCACATACATATTTATTGTTTTGATTTGATTTTGATGTTGTCGATCCATCCCAGGTAGTGGATCTTTGATTTGAGTCGATATGATTATGATACGAGACTATATTGAATTGATTCTATGCCAAGGTTGCGGTTAACCTTATTTTCTAGCCCATAATGGCTACGTTTGATGAATATTCATGTCAAGATCGGATACGAATCTTGATGTCAATGAAGTTGAATGAATCAATTCTCGATCGATCGAAAGAAGCGTTATTTACTCTATTTGTTGAGTCGAGTTAAATAGAGTCGATATGATTTATTTAACGCTTTTGATATGTTGCTTTTACTGAGATGATTTCTCACCAGAGTTTATCCGGCTGTTGCTTTGTTTTGTATGTGTGCATTGCAACAGATGGGGCAGGAGCTAGTCTGAGAGGACGTTGATAGCTCGGGAGCGAGATTTAGCAAGTGTGGACTCGGGTTTTAAGTTGAAAAACTTGACATGAAACTTATGGTTTAGAAGCTCACTTTTGAGACTTGGTGTAGCTTGTAGTTTCATGCTTTTTGAGCTATTTATTTGATGTAATAAATGCATGATTTGATGTTATGAACTTGATATATGAATGTATGCATGTTCTTAGATTTTATAACATGTTTTAGACTTGAATTTGATAGCTTGGAAGGGATGGAAAGGATCAAGAATGGCTGCTAAAAAACAGGGTGAAATTCTGCCCAAGAAGCGCCCGAGCTGCAGTTTTTAGCAGCCCGAGCGCGAGCCTTTTGTTTTGAAAAAATCAGGGGCACCCGGGCGGTAGTTTTTGACCGCCCGAGCCCACCCCTTTTTGAAAAAAATAAAAATAAATTATTGATCCTTATTCTTTCCTTATTAGATTAATGATGCTTATTCATTAATTGCCCCTTAAGATTTGAGATTAGCAACCCGAGATTATCCTTATTCTTTCCTTATTAGATTAATGATGCTTATTCATTAATTGCCCCTTAATATTTGAGATTAGCAACCCGAGGCCCCCACAATAGGTGGTATCAGAGCATAAGTTTCTGGACTGAGATAGAAGCTGAGCGGGGTAGAGTGAGACACATGCATTTAAAGTATTGCATGATTGTGCATTACTTGATTTAATGATTCGATGATTTGATAAATTGCATGTGAGCATGATCTATCTTTGAAATTTAACTGTCTGATTTACTGATTTGTAAAGTTTTGAATTTCTTACTGATTTTGTTAAAAGATTTTCCCCGGGTGATGTAAGCACCTAGAATCGAAGAGAACAGTGTTCTTTGGGTGATGTAAGCACCCCAGACTAAACAGAATGTTATGGTCAGACTAAACAACACTGTATGGCTCAGCTGAACGAAGTATCTCTGATTGAACAGAACAGAATATCAGCGAATGAATAGATGTTATTGCAGGTAGAAGTTGGCCTGAAGAACTTGACCAGTTGTTCAAATACCTGAAAGATACAGATGAATGACGTATCAGATTGACTGTATACCAACTTCAAAACCTAACAACCAGCTAATAGATTTTGATGAAGAAATTCTGAAAGAATTGAGGTATATTTATTTGTTGGTAATTCATAGAACATAAGTTTATTTTTAGTTCTTTGCCACAACAGATAGAAATGATGATAAAAAGAAGAATATACCAATCAGAAGCCGAGTAATTTGAATATTGACGAATGCATTGCTAGATTTCAAGCCTACTATGATTCTTTGAATTATAGATGGTACTAATAAAGCTCACGAGTGAGGTGTTTAATTATGGCTTGAATTCGAAGATTATGTCTGAATAATTGTTGACGATTGAAACATTTTATAAAAGACATAGCCCTGTCTAATAGAACTGAAGTTGAATGATGAGACAGAAGGAATAAAATTGTAAGGATGCTACAGTGTGTGAGATAAACACAACTTTAGTTACAATTTTTATTCCAGACCAGGTACGAAGTAAACGATACGAAAGTAGTTCGTCAACTCTAGCGAACCGAGATGGATTAGTCCGGTTCTGAATGCAGAGTATGTTAGAGATTATTGCACTCATTTGTGGAGGGAGACATCCTAGCAATCAGTGCAGAGATATTTCAGGCAGATGTATTAGGCGATGTCCTAAGTAAATCAGAGTCAGAGGAAATTTGAATGAAGAAAGTATACAGAGGATCAGAATGAAATTGCACCTGAGAATGAAATTTCAGGTAACAAATTTATTTTGTTTTGACCTGTTTATTATTGGTGCAATAGATACATGATAGCTGAAAGCTTATTATATGATCACCTCTGTATCAGAAAAGAGAAGTTGGGAATTGAACTGAAGAATGGAACTACTGAATTTATGAAATGAGACTGAACATGATTTTGTTCATATTGAAATATCTGTTTATGTTGCATGATAGACGATGATGCAATAATTGAATGCAGATTAGCAAAATAATTGATGATAAAAAGCGATAAAATTAGATCAGCAAGAACATAATGTGCATATAAATATGATGGTATGATAGAGAATCTTGAATTAAGATTCTGTGATTTCGGTTTGATATATGATGTTTGATTACAGAAATATTTCGAAATCAGTATCTTCGATGCACTAGATATGTTCAAGATCTATGTTCAAGATCTAAATCAGCATTGATAGATATGCCGATGAATAGAGATGAAATATATATTCCAGTAAGATTTTGACTTTAGTTTAAGTTGTGAACTGGAATTTTATAACGAATTGGTGAATTTATGAATTTATGAATTACCGACGTGATGAGATTATGAATTGAATATTGATCTTGAGGTTTAGAAGATAGATGATGATATGAAAATCAGTTACAGATGAGTCTTTTCTTTGATTACGCTGAATCGAATACATCAATTGGACATATAATTCTTGAAATGTTTGATTTCGAGTGGCTCTCCTTGTTTTGTTCATAAAGCCTGAGTGATTCACTCATTCTGAGTTGTGCGATGCAAATGAGTTATTTTCACTTTGCAGAGTTTGTTATCCAGAAGATTTGATTTTTGGATGACCTTGATTGAGAGATTTTCTCAATCTTGATTTATTTCTTTTGATTTTGAGAATTATTGATCCTTTGATGATATTTCAGCGTATTTTAAGATTGTTGGCTCGTAACTGATAGAATAATTTGAATATGATCCATGATTTTTGAGTTAGATGATATGAATTGTCGGTATTTGGAGATAAAAATGAGAAATAAAATAGGCATATGATGAATTGATTTCAGATTTCTGTTTATTCTGGTTTGAATATTCAGAAGAATATATCACCAATCAGAATGATTTTCGATTGGAAGTAAGCCAAAACTGTTCATAATATGAAAGAAACACAAAAAGTAAACTGAAGCGATGAGAATTCAGTAAAGAATGCCAGATTGAGATATGAATTGAAGCCTCAGATCAGAATGAATGAATTCTATTATGATTGATTATCTGATTGTGCTTGATATTTTCGAAAAGAAATATCAGATTTTGAAGAAAATGCACAACAATGAATTTAAGATTCTTTCAATAATTGTTTTATCAGAAGATAAAGCAAACAAATGTAACAGAATTAGTACGTTTTCGAAGTTAAACGTATAGAGAGTTTCTGAAGAGGTTGAAAATCATTGACTAGATTAGTTCAGTGATAGTTTAGAAACTCCAAAAATTGAAATGAGATTATGATTTGAAAGAATATTTTGCGAAACTACCATGATGACACAGTATAGATGAGGTAAACAGGTGGTAGTTATGAACAGATTTATTGAAATTACTGTATACGATGATCTGTCTGTATGATCAAATCACTGAATTGTGATTAGATTCGTTGCAATAAGAACAGTAAGCCACGAAATAATGTTTCAGATTGAAACATTGGGTTTACTATTAAATTGTAATACAGATGATCCGAAGACTTTGAGTACTTTTTGAGGTAAAGGTACAATTTATTATCCTTGAATTGGAAGAATAGTCAGAGAAGATGAATCGAATTTCGAGAATGAACTTCACTTTATGTGGTACCGATTATCAACAGCTCTGAATACTTTGAAATCTGTGAATACAGCATAGTATTCTATGATTAATGAATAGTCCGAATAGACTAATCAGATTTTTGCAGAATACACTGTATAAGATGTGAATAACAGTTATCTATTCAGATCTGTGAAGAAGATAGAGATATGATGAAAGTACAGGAATGATTAAAATCTATTGTCAGGATTAAGACTTTAGATTTATTCTACAGAATGTGGCATTGATTGATTGATTGATGTTCTGAGAGTTGGTTATATGTGATTACATTATACCATTCTTCGATTGATGGATTATCTGAGTTGATTTTTCAGATGTTGAGAATATTCTCAGAACTTTAATACCTGATTCGGTATTACTTGACTTGATGTGTTGCCACTTGATGATTATAATTCCTATAACAGCTATTGAGCCGATTTTGAGATAATGCTATAAGGATATGATGAAAGAAAATCCGTTTTCTTTGTGTTGAAATGATACTACTGAAGTATATGATATCAGATCAGACATGATTTGTCGATATCAGATCAGATTTTATTTAAGACACACAAAGATGATGAATATGAATCTGTACGAAGTGAGATCAAAGAAGAAGAAACAGAATTACTAATTGAATGATAGATATAACTTTGAAGCTGAAACTGATTAGTTAAGCGGAAAAGTTATTCTTGAAATATCATTTAATTCAGAATTGAGAAAGAGCAGAGGTTAATTTACAGATTCAGAATATGAAGTTGAATACTGATCTTGAAGCGATGAATAGAATGACAGTATAGACTTGATATATCTTCTATGCAGAGCATAGAATGATATAGAAAAAGAAATAAGTCGTCACTGAAACTGAATTTCACTGAATGAGATGTCGGACAGAATTGATGATTTTATTGAATGAATTATTCTTTCCAATTTGATATGAAGGATCAGATTGTTCCACGTATCTAGTATACGGAAGTGTCAGTTAGATTCTTCTCATGTACTTTAATCAGATGAGTTAGATATTGAAAAGATTCTGAGTTAAGTCGATTATTCGACAGATCCTTGATTTGGGAAAAAGACATCTCTGAAAGATTTCTTTTCAGTTATTTAAAGTACAACTGAATAGATATCGAATACAAGAGACTAGAAGAAGATTCAAAGAAAGAATCTGATAAGAGATGAAGAGATGAGATACGAAGTTCAGAGCTATATGATTGAAGTGATAACTTCAGATAATTATTCAGTCTATTAGATTGAATAGTTCGATTGAATGTGATTTCGAGGACGAAATCATTTCTTAGAGGGGAGGAATTGTAAGGCCCGAAAATATTAAATTATTAATTATGGGATTTGAGAATTAAATTCCATATTATGGGCTAATATTGATTTGAGAAGTTATGGAAATGATAGATTTAATTTTCGAGCCGAAAATATTTAATTTGAGAATTTACGGATTTTGAGATTTAAATTCCGAGAATTCTTAAATGAAAAGAATAAATATTCGATTTGAATATTTATGGAATTTATGATTAAATTCCATATTTCGGGAATTAAAGAAGATTAATTTTGAAGATACAACCCGATCAGAGACTGATTTGAAAATATCGAAGTTTGAAGGGCTAAAATGCAAAAGGCCGGGATTATTTAATTAATCCAAATTTATTTAATTTTAATCCGAGTATATTTAATTTGAAAATATTTAGAGTTTCGATTTTAATTCTAATATTCTTAAATTATTTTGGATTGAAATTGAATTAAAACGAAGGCCGATGACTGAATTGCAATTAATGAAGACTTGAGGGACTAAATTGCAAATATGCACTACATATCCGATTTTAACTTAACTATTCAGCATGATACGTGTATTTACTTCAGAATTCAGAAGTGAAGAACAGGGGAGCCGAAGTCTTCCTTTTCTTTTGAATTATTGATTTTCAAAACGCCGTAACTTTTGATCCGATCGTCCGATTTCGATTCCGAAAGATGTTCTGGAATCCTTGCAATGAGAAATTCGACTTGATGTAAGTATTTTATTATCTTGGCATGTTTTGAAGATCGAAATATGGCAGAGATCAGATTATGAATTTATGTTTGTGTTCTTGAGTTGTATGTCGTTCGATATCGAAGCCGGATTGAAAATGAATTAAGGAATGAACTTGTTATGATGTCCAGCTTGTATTTGATATACTTAGCTGCTGTTATGAGGATAAGAATGATGTATTAATGATTTGGAATGGATGTATGAATTGGATTGAAGTTAAATAAGTTAGATTCGAATTTGATATTTCGTCGGTTACCGATTTTTAATCGCTATGCCGTCGATTTGTATTTTTGGACCGTTTTGATAGCCTATAACTGAGTTAAGACATTGTTTGAAATGTTATCGATGATATAGCATTTTTATTTCTCAGTTTTGGATGAGTTTCGAAGGCTAACGACTCACGACTCCGAGTTGTACTGAATAAGAAGAAGTGAGGTTTGAAATGAATTTGATTGAAGATGTGTTGATGATTTTGACTCGATTCTGAAATGATTGAATAGAATGAAGATTGATATGAATGTTTTGATGCTATGTTTCAGATTTGAAGCGTTCAAAACAGAAGAAATACGAAGGTATAAGGACGACATCATGAGTCAGGGACTTTGAAACTCAAGAACGACTATTCTTGAGTTATCCCGCCAAAATCACATACGTATTTATTGTTTTGATTTGATTTTGATGTTTTCGATCCATCCCAGGTAGTGGATCTTTGATTTGAGTCGATATGATTATGATACGAGACTATATTGAATTGATTCTATGCCAAGGTTGCGTTTAACCTTATTTTCTAGCCCATAATGGCTACGTTAGATGAATATTCATGTCAAGATCGGATACGAATCTTGATGGCAATGAAGTTGAATGAATCAATTCTCGATCGATCAGAAGAAGCGTTATTTACTCTATTTGTTGAGTCGAGTTAAATAGAGTCGATATGATTTATTTAACGCTTTTGATATGTTGCTTTTACTGAGATGATTTCTCACCGGAGTTTATCCGGCTGTTGCTTTGTTTTATATGTGTGCATTGCAACAGATGGTGCAGGAGCTAGTCTGAGAGGACGTTGATAGCTCGGGAGCGAGATTTAGCAAGTGTGGACTCGGGTTTTAAGTTGAAAAACTTCACATGAAACTTATGGTTTAGAAGCTCACTTTTGAGACTTGGTGTAGCTTGTAGTTTCATGCTTTTTGAGCTATTTATTTGATGTAATAAATGCATGATTTGATGTTAGGAACTTGATATATGAATGTATGCATGTTCTTAGATTTTATAACATGTTTTAGACTTGAATTTGATAGCTTGGAAGGGATGGAAAGGATCAAGAATGGCTGCTGAAAAACAGGGTAAAATTCTGTCCAGGAAGCGCCCGAGCTGCAGTTTTTAGCAGCCCGAGCGCGAGCCTTCTGTTTTGGAAAAATCAAGGGCGCCCGGGCGGTAGTTTTTGACCGCTCGAGCCCACCTCTTTTTGAAAAAAAAAATAAAATAAAAAATTTATTGATCCTTATTCTTTTCTTATTAGATTAATGATGCTTATTCATTAATTACCCCTTAAGATTTGAGATTAGCAACCCAAGGCCCCCACAAAGGGAGAGGAGGATAATGAAGAAGTCTGATAGAATATGTCAAGGGAATCACTAACATGTAGGGTATAAGGTTGTTAAGTGTAGTTTTCATAATTAATGCACATCGTGTATTGATTGCTTAAAATGCAGTCAAAGAAACACATCTCGACTCGTCTGATAAAAATGCTATGTTTTGACTCGTTTATAAAAATGTAACAATATCATACTTAAAATACTCGTAAAAATGTACTCTATTATCTCGTTCATAGGTTAGCCTCGTCCCGCGAGTCCAGAATCGAACTCTACCTGGAATCATTTACTTAATCAAAATTGTTAAATGTAAGATAAACATAATCATGAAATCATAATCATTAAATCATAACTTAAACAATTTAAGGCATAAAATCATTAAAAATTTATGTTTAAATAATCGTGAGCAAGTTTAATGGATTTTTGGACTTTACAATTCTACCCTCCTTAAAAGAATTTCGTCCTCGAAATTCGACTTACCAAATATTTCTGGGTATCGGCTACTCATATCTTGTTCGGTCTCCCAAGTAGCCTCTTCCACTAATTGATTGCGCCATAAGACCTTTATCATCTTGATCTCTTTGTTTCTCAGCTTTCGGACTTGTGTATCCAAAATTTGGATAGGTATTTCTTCATAAGACAAGTCTGGTGTCCATAGAACTGGCTCGTGGCGAATGACATGAGAAGGATTTGAGATATACTTTCTCAACATCGAGATATGGAATACGTTGTGTACACCTTTCAAGTTTGGAGGCAATGCTACTCGGTAAGCTCTTGTTCCAACCTTATCTAGGATCTCGAAAGGTCCTATATATATTGGGCTCAACTTTTCTTTCTTCCCAAATCTTAAGACTCCTTTCCAAGGTGAAACCTTCAAAAACACGTGATCACCTACTTGGAACTCCAACTCTCTACGCCTCTGATCGGCATAGCTTTTCTGTCGACTTTGAGCCGTCAACATTCTGTTCTTGACTTTTGCTATCATATCGACTGTCTGTTGCACTATTTCTGGCCCTAATACAACTCTTTCTCCCACTTCATCCCAATGCAATGGAGTCCTACACTTTCTACCATACAAAGCCTCATAAGGAGCCATTCCAATAGTAGCTTGATAACTATTGTTATATGTGAACTCCACTAAAGGCAATTTCGATTCCCAATTATTTCCAAAGTCAATCATGCAAGCCCTGAGTAAATCTTCCAGTATCTGAATCACTTGCTCAGATTGTCCATCTGTCTGCGGATGAAAAGCTGTACTAAAAGCTAGCTTTGTTCCCAATCCATGATGTAAACTCTTCCAAAAGTTTGAAGTGAACCTAGGATCCCTATCAGAGACTATCCTTGCTGGAACTCCATGCAATCTAACTACCTCTCGAATATATAACTCTGCATATTGATTCATCGAGAAGTTGTTTATAACTGGTAAGAAGTGAGCTGACTTTGTCAACCTGTCAACTATTATCCATATTAAATTCATTCTTCGTTGTGTAATTGGTAGTCCAATCACAAAGTCCATTGTGACATCTTCCCATTTCTAAGTGGGAATATGTAATGGTTTCAGAAGTCCTGTTGGCCTTTGATGTTCAACTTTCACCTGTTGACATATCAAACATTCGCTAACAAACTTAACGATGTCTTTCTTCATACCTGGCCACCGGTATAGCATCTGTAAATCCTTGAACATCTTTGTACTCCCTGGATGAATAGAATATGGTACCGTGTGAGCCTCAGTCATCACATCTTCCCTCAGTGAATTTACTGCCGGTACCCACATTCGCCCTTTGTGATGCACGACCCCATCCTTTACCGTATACAATGCACCCCCTTTTGCTTCATCTTTAAGTTTCCAAGTTAATAATTGCTGGTCTGAAGCCTGCCCTGTTCAAATCTTGTCGAGCAAACTTGGAACCATTGTTAAGGTTGATAAGGCACAAACTTCCATTGGCTCAACTACTTCCAATCTGAGTCGTTCAAAATCTACAATCAACTCTTGTTGAGTTGTCATTCTATTCAAAGTTGCAGATTTACGACTCAAAGCATCTGCTACTACATTAGCTTTACCCGGATGGTAGCTAATGTCACAGTCATAATCTTTCACCAATTCGAGCCATCTTCTCTGCCTCATGTTCAACTCCTTCTGTGTGAAGAAGTACTTCAGACTTTTATGATCAGTGAAAATCTGACACTTCTCACCATAAAGGTAATGTCTCCACAGTTTCAGTGCGAAGGCAACTGCTGCCAATTTGAGGTCATGGGTAGGGTAATTCTTTTCATGAATCTTCAACTGTCGTGAAGCATATGCTATTACCTTTCCATCTTGCATCAGGACAACCCCTAATCCACTCTTGGAAGCATCTGTATAAATTACGAATCGACCTATGCCTTCTGGCATGGCTAGTACTTATGATGTCATCAACTTTTCTTTAACACTAAAAAGCTTTTCTTACACTGATTAGACCATTCAAACTTCACAATTTTGCGAGTTAATGACGTCAGTGGCAGCGCTATCTTGGAGAAATCGTGAATGAATTTCCTATAGTAACCCGCTAATCCCAAGAAACTTCGTACCTCTGTAGCATTATTTGGAGTAACCCAATTTTTAATTGCTTCTATCTTTGCTGGATCAACCTCTATTCCCTTAGCCGAAACTAGGTGACCCAAAAATGCAATCTGTTCCAGCCAAAAGTCACACTTACTGAACTTAGCAAACAATTGTTTTTCTTTCAGAACCTGCAAGACTGTAGTTAGATGCTGACGATGCTCATCGAAACTACGAGAGTAAATCAGTATGTCATCTATGAATACTATGACAAACTAATCCAAGAAAGGCTGGAACACTCTGTTCATAAGATCCATAAACACTGCTGGTGCATTGGTAACTCCAAACAGCATGACTAAGAACTCGTAGTGGCCATAACGAGTCCTGAAAGCCGTTTTAAGAATATCTTCATCTTTCACCTTCAATTGGTGATAACTTGATTTCAAATCGATCTTGGAGAACACTACTGCCCCTTGTAACTGATCAAACAAATCATCTATCCTTGGAAGTGGGTATTTGTTCTTCACTGTTACTCGATTCAGCTCTCTATAATCGATGCACAGTCTCATAGACCCATCTTTCTTCTTGACAAACAATACCGGTGCACCCCAAGGCGATACACTCGGTCTAATAAAGCCTTTATTGAGTAGCTCTTGTAGTTGCTCCTTCAATTCCTTCATTTCAGTCGGTGCTAACCTGTATGGTGCTTTGGAAACTGGTTGGGTTCCAGGCATTAATTCAATTCCAAATTCTACCTCCCTAGTTGGAGGTAATCCTGCAATATCATCAGGAAATACTTCTGGGAAATATCTCACTACTTCGACGTCTTCAAGTTTTGGTCGAGGTAATTCTTGGTCGCAAGTGACACTTGCAAGGAAACCTGCACATCCTTTATTCAACAGTTTCCATGCCTTACCCACTGAAATTAAAAGAGATGAATTATGTTTCAGTGTGGCATGGAATAAAAATGGTTCTCCATCCTTAGTTTTCAAGGAAACCGTTCTCCGTTTACAGTCTATAGTAGCCTCGTATCGAGACAACCAATCCATCCCGAATATCATGTCAAAATCAGACATATTCAGGATAATAAGATCAGCAAGTAACTCGTGACTCTGCATTTGTACACTGCATCCTCTGATAATCAAATCACTACTCAATTCTGCCCCTGAAGGCAAGGATATACTAAATCCTGATATTGACTTATTCGGTACTAAACTCGATTTATTAACAAATTCAACAGATATGAATGAATGTGTAGCTCCAGTATCAATTAAAACATGAGCGGGATTACTGGAAACATTAATCATACCTGTAACTATAGTTGTATTTGGATCCACTTGATCATGTGCCATTGCAAAAACTCGTCCTCTTAACGGTTCTTTGGATTGAGGGCAATCTTTTCGATAGTGCCCTGGCTTTTTGCAAAGGAAACATACTCCAGTCCCTGCCATGCATTGACCTAAGTAAAGTTTTCCACATTTTTGACAAGCTGTTGGTGCAATTGCCGGTTTTGGTATTGGTAGAGCCAATTGTTTCTGCCCCTGAGGTCGAGGCTGCTGCTGTTGGTATGGTCGGTGTTGGGATGGGGCTTGGTATGGTCTCTTTCTGCTAGAATTTCCTTGTTGTTCCTGATTCTGATAACTAGATCTTTTTGCATGTGACTCTCGGATAATGTCGTTTCTGTCCTTTTCAGACAGCATGGCCTGATCCACCGCTTTGTAATTTTTCGCTCCACTTAGTCTAACATCCTTTCTGATGAAGGCATTCAATCCTTCTGTAAAATGTTTCAACTCTTCAGCAGGATCACCAGAAATCATCGGTACAAAGTATCTTCCCCTTTCAAACTTCTTAACATACTCCACAATCGACATGTTTCCTTGACGGATTTCCAAAAAATCTATGGCCAACCGGGTTCGGGTGCTCACTGTGAAATATTTGCCGTAGAACACATCCTTGAATCCATTCCAAGTAAGGGTAGTTAGGTTCAACGCTGCTTTGGCTCCATTCCACCAAACACGAACGTCATCGCGGAAAATATAGGTAGCACATCTCAATATATCCGCATCCGTGATCTGCATGAATTCAAAAGCAGTCTCCATAGCTTGGAACCATTGTTCTGCTATCAAAGGATCAGTCTCTCCTTTGAACTCAGGTGGTCCCAACTCTAAGAACCTTTTGTAGATAGGGTTCTGATTAGCTGTAGGATGGTTATTTCCAGCATTAGTTGTCTGGGCTTGAAGCAACTGTTGGATTTAAGCTCCCTGAGCACGGCTTTGCTCTTGAAGTAGAGCAGTTAATCCTGCCAAAAACTGGTTGTTTTGATTGTTCTCACTATCTGGCCCGCAATCACTATGGTTGTTGTTTGCGGAATTGGTGTTGGTGTTGGTGTTGTTTCCCCTATGTGATGTCATAGTCCTAAAGTCCAATATTATCCACACCGCTCAGTCACGATTCAAAACGTGAATATACTTTAACATATAACATGCATACATATATCTCATCGCATTATCATACACATAATCACATAAGACACATAACTTACAGACATGAAGACAGAGCGTTGGAGTCGTGGCGAGTATGCATGAGTGTTTCAAGAAAACCTAGAGCGAACTGCTCTGATACCAAACTGTAACACCCTCAACCGATGAAGATGTTACAAACTAACATGACGATAAAACTAGTTCGGAAAAGAAAATTTTTGAAAGATGTATGCATACATCAAACCTTACTTAAAACATTTCAGAATAGTTTACAAACCAAATCATAACAATTTGAAACATAAAGCGTATTTTCTTCAATCAACATAACAACATTTAGTTCATTAACTTGACACAAACACTCTCAACACATAACACACTCATGCATCGCCCGTCGGTCCGACTCCTTGCTCTTCTTCATGCCCGGCATTGAACTCATCGACATATGCATAAATGTCATCCTCATTACCTGCACCATTCAAGTATAGTGAGTCTAAAGACTCAGCAAGAGTATGCAGTAAAAATCATGAGATTTCAATAATCATTTAAACTTAACATAACATAACATAAGCTTATCATTTGATGACGAATTATGCGAAATTGTGGCAACCGTCATAATGGGCACTGTTAGAACCTAATGGGGGGGGGGGGGATTTAGGTTCTATTGGCAACTTTAGCAATTTAAAGCGATTATGCAAATATGCAAGCGAAAGACTTAAAGCAATTAATAAGAAGTGCGGTAAATAAATGCGTAATGTAAATAAAAAGGATAAAAGATGTTTATGAAAGTTCGACGATAAATCGTCTACGTCTCCCCTTCTTGGTTAAGATCGATTAACCAAGGATCCACTAACATTTCAACGTCTTGGCCTTGATGGCTCCAAGGATAGCCGTACAACTCAACACGATCACCGCGCCGATACAACTCGAACACTTGGCCTTAAGGGCTCCAAGGATAGCCTCAACACAAACACTTGGCTTCACACTCAAGTGCTTACAACGATAGCACAACACACTTGGCTTCACACTCAAGTGTTTACAACAATAGCACAACCAACTCGCAAACTATTTTTACAAATACTCTCAAATATATCACACAAATACTTTGATAGTGAGAAATTGCTTGCAAAGGAAAGAAGAGATGAGTTGGGATGTCTCCAAATGACCTTGGATGGCCTCTATTTATAGTTGGCAAAGATTTGAATCTGATTTGAGTGCATGAGGCGTGTGTTGAGAAGTCAAGGAGTGACAAAAAGTGTTTGGCGCCGCTGCCTACTTTTTCCCAGCACTGAGCGGATTTTGTGGAAAAATCATATCTTTCAATCTAACCGTTGGATTGATCTGAAATTTGAACTGAAGATTTGATTTTAACGAGTCAAACATTTCCAGTAATTTTCGGAAGTCACTTCATCAAGTTTTCGAACTTGTTCTGTGCAACAAATTTGAAAAATTCATATCTCCATATCCATCTGTTGGATTGATCTGAATTTTGGACAGAGGTTGTAAAATATCCTAAATTTGAATCTGATTGGTGGAGATTTGATTTGGATGTCTCAAGCACGTCCAGTAATTTTCAGAAGTTGATTCTTCATCAATCACTTCAAGTTCTGCAGAAATAGGTACTGCACAATTTTTGTGGAAAAATAATAACTTCATATCTAGCCGTTGGATTGCTCTCAAATTTGGACAGCATATGTAAAACTTCCTCATTACGATTATGACCGGTGAAGATCGGATTTCAATGCATAAAAAATTTCCAGTAATTTTCGGAAGTTGATTCTCCATACTTTGGCTTCTTCTTGTCTTTTTTTTCATATCTCTTAACAATGTTTCATCCATTCAATGAGCAATACAAGACTTTATAAATACATGTATAACTTCAAAATAGCTTCCAAGAATTTAATCATCAATAAATCTAATCTGTAAAATCTCACTTTAAATGGTTAGTAACAATTAACCGAGTTTTGTAATCATCAAAACATAATATTATGAGACTTGTTAATGCATTAAAAACATTAATCTCATAACACGAGATTTGTATGCGTTTAAGGCGTAACAATCTTCCCCTTTTTGATGATCACAAAATTTGGTTAAATAGGAGAAATATATGTACAATATTAAATAAACAATTTAAATTTGCACAATATAATTGCATGAATAAAACTCTTCCTAAATTAAACAATTAGCTAAGAAGAGAATGCTTATCAAATAACCAATTTTATTCTCCATGCATTTAACCGAACTAACTCTCCCCCTTAGTTAAAATATTTAACCAAACTAATTCTTCCCCTTTTTGTGATAATCAAAAAGACTGAAAAAGTAAATGCAAAACAAGAGAATTGAAATATAATTTCTAAAAAAGCAACACATAAATTTCACATAAAATGTGAGCTTTATAACTTTGAATAAATACAATTAATTTGTATTATCCAACATTAAGTTGCTCGAATTTTATATTAAGCTCCCCCTTAATATGACATTAAATTTATTTATGTCCACAAGTGATTACAACTCAATCATGCCAAGTTCACCACGCAAACGAATAAAAGTATTTTCATCTAGTGGTTTTGTAAAAATATCAGAAATTTGATTAGTTGTGTCAACATATTGAAGTTCAACTTCATTTCGTTCGATGTGGTCACAAATAAAATGATGACGAATGTCAATATGTTTGGTGCGCGAATGTTGAATCGGATTCTTTGTAAGACATATGGCGCTTGTGTTGTCACAGAAAATAGGAATTTTTGAAAAAGATACACCATAGTCGAGCAATTGATGCTTTATCCAAAGAATTTGAGCACAACAACTACCGGCAGCCATATATTCGGCTTCGGTCATTGACAACGCAACACAATTTTGTTTCTTTGAAAACCAAGAAACTAAACAATTTCCTAAAAATAAACAAGTTCCACTAGTGCTTTTACGGTCCACCTTATATCCACCAAAGTCGGCATCACAGTAAGCTTTTAAATCAAAGAAAGAATTTTTCGAATACCACAAGCCGAAATTTGGAGTATTTGAAAGATATTTGAAAATGCGTTTTAAGGCGAACAAATGTGATTCTTTTGGACATGATTGAAATCGTGCACACAAGCAAACACTAAACATAATGTCCGGTCTACTAGCAGTAGCATAAAGTAAGGAGCAAATCATACTGCGAAAGGAAGATTGATCTACAGATTTACCATTTTCATCCTTGTCGAGTCTGATTGCTGTGCTCATCGGTGTGGATGATGATTTTGTGTTCTCTATCCCAAACTTCTTTAGAATCTCCTTGATGTATTTGCTTTGGTTCACAAAGAACCCATCCTTGCACTGTTTGATTTGTAATCCGAGGAAATAGTTAAGTTCCCCCATCATACTCATCTCGAAGTGTTCCTGCATCAACTTAGAGAATTCTTGACAAAGAGTTTCATTGGTAGAACCAAAAATTATATCATCAACATAGATTTGCACAATTAATAAATCATCTTTGACATTCTTGGTGAATAAAGTAATGTCGATCTTTCCTCTTGAAAAACCATTTGAAAGCAAGAAAGTAGACAATTTATCATACCAAGCTCTAGGAGCTTGTTTCAATCCATACAAGGCTTTGTTAAGTCTAAACACATGATCAGACAAAGCAGTATCAACAAAGTCATCAGGTTGTTCAATGTAAACCTCCTCTTTAAATTCACCATTAAGAAATGCACTCTTGACATCCATTTGAAATAACCTGAAATTTCTAGAGCAAGCAAAAGCAAGTATCATGCGAATAGATTCTATTCTAGCAAAAGGCGCATAAGTTTCATCATAATCTATGCCTTCTTCTTGACTATATCCTTTAGCTACAAGCCTAGCTTTATTTCTAGTGATAGTACCATGCTCGTCAAGTTTATTCCTAAACACCCATTTAGTACCAATGATAGATCTATCATGCGGCCTAGGAACAAGATTCCAAACATTATTACCTCTAAACTCATTCAACTCATCTTGTATAGCAATAATCCATGAATCATCTAATAAAGCATCATTAATGCACTTAGGTTCAACATGCGAAACAAAAGCAAGATGATTGCAAATATTATTAATTGAAGAGCGAGTGGTTACTCTTTTTGAAGGACTTCCAATGATAAGATCTATAGGATGATCTTTGTGAAGCGTCCAATCCTTTGGAAGTGGTGTTTCCTCAACAGAAACATCTAAATCATTTAGACTTGATGAAGTCATCTCTTCTTCGAGTAATTCTACACCATCGTTAGTAGTACGAGAAACTATAGATTCATCAAAGATAACATGCATGGATTCTTCAACAAGTAAAGTGCGTTTATTAAATACTCGAAAAGCCTTACTTGTGGTAGAATATCCGAGAAAAATACCTTTGTCGGATTTGGCATCAAATTTGTCAAGGTTGTCCTTACCATTATTATGAATGTAGCATTTTGATCCAAAGGCCCGAAAATATGAAATGTTAGGCTTTCTCCCTCTCCATAATTCATATGGAGTTTTTTTGAGAATTGGCCTAATTGATACACGATTGATAATGTAACAGGCAGTGTTCATTGCTTCAGCCCAAAAATATTTTTGTAGAGAATGCTCACATATCATGGTCCTCGCAATCTCCATAAGTGTCCTATTTTTCCTCTCAACGACCCCGTTTTGTTGAGGAGTCCTAGGACAAGAAAAATTGTGACCGATGCCTTTCTCTTCACAAAAATTTGTAAAACTCTCATTTTGAAATTCAGTTCCGTGGTCACTACGGATCTGTTTGATAGAAAGATTTTTCTCATTCTCAACTCGTTTGACAAAAGTTTTAAAATAATCAAAGGCATCATTTTTGTGGGCTAAAAACAGTGTCCACGTGAAACGTGAAAAATCATCCACAATGACAAATACATAAAGCTTCCCTCCTAGACTAGCGTTCCTCGAGGGACCACATAGATCTAGGTGAAGAAGTTCAAGGGGCATAGAAGTTGATACAAAATTTTTGCTTTTAAAAGATTCCCTTGTGTGTTTGCCAAGTTGACACGCATCACAAACAGAATCTAATTTTAAATTGAGTTTTGGCATACCAACAACTAAATCAAGTTTAAAAAATTTTCTATGGTACTAAGACCAACATGACCTAGTCGTCTATGCCAAAGAATGTTGTCATCAACATTCAAGGATACAAGGCTTTTGATATTTGATAAAGATAAATTATTTAAAAAAACCTTGTATGCATTTTCACTTCTATATCCTTTGAAATTTATGGATTTGTTAGTCGTGAGTGATATAATGCAGTGTTGGGGAGTGAATTTGACTTCATAACCTCTATCGCACAATTGACTTATGCTTAATAGATTATGTTTAAGCCTTTTCACTAGGAGTACATCATCAATCAAGCAAGATTTAGATATACCTATTGAGCCGATTCCTTCAATAACTCCTTTGTTGTTGTCTCCAAAGGTGACAGTTCCTTTCTCCTTTGGTTTGACCGATTGGAGTAGCTCCTTGTTCCCGGTCATATGTCTAGAGCATCCACTGTCTAGATACCATATGCTAGGAAGAACAGTTTTCCTATTTCCATGCAAGAATTGATTTTGGTACCCTTTAGTTCTTTTGGGTCCACAGTGTTAGAAAAGAGAGATACAAAATAGACTTCTAAGAGTTCAGTCTCTCATAGCAACATCATCGCCACTTTCTAAGAGTGCTCCCATCAGTAGGTAGGGCTATGACCTCTTTAAAAACCTATTTCCTTGGATAGAGCAGCGTTCATCAGATAGACCAGTCGCAAGTCAAGGCAGTTTAAACCGGTCTATGATGAACTCCCTTAGATCATGATCTCATAATGCCGACTGATAAGTTGTTAAGTACTCTTAGGCCTCCATTTCATATAGCTCTTTTGATCATATTGAAATCTTAAAGATCTACATTTATATCTAGCATGACCAATTTTACAACAATAAGAGTATGTAGGGGGTGATCTCATTTTGGCTTTAGCAATAAGGCTAGTAAAATCTATTGATTTCTTACCATACCCTATTCCACCCTTATCAAAGCTACATTTTTGTATGCTTAGTAAATTATTCAACTTTACTACTAACATTGAATTTATAAAATGATTTTTCTAATGTAGCTATGTCATCCTTTAATCTTAGGTTTTCATACTCCTTAGATTCTAATTCATTTTTGAGGTTTCTATTTTCTTTTCTAAGTGATTTAGCCATGTCAAACATAAGCTTATAAGCTTGTAGTAATTCATCGTAAGATGGTACCTCATCATCATCGTCGGAGGCGATGTCATCATCCTTGGCCATGAGACATATGTTGGCTTCCTCCTCATCGCTATCTTCATAGGCTTTCATCTCAAATGTCTCATGTTTGAGCTCTAGGAGGTCAATCTTTGTTTCCTTGACCTGGTTGGTTCCCTCGTGGCATATCTCCAATTTATCCCATATTTTTTTAGCGGAGGAGCACATTGATATTTGGTTGTATTCGTTCATATCTAAAGAACAATGCAAAATATTCATAGCTTTAGCATTTTGAGAAATTAATCGCATGTCCTCCTTGGTAAAGTCATTCATTTCCTTAGGAATTTTAATCACTTCAACCTCTTTCATAAGTTTGTAGGGACCTTTTACCGTAACTTTCCAAAGATCATAATCTACGGATTGAATATATATGGACATTCGATTTTTCCAATATCCGTAGTTTATGCCGTTGAAAAGAGGAGGACGATTGATTGATTGCCCTTGAGCATAATCGCTCGCTAGATTTACCATAGAGCCTTTTTGAAATATTTTTCAAAAGTGTGGCTCTGATACCACTTGTTAGAACCTAATGGGGGGGGGGGGGAAGATTTAGGTTCTATTGGCAACTTTAGCAATTTAAAGCGATTATGCAAATACGCAAGTGGAAGACTTAAAGCAATTAATAATAAGTGCGGTAAATAAATGCGTAATGTAAATAAAAGGGATAAGAGATGTTTATATAAGTTCGACGATAAATCGTCTACGTCTCCCCTTCTTGGTTAAGATTGATTAACCAAGGATCCACTAGCACTTCAACGTCTTGGCCTTGATGACTCCAAGGATAGCCGTACAACTCAACACGATCACCGCGCCGATACAACTCGAACACTTGGCCTTAAGGGCTCCAAGGATAGCCTCAACACAAACACTTGGCTTCACACTCAAGTGCTTACAACATAGCACAACATACTTGGCTTCACACTCAAGTGTTTACAACAATAGCACAACCAACTCACAAACTATTTTTACAAACACTCTCAAATATATCATACAAACACTTTGATAGTGAGAAATTGCTTGCAAAGGAGAGAAGAGATGAGTTGAGATGTCTCAAAATGACCTTGGATGACATCTATTTATAGTTGGCAAAGATTTGAATCTGATTTGAGTGCATGAGGCGTGTGTTGAGAAGTTAAGGAGTGACAAAAAGTGTTCGGCGCCGCTGCCTACTTTTTTCCAGCACTGAGCGGATTTTGTGAAAAAATCATATTTTCCAATCTAACCGTTGGATTGATCTGAAATTTGAACTGAAGCTTTAACACATCTGGATCTTCATTCTGAACGGTGAAGATTTTATTTTAACGTGTCAAACATTTCCAGTATATTTTGGAAGTCACTTCATCAAGTTTTCAAACTTGTTCTGTGCAACAAATTTGAAAAATTCATATCTCCATATCCATCCGTTGGATTGATCTAAATTTTGTACAAAGGTTGTAAAACATCCTAAATTTGAATCTGATTGGTGGAGATTTGATTTGGATGTCTCAAGCACGTCCAGTAAATTTCAGGAGTTGATTCTTCATCCTTCACTTCAAGTTCTGCAGAAATAGGTACTGCACAACTTTTGTGGAAAAATCATAACTTCATATCTAGCCGTTGGATTGCTCTCAAATTTGGACAGCACATGTAAAACTTCCTCATCACGATTATGATTGGTGAAGATCGGATTTCAATACCTAGAAAATTCCCAGTAATTTTCGGAAGTTGATTCTCCATACTTTGGCTTCTTCTTGTCTTTTTCTTTATATCTCTTAACAATGTTTCATCCATTCAATGAGCAATACAAGACATTATAAATACATGTATAGCTTCAAAATAGCTTCCATGAATTTAATCATCAATAAATCTAATCTGTAAAATCTCACTTTAAATGGTTAGTAACAATTAACCGAGTTTTGTAATCATCAAAACATAATATTATGAGACTTGTTAATGCATTAAAAACATTAATCTCATAACATGAGATTTGTATGCGTTTAAAGCGTAACAGACACATTCATATTTTTTTGTTGATCAACAATCATATGGCATTACGTCTCGTAACATTCGTTCTTTCATTTTCGGAGGCCCCTCCGGAGCTCATCCCGGAGGACCTAACCCGTACATTGAGCCGTATTTGGGAGGGCCCCTCCGGAGCCCAAACCGGAGTACCGTTCCCGTATTGCCACCACAAAGACACATAAGACATCAAAATATTTTCATGCATAAACATATTATATCTTCATAATTCAACATAACATTATTCATTCATGCTTCATCATTATTCATTTCATCAACATATCATTTCATTCATCATGAAGCATCATTGAAAATCATAATTTCCATCTTAACTTTTGTTTCATGAACATAAAACTTTACTCGATAACTTCATGCATGTAATAAATGATAAAAATCATACTTTCATATTGAACATAGGTTTCATGAAAGAAACTTAGACATGTACATGCATCACATAACGTAATCGGTCCACGTAAGTCGTTCTTTTCGTTCTTGACTTAAAACTTGAAACTTTTTGCATAGAAACTCTTAAATATATTTTAGAAGCCTTAAAAGATCATAACCATGAATTAAGGACTCAAAAATCAAAACTTAAGAAAATTAATTCGAAGCTACAGCGCTCCAGCGCTAGAAGAGAGGAGCTGGGGCGCTATACTTGCACATTGTCAGCTCTGCTGCACTGCAGTGGCTATGCCTTCACACTGATATTTAGAGTTCTTGTACCCAGAATTTCAAAATGTGGTAAACATAAAAGTTTTAGCCCTTGATCTAAGCTTTCAAATTCCGAAACCTCACCTTAATTGGATATTTCAGTAAAACGTTATGCTTATTCTCTCGAGATGTATCACTGCCGAAAATTCAAACCACTTGACACACTTCGGGGCGATTTTGGCCAATCTTATAGAATGATTTTGACAAAACTCAAAGCATGAAAGTTTTAGCTATATGAGTTATCTTTCAAATACAATTGGCCTCATCTCATTTGGATTAGTACAATAGACTTAATCCACAAAATTGCAACAAGTATTGCTAATCCGAGACAACCCAACACATGCAACGCTTCAAAGCTTTAACTAAAACTAACTCAACACTTAAAAATTCAACACACACCTTCAAAATCAGTCCTTTCCCAACTCTAAACCATAAGAATCTATCATCACACATTATTTATCAAGAATTTCACAAGAACGACTTACATATCACGATATCATAAACCTCATGCTTTTATGCTTCTCAAATCTTTAAAATCATGCATAAAACTCATCAACACACATCATTTCTTATCAAAATAGATATATCTTGAATGGTGGTTTAAAATTCTTTAAAAACTTGCCTTGAATGGAGGAGAAGTTGATCCGAAACTTCGGAGACGAGCTAAACCTTGGACGAACTAAAAACTGGTACCAAAAACTCACTTGAATCTTGAAGGATTTGATGAAGGAGATGATGAATAGTGAGGGGGAGGAGAAAAACGTGTAAGGGAGAGGAGGATAATGAAGAAGTCTGATAGAATATGTCAAGGGAATCACTAACATGTAGGGTATAAGGTTGTTAAGTGTAGTTTTCATAATTAATGCACATCGTGTATTGATTGCTTAAAATGCAGTCAAAGAAACACATCTCGACTCGTCTGATAAAAATGCTATCTTTTGACTCGTTTATAAAAATGTAACAATATCATACTTAAAATACTCGTAAAAATGTACTCTATTATCTCGTTCATAGGTTAGCCTCGTCCCGCGAGTCCAGAATCGAACTCTACCTGGAATCATTTACTTAATCAAAATTGTTAAATGTAAGATAAACATAATCATGAAATCATAATCATTAAATCATAACTTAAACAATTTAAGGCATAAAATCATTAAAAATTTATGTTTAAATAATCGTGAGCAAGTTTAATGGATTTTTGGACTTTACAATTTTAGTCCTGTATGTTGGCTTCATTTTGGTTTTGGTCCTGTATATTGGCTTGTTTTGGAAAAGATCCTGTAACTTTGTTTTTATTTTGGATTTAGTCTTACATGTTGATTGTTTTAGTTTTGGTTCTATAAGTTGACTTACTTTTTTTATTTTGGTCCTATACAAAGTTATGTTTTGAAAAAAAAGTACAGGAATTTGGATTTTTTTTTGGATTTGGTCCTATTAGTTGACTTGTTTTTTTTATTTTGGTCATGGAAACGATACGGTTTTGACCAAATTAAGCTCGGTTAAGTTAGAATAGGTGCCTATGTTTTTTATTTTAAAATAATAAATTAAATTTAGAATTTAGAAGTTGATTTTTCAACTTCACCGCTTAAGTTTTTATAATAAATATTTTTTTATGATTTTATAATTAAATAAATTAGGTTTAAAATTTAGATGTTGACCTTCTAATTATTTTTTAAAATAATAATTATGTTCTAAAAGGTACAATAACTTGATTTTTTTTTTTGTATTTTTTCTCCGTCGTCGAAACTGGAGGGAGCAGCAAAATTTTGCTTATTTGCAGTGTTCTAAAAAGCACTCTTAAACGGCGATTAAGCGTGATAAAAGTGAAACATACCTAAAAAGCTCTGCTTTCGAGAAAAGCGGAACAAAAAAAGTCAATCATAGTTGAGAACGATAAAAAAATATATTAGAGTGTTACTTTTTAAAAGAACGAAAGTATGTTTTAAATATATTTTTAGTTTTTTTAGCTAATTTTGTTAATTTAGGTTGGAACTTATTTATATGATCATTAATAGGTGCTAAGTGGGCGAACACTTGGTGCCAAATAAATAAAAAAATCGAAATTACAGTTAAGAACGATATAAATGAATGTTTGTTTGTTACTTTTTAAATGAACAAAAGTATGTTATATTTAATACATTAAATTAACATATTTTAGATTTTATTAAATTATTTAGATTAAAAAAGTTTAAGCGTAAAAAAATATTTTTTTTATTAGTTAGTTGTAATTATCTCAAACCAATAAGCAGATAAAACATGAAAGAATAAAAAATATTTATTACAAAAATAATTAGAGATCAACTTCTAAATTCCAAAACATGATAACATACAGGACGAAAACCAAAAAACAAACCAACTTACAGGACCAAAACCAAAATAAGCCAACATATAGGATTAAATCCAAAACAAAAATCGAGTTACATGATCTTTTCCAAAACAAGCCAACATAAAAGACCAAAACAAAAAAGAAGCCAACATACAGGACCAAAATGCTAATTTTCCCTTATTATTATTATTATTATTATTATTATTATTATTATTATTAAGCCTTTGGCCCTTTAACGATATTTGAGTTGGTAGATTAACCAAACATTTGATCCATACGTATGAATTTATTCTCTCAAACAACATCTTCTCAAATGAAATTTCAAGATAGCTTGAAATCAAGCTATCAACAGTCAACACAATCAAGAAATAGGGAAATTTGCACACAGGAGCATAGACAAATTTTGTAAAGCATGAGATGACGTGGGAAGAGATTTCTCAACGTTGCGGGTTCGATCCTCGTGTGGAGCATATATCTTGCTGAAATATTGTGGGGTATGCTATGAGGTTGGTCATGTTGCTCCCTACTCCGGGTCCCTACCGCTCGTGCACACATCCCTCGATTTAAATTCCGCATGAGCCAATGAATCTCTGACTCATTGAAAATGGAGTCCCTTTCGAGGTCAACCCTTTTTAGAAAAAATAGGAAAATTCGACCATCTGTGGTATTACTCCAATCATAGGGTCGAGGGTTGAGATTTGATTTTTCTTTTATTTTTTTACTTGGAGTCCACAAAAACCTTTGATCCTCAACTCAAATTAAAAGGTTGAGATTTATCAATATTTATGAGATCTCAAATTATTAATTATATGATCAATGGATGATATTTGATTATTTTTTCCATGTGGAGTCCACAAAAACTCTTGACCTTACAATTGGTGTATTAACCCAACTGTCCCCCAAATAATATCAATGCTTGTCACTTGAGGACCTCTACTCATTAATTTTTTTTTTAAAACATGGTGTCAAACACTATATCAGACTCTCCTATCAAACTTATTTGATGATATAAATGTAATGTAACTAGAAAAAAAAATGATAAAACATAGGATAGGGTAATGTATTGTGCTAAGATTATTTGCAAAGTTTTATATGATTGTTGTATCGGAGTATCTGAAATTATTCAAATTTGATGCAAGAGGGGTATGTAATTACTTATGCAGTAAGCCATAGGCAATATTATTAGACTTTTTTGTTTTACTAACTTAAAGATTATATAAACAAGTGATAATTCTTAATGTTTTTGTTTATGAAGATCTAATTCTTCCTAATAAATTTATATGACAACATCAATAATTTAGGCTCGTGTGGTTTTAAAGGTCAGATCAAAAAAACAATTTTTTTTAAATAAAAAAAGTGCTTTTTTGGTTAACGAGATTTATGGATGGTAATTTAAATGACTCAAAATTAAAACTTTTTTAAAATTGACTTAAAAAAATTTTTTAAAAAAATATTGTTCAAATTCAAACGGCCCTTGGTTATCATGTCGAATAATAATAAGTTATGTAAATAAAGATCCAAAATGATGGAAGCCGATCATGAAGAAATGGATGAGGAGCTGAGAGAGATTCTGCGGGAAGCCTTCGGCGATTCATCGGCAGACGATGACTCCGATTCATGGTGTGGATGGCGTGAACGAATTCAGTCCCGTGATTCGATCGACGAAATCGCCAAAACTCGGTCGATCTTTGGGGAAAGTTGTTGTTGGGAGCCGATAACTGGAATCAATGGCCTGTGGGTTTGCAGAGACTTTTTATCTCCCGATCAACAGTTTTCTCTGTTATCTGCGCTTGAAAAAGGTGCTCCGATGATTAGTTTCCTGCGTATTGAAATGGTGATTAGATTTTGTGTTCACAAACTTGGATTTTTGTGGCTGCAGAAGGATTTTTCGCTGAAGTTTCATACAATCAGGTGCTGGAGCTGTTTTCTTCTCAACATGTATCTTTTTTCCTTTTTTTTTTACGATTTTGCTACGGTGATCTGAATTGTTGTGGAACAAGTGCTTCTGATTAGCATATGTATGAAATTATGTCGAAATTAGAGTTTTCAGAAATGAGGAGGACCTTCTGAATGTGATAAATGTAGAAGGGCGTTTAATTTTTCATAGCACAATATTCTAAGTAAAAAATATAATGTCTTTATGTTTTTATTTTTATCACGTTCAAGAGGAAATTTTGTATTCAAGAACTAGAATTTTGAATTATTCATGCATTGGTGATGTGTCTATGAGAACCACAACTATGCCAACAAGAGGTTTGAGCTATCTATTTTGCAAAACAGCGAATTCTGCTAATGGATTTTTAACAGGGGTTTGAGCATTTTTACATTAATGCAGGGGTCCGTTTACAGTTTACCTTGACTGTAAGCTACTAGGAAGTAGGAACTGATGATACGGAGTGATGCTCTCTTACCTTGTATAACTGCATCTAATGATAGTATATTTACTTGTTATGCACAAGACATGTTTTTAAGTTAAAACCGCTAGCAAGTTGTCTTCTTCCCTTAGCTGGTTGCAATTTTCTGCTTTTCAAGGAAGTGGTATGTGATCTTGGAATTTGTTGTAGTTGCCTTGTAAAGACTATCCCATAATGAAAATCCCAAGGCATTCAGTTATATTTAGATATCATTGCTCCATTCATGGTTGTGGTACAAGGTGTAGGCTGTTCAAATGTGGCGATATTTTGATGTTTCTGGTGGCGTTCATTCATGAAAGTACATTTGGTTATCCTGAGAATGATACGCTTTAAAATGTTAATCTACTTACATCCCTTTTCCTGCAGGCAATGAGGTTTGGAGATCTCCCCTGTTGGGCCATTGAACTTTCATATAACATCCGTGAAAATGTTCTATTTTGTGGTTGTGTTCCTGAATTTACGGATTCAATTACTGTAGACAAGAACGAAAAAGCATGTCCCTTCCCACAGGAGATATTATGGCGGGAGCCACTTTTTAATCAACTTATAGTAAACAAATACCAACCAGGTGAGGTGCGTCTTGCATGCTATATTCGAGCCATTGTAGTAGAATGTCATCTTTTAACATAAAAGTTCTTAGTTTACACCTTCGGCTCATGCTAGTACTCTAGCATTTTTCTGATTGCCTCTTCAAAACTCTTTGTTCAGTTCTTAAAATTCATCAGCGGAATAGTATATATGTGCACGTTCCCCTCGCACTTCTTTGCAATAGTGTTTTTCTCCTCATAACCGTGCACTTAAACTCATGGCTAACAATGATGTTATTGCTTTATGTTTTGTTTCAAAGTATGGTGATATATAACATATTGGCCTGTAGGGAATTTGTGCACACATTGACCTTATGCAGTTTGAGGATGGGATTGCGATTATATCCTTGGAGTCATCATGCGTGATGCATTTTACTCGAGTTGAATGTGAAACCAGTCATATCGAAGAGATGAATGAAGGGTGCGCACCTTCGGCAAGGATTCCTGTACTTTTGGTACCAGGATCTCTAGTCTTGATGTGGGGAGAGGCACGTTATTTGTGGAAGCATCAAATAAACCGCAACCCTGGATTTCAGCTGTGGGAGGGGCAAGAGATTGAGCAGAAGAGGAGGACCTCCATAACACTGAGGAGACTCTGTCGAACAGGATAGATATAATCTTACAAGCCAAGCCGTCTCTGGATCCACACGCACATCACATGAATCAGAAATGGAGGCCCTCCATGATAGAATTCTCCATCTCTATGTGGAACATAGCATATTGGGTTGCACAAGTCGTTTATCTCTATTTTTAATTCAGATTCTCCCAACACATAATTGAAATTAACATGTTTGATCCATCACATCTGTTAAATAGTTATACTCATAATTTTTTTTAACTTATCTAATTGTTAACTAGTATTATAATTAGACATCAGGACAAGTTGATAAAACATTTAACACGAGAAACAAAATGAATCATATAACATCTTTGAGGTTTAAGAAAAATAAATTTGAAAAGTTTGCTGCATCTGTATCGTAGGTAACTATGATAATTCAAGGATTTAATGTCGTATGCACTTCGGTTCGGTATTGACTTTTGCTTGGCTCAAGGGTTTAACAACGTTTGCATTTACTCCGATTTTCTTCAGGCGATGCAAGCGGTAATCCAAACTGCTGAGGATTTTAGTCCGGACGAGGCTATTGCATTGGAAATGAAGACTTACCTTCAATATTCAGAGTTCGTGTCTCTAAAACATATGTGATGATCGGCAAATAGTGTTGCTCATCGTCTAGCCCATGAAGTGTTTATTTTAGGATCGAACTTGAAATTTCTTAGTTGTAATATTCCATCTTGCTTCATGATGTTGTAACTTGTGACTCAAACATTTGATTTCTGTGAATGAGTTTTATTTCAAAAAAAAAACTATGATAATTCAAGAATTATAATAAGTATATATTGTCTAATTAGATTAGTATATGATAAAAAAATCCCTAACTTAAATGAGTTGATTAGATTAGTATATGATTAAAAAAACATAACTTAAATGAGTTGAGTTTGGATCAGATCTTGCAAAAAATGGAGCTCGACCCAAACACGAACGAGAATTCTCCTATACTTCATGTTATAATAAATATAGACATTAAAACTATCATATATTCTTCATTGTTTGGTACATAAATTTTTACATAATAATCGAAATTATTATAAATGTGTAGTATGAAATGGAGGGAGAAAATCTCGGTTCAATCCTAAATATTTGAACACATTTCCGATTCAGTCCTAAATGTTTGAGCGTTCCCGGTTTGGTCTCAAATGTTTTCCGAAAATTTCCGGTTCAGTTCTAAATGTTTTTATGTTTCCGGTTTGGTCCCAAATGTTTTAAAAAGTTTCCAGTTCAGTCCTAAATGTTTTACGTTCCAGATTTCGTCCTAAATATTTTTCAAAATTTTTCGGTTTGGTCCTTCCATCTACAAACAAAGCGTGATAAAAAAAACTTACAAACAAAAGAAAAAGTTAAATAAAATAGAAGGTAATAATAATAATAATAATAATAATAATAATAATAATAATAAATGAACAATAATTTCTTCCAAATGAAAATATAATATAAATTATGCAAAATAAAATTATAGAATAAAAAAATAATTGAACCATGCAATCTTATAGTTAAAAACATTATCAATCACAAACAAATAAACAAATGTTTTAGCAAATAACTAGTATTACTTATTTCACAAAATATTTGAAATTTTCGATAAATTTTTCATGAGAAGAATACTTATGGTTAACAATTGAGAAAATATAATGAATTATTTGACCACCGTTAAAATAGTGATATGAAATTAAGTTTTATTTAATAGTAAATTTTTCTCAAATACTAATTATTTAAATTATAAAAAGAGTTTTAAAAAGATATATATATTTTTCCAACCTCCAAATTTTTTCTTAAATGTGCAAGCATCATGAATGAGAATATAACAAAATTAATAGAAATGTGAAATAACATCATTAAATTTTAATTCCTCAAGTTTCGTTTATTTTATTTAAGTTTTTATTTTGTAGCATCATGAATTTAATATTTTCATTTTGAACATTGTGTAAAATTGATTTAAATTTGGATAAAAATTCTAATAAATTTGTGTATTTATAACTTGTTTAATGTTAAATATATAATAAATAATATAAAACTCAATCATAAATGATATAACACTACGTGGTATTAGTTTTAACACACGAGTAGATGGAAGGATCAAATCGGGAAATTTTGAGAAATATTTGGTACAAAATCGGCAATGTAAAAATATTTAGGACTGAACCGTGAACTTTTAGAAAACATTTAGGACCAAACCGGGAACGTATAAACATTTAGGACTGAACCGAAAACTTTTAGAAAACATTTAGGACCAAATCGAGAACATCCAAACATTTAGAACTGAATCGGAAATATGTCTAAACATTTAGAACTAAACCGTGATTTTGCCGAGCATGTAATACCCAAATGATGTATCCAATGACTCGTATTTTTACACATAGGCGTAATTAATTATATATTGTTGACATGACAAATCATGGGACATTAGATCTATCATTGGGTAATACCCATGTGCTAGGTTGAACTCAACTGTGATGCTATACGAATTTATGTATTTCCAATAAATGAAGTTCTCAGTCACACCCGAGAGTTGACTCGAATTGGTCAATAAAACGCTGCGTTTTACGGCAGTCTGTTGTTTCCGTTTTAACGACCAACTGGTGGCAACTACGTGCCGGCGTTTTACTCCTATGCCTAGACGAGCCACAGCAATCCGATCGGCGGCCGCCGTGAAAAGGCCGGCGATACGGCCGGAGTCCTTCATCCAGATTATCCTTAAGAACCCTGAAATACCGTTCGCCTTGTTCTTATTAATCGCCGATGCAATCCTCGTTTTTCTCATTATCACCTATGTTCCATGTAACTACAATTCGGGCACTTTTCTGATTTCCGTACATTATATTTCAGTTTTTGACATTTTTGTGCAATATGGGTTTCAGACACGAAGATTGATTGGGACGCGTACATGTCCCAGGTTAACTCATCTTGGATCTTTCGTTTATGTTAAAAGAAATTACTTTTATATTATTTTAGGACTTTGAACTTTGGAAGCAAAAGAAAAGCCTTTCGAATTTTATTTTATTTTTATTTTTGCAAATTAATGATGATAGGTCAGTGGATTTCTTGGAGGAGAAAGAGATTACAGCAAGCTGGAAGGGGATACTGGACCCCTGGTGTATCCTGCTGGTTTTCTTTACATATACTCAGCTATTAAGTTTCTTACTGGAGGGGAAGTCTACCCTGCGCAGGTATATTTCCCTCTCTTTTTTTTTTCCTACTGACAAAATTGTCTGTTTTTAAACCAGCATTTTTCTTTTAGTATGAATATTGAATTGTATTTAGGAAATCCATAAAATTGTTTCTTCTGATTGTCATTGATGAGTTAGTGCACAAGCTCAGTAAAGTTTGTGTGGATCCGGAGTGTACTGAAGTGGCATGTAAGCCCTTTTAGTTAGTGCACTCGTCAGAGTAGGTGATTAGTGCATCCTGTTTATTCACTTTCAGTTGTTGCGCGTAGACTTTAAGTTTTGAATCTCAGACAATCTTGTAATTGCAGATTTTATTTGGCTTTCTGTATGTTGTGAATCTTGGACTGGTGTTATTCATTTATTTGAAGACCAAAGTGGTACGGTAAATTTTTTCTTGATTTTGACATCTCACTTACCACATTCGTCTTGTGTACTACTTTTATTATAAAATTCAAAGATTTGTCATTGATCTTCGCCTGGTTGAATTGAAAAATCTAAAAGAAAAGGGAATTTAAAAGAGAATCTCATGCTAGGAATCTCACAAATCCTTGATGTTATGCTATTTAGATTTTCCGGTCTCTTACTAGTAACTAATTTTTGAAGGGAGAATGGGAATTGGAAAAAAAGTGTCTGATTTTAGAGTAGATTAATCTTACGCGCTTTCCTGTATGGAATCGGAGGACCGATTTTGCGATGATTGCTGGTGTGGGTCGGAGTACTTATGGTTTATATCTTCAAAATTTCAAGAATGCTGAACTAAAGCTATCTGTAGTCTAAGTTAATTGTGCACTTCGTCCCTGACGATACAATTAGGGGTGCTATTCTCTTAATTCTGATCTGCAAAATTCAAGCTATATATCAGGTGTTGATTTCAGATAATTGCTTGCAGCTTCCTTGGTGGGCCCTTTGCTTGATTTCTCTGTCTAAGAGAGTACACTCCATATTTGTGCTTCGATTGTTCAACGACTGTTTTGCCACAACACTTCTCCATTCCGCACTGGTTTCGTTTCTTTGCCAAAAGTGGCATCTTGGTTTAATTATTTTCAGGTAGCATAGATAATTTAACTTATTTTTTCGCCAGTATTTTTGGTGGCAGTATTGTCAGTTACCGTGGTCATATTTCTTAACTAAAGCTGTTGCAAACACTCCTTCTGTTAGCACAGTGGAGCTGTCTCAGTGAAGATGAATGTGCTCCTTTATGCTCCTCCCTTATTAGTACTCTTGCTGAAGGTGCTTAGCTTTTGATTTTAAATTTCTTAATAAGTTCCAGTATGAGAGTTTACATCTAAAGAAACTCTTAACCCTTGCCTGGAAAACCTTGAACTGCAGGCTATGGATATATTCGGGGTGGTATCTGCTTTAGCAGGTGCGGCACTGGTGCAGGTGCTAGTTATAATTATGTTTAGTTCAGTAACTGTTAATTGTTTAATAACTAACTCGAAGGATTTTAGTCTGCTTGAAAATGCTTTTTTTTTTTTTGTCACTATATTTGTGGGATATATGCTTGATTCATCCTTTTGAAGTTCTTAAATTATTTATTTCTGCCCCTTCACTTTATTCATTGTAAGAATGAGGGGCCACTTGAAAGTAATTAGCTGATTAAGTTTTTTTTTTATTTTCTTGCACCACCTCCGATGGATGGTCTGCAGATTCTCTTAGGGCTACCTTTCATCTTATCATATCCAATTGCATACATCTCGAGAGCCTTCAATCTTGGTCGCATCTTCATCCATTTTTGGTACTTCAACTGACCCCATAAATTTCTATCTACTGAGAATCTTACATATGTGATGCTTGATTGTTTTCAGTTTTCCAGCTTCAGATGTGATATATTTTCAAATTTTCTATTCAAGGTTACATCATTCAAAGTTGTTTGTTTAAACTATACAGATCAATGTACTCTAGTAACAACTTATAATTTTAGCATTATATATGTCGAATGGATTAGCATCAAACTCTGTGTGAGGAGTAGAGAGCACAGAGTATGAAACAAACTGCTGATGGATATCGTTGTGCTTTTGTTTTCCGATGAGATTCATACGAAAATAGCTTATGGGATCTGAAAAACTGCTGAATATTCCCGCCACACATCGGTTTCTTTCAACAACCTTGCCCTAGCTTTTTACAGATGATTGACTAGAGTCCCTCATGATAACTTGATAATTTGTCTGTGTAATTGAAAGATCAGAAGTTTATACGATTGTCTTCAATCTATCTTGTAATTATGAAAGACATGACTATGCTCATCTGTATTTTACAGGTCCGTTAATTTTAAGTTTGTTCCAGAACCTATTTTTGTTAGCAGAGGATTTGCGCTGTTTCTACTGGCTGCTCATCTCATTCTGCTTGCGATCTTTGCACATAATAGATGGTGTAGGTACGGACTTATGCTATGGTTTAATACTTAAGAGTTTAAATTGATTTAGAATCAATTGTAATTGCTATCTTAATCATGGTTAATAGAGCTATCATCAACACCACCCGTTCCTGCATCACTAGAACACCCCAGCAAAATAAGTTTGTAAAGTCCATTGTCAGGGGTTTCTCCTGGAATTTTTTATAAAGCGAAAGTGACTGATTATACTGTTATTTACCTAGATTACGACGGAAAAATAAACCTGACCAGTCTGTTGTATTCAACTTGGTGTCAGTATCTATTTCGACGGTTTTTTTATTGTGTTTCTTTTATTTTCTATTCTTATTTGTGCAGGCATGAAGGAGGTTTGTCCTCTCTCATTCATTCTAGATTCGCTCAACTGAAGCTCAGAACTGCTTATTTGAGTTCCTTTTCACTCAAGCAATTCAATAACAGTTCGTCTGTCATGGCTCTCAAAACAGAACGTAAGCAATAGCTAAGTCAGTTAAATAATTCCTTCCCTCTTTCACAGTTCAATTTGATACCTTTGTACGTGTCTGCGATTTTACTGTTCCTCCAGATATTGTAACAACTATGTTCGTTGGGAATTTCATTGGGATTGTATGTGCACGGTCTCTTCATTATCAGTTCTACTCTTGGTAAGTTCTCCACTTCTTTTCCCTTTACGTGTTGGGCTGTCTTGTTATCATAGAAAAAATATTAGCTGCACACTGATTAAGGGCCATAGAAGAACCAGTCTTAGTGTGTAAATTGCATTGAATAAATGATCTCAAGCGATTCCATAATTCCATACGTGGATGTTATATATGGTGATATTGGCTTCAAGAGTGGTTTAATTTTAGATCCAAACTCTTATGACATGTGCGCTTTCTTAATGCAGGTATTCCTACAGCTTACCATATTTATTGTGGCGAACAACGTTTCCCACATGGCTACGGTTGGTAACTTGTCCATCGAATTTGTTCCTTATTTTCATGGTTTTTTATACTCATTTAGAAAAGTGCTCTTTCCTGCAGTTTAATATTGTTCGTGGCAGTCGAGTTCTGTTGGAACATCTACCCGTCTAATGTTTACTCATCCTCGTTACTGCTCTGTACCCACCTAACTATACTAGTAGGCCTCTGGAAGGCATCACCCGAATACCCATACATTGCTGGTGCAAAACATAGATCGGCACCAAATCTAGAAAAGAAGGCTTAAGGCTAGCTGAAAACTTCAAGTTTCGATTTCATTTTTATGAAATGTTTGGATTTTGTTTTGGAACTTCTCTCGATGCTTATTTTTGTGGTGAAAAAATGAGATTTTAGCTGAAATTATTTGGTATTTTTTCTAAATATTTGACTCCCATTCATGCGTATGAACTACTATGAATACAAGTACTTAAGGCTTGATTCCACTTTTTACCAAACATGGAATGTGGTCTGTCTCCTCATCATTACTGACTCATTTCCAGCCACTCAAATCCACATTTAATTATAAAGAGACGAGGCTAAAAGTGTGAGTCTCACGCCAAATGAATGTTTCATCCCGATAGAATCAGATTTTATCAGTTCCTGAAAACAAATTTTGCCAGAATTCATTCGTTGACAATTTGATTTGACACTTGCAAATAATAATAATAATAACACCACAGCATCCACAAAATATGGATAAATTATACAGACTGTTCCAGCTGCCTTCTGAAATTTTGCAATTTCGCAGCAAATTTGTCGATCATCCAATAGAATTGTAAAGATTAATAAAAAAAAAAAACCAAATATAAAATTACAAATAATCATCATATATATAAAAAAAAACCAATAATAACACAGAACTTTAAATTTTCTGGTTGAAGGTAAACTGTATGTATAGAAACAAAATCTATCAATGGAACAAGCGATTTAACACAGCAAATGCGAGACGAGTGACGTACGTATATCAGATCTTTCAAATTCGAAAAAAAAAACACAATTATTCCCACAATCATACATACAGGTGTATTGTATATATGGTATATTAAAGAACAGATAAAAAAAAACGGAAGTAATTTATTCAACTCCTGCACTGTGTAGCGGCGGTGCACGACCGAGTATAGGGATTGGCTTGGGCACCGGGGCGGCAGTTGTAGTACGACGCGCCTCTCCTTGAGCAGGGGACAGAGTTCGCCTGAAGAGCGCCGTAGCTGATGTACTTTGTGGTGGCTAATATGCGCCGGTTGACTTCGGAATCCATGTCGAACTCTCCACCGTCGGCCATGCACTCAGCTATCGATCCTCGGCAGGTCTCAGGCTTGCTCATGGGTATCCAGCTGAATTCGCTGCCGCCTTCTGCGGATTGGAGAATGATCGCCGCCAGCAGCACGGTGGAGAGGAGGAGGGGGAGAAGCGGAGATCGCGCCATTGATTTTTTCCTTCTAAATATTAACAAAGAGCTTTTCTTTGTTTAATTACTTGGGAAACCAACCAATCTGGCTGTGGAAGCTCAATTTAAGTAGTTTGGAGTTCATAAATTGACCCCAGTATTCTCGTCATTCACAAAAATACCCTTCCGCGCTTTTCATTTTAATATTTTCTTTTATTTTTATTGCGCGATTTTCGTACCCTTTTTTTTAAAAAAAAAACACACACACACAGATATATATGTATACACACACAAACTATTAAATAAATAAATCAGTATGAGCATTGTTGCCGTAAATATTTTATTATTATTATTGAATTTACAATTTTTTTGTTGATAAAAGTAAACTGTTTTATGAAATTATTGTTTCTATTAATTTATTTATTATTATTCATTTTTGAACTTTTTTTGTTAAAAAAAACAGAATGTATTCCACCAACTGAAAACCAATGTGGAATATAGGTCGCATGCAACTTATAAATATTCAAGAGAAATGGTTGAAAATCGTATATGAGATGAGAGTTTCACAAATCCAAAGCTAATATATTGACTAATTTTTTCTTTAATATAAAAGTTAAAATAAATAATGAATGTATTATTTTCATTTTTCATGGTCGGCTACTCGGCTTATCCAAAAATATGAAGGAAAAAAAAAACATCTCACTGCCACAAATAATGCAACTTAGGGAAAATAGATAGATGATTTCTTTTTCCTTTCTTTTTAAAAGTAAAGCATCTACAGACTACAGCTAATGAATGTAGAGAGATTCTAAATTTTGGAGATTTCAAGTATGAAGTATCCCAATAAGGTGTATGTTGGGAAGTTGACCATTAAAGAAAATATATTATATTATTCTTTTGATTGGAAGTTGGAAGTCCCTTTAATATTTTATATTGAATGCATTGATCTTCTCAATAGAGAATTTTGTTTCGCTTGATGTAAAGTTGGAAACCATAAAGTTTGACATGGTAATGCTATTAAACAACAAAATATTTTTTCAGCAGCCACAACAAGTTGTTTGTTTGGTTTAAAAATTCTTGGACCCAATTATTATAAGAATTACATATAAACCTACTTCAACCATTAACCTAGCTAGCTATAAAGTGTCAATAAGATATTCTCACAAAGTGATGAGTATGTCTCTTGTTTAGTAATCTTATTGATCTATATTGATGAGACGAGTCGACTTCAATTCATATTTGTAGGAAAAAAGTAATATTTTTGACATGTATATAAAAAAATTATTTCAAGTATTTATATATCTACAACCTCTAGCAAAGCATTAGAGAACACAATTAGCTAATTTTCCGGCTCGAATAAAGAATTTCGGAAAAAAACACGATGAGGATGACGACAACGATGTCGTGTACACAATATTACATATTATAAAATGGCTTGGCAGCAGGCTGTTGGTCATATCCTTGTACCGATTCAAACGCGTCCTCATTGGTGTCGAGAAGTTGGATCCCTCAATTCACCAATCTTTCTTTACCTACCATGGAAAACGATACATTATGTCATATAATATATAATATTTATCTTTTATTTTGGTTCATAAATTGATATTTGATCTTAGAATATAATCACCTTTTGACATATTCAAGTGTATTAGGTGGTGCTGAGCTTGATTCTTAGATCTATTCTCAATTATAAAACATAATCAGAGTTTTGTGACAGTTTTAAAAAAAATGTCATGAATGTAATATGAAGATTTGTAATATGATATTATAATTATGCTTAATGTGAAATAAATAAATAATAAGTTTTTTTTAAAACTTGAGATATTTGATACCTGATCTTGATATGTCTTGTGTTTTAGAACATTATGTAAAAAGTTCGCGTTTTTTTTTTAATCTTTTATTTATCTATAAAAATAAGCTATACTGGGCCTTAATGGGCTAAATCTTGCCACCATGTGAATATATGGGCTTCATTTGCGCCCATTTATACTGAAAATTGGTTTCTGAAATATTCGTTGAATTCCCCCACTCGGTCCAAATTCCCAAATCAGCCTAATCCCTCGACTCTTTTTTCTTCTTCATGTGCCAAGAACTGCATCTCCATATCTCCAGTGTTATTTTTTTTATAAATATTTTGGATTTATATGATTTATATATTATTTTTGACGTCCTTTGAGGTATCGATAGATTTGGAACCAGTATTAAATCCTACGGTGACTAAGATGAGATGATTTCCAAGTTATTTTTCATCTGATTTGTCTTAGCCTTAGTCTAGCGCCTAGCTACTAGACTCAATGACTCATTGTGAACTTATACAAACATGATATCATCTTGAAAACGTGGTCGAAATAATAAGTAATAGTGTGAGATTCTTGCAATTTTAGAGTTAAATTTAATGGACTAATTTCCACAAGTACACCTTCAACAATCAATTTCACATTCTTTAATTTCAATAAGAGAAATTAATTTTGGTTTAACTCACTGAATCGCGAATATTATTTAGTACATATAACAAGCTTGTCTACACTCGACTAGTAGTCGAGTCAAATAGTACTTTAGAATAGGTAAGGATATTGTAATGAACTGGGCTGGCTCAGTTCATTCTTGAACTCATGATTTTCTGGTATCAGGATTGAGGGAACATTGCATTTATGACCTGGAGTGTAAGGTTCGAATCCTGGGGAGGGCAAAAACCCACCACCAGGGAGAGAAGATCATGAGTTCAAGAATGAACTGGGCCAACCCAATTCATTACATAAAAGGGCGCCCTTTTTTGTAATGAACTGGGCTTGCCCAGTTTATTACAGATATATTGTTTAAAAATCTCATCATATAGATATATATACATATATATATTTATGTATTCAATCTTTCAATAGCTTTGTATTTCAATCTTTAAAGTTTATCAATAAAATTATTCTTCGATCAATCCATCTGTCTACTCCTACATACCAAATGGCGGAACCAAGTAGAAGCTCACCCGGGCTTTAGCCCAGGTGGGCCCGAATTATTTTTTAATTTTGTATATAAAATTTTGAATAATTTTTGTTTAATTTGATGTTAGCCCGGGTAGTCCAATTCAAAATATTAAAAGATACGAGAGCTTAAAATTTTAGCTCGGGTAAATTAAAAATCTTGGGTCCGCCATTGTACATACTTACAATCATGCCTTTCCGTCGCTTCCATGTGCATATATTAAGACATATATATTACAAATAAATTAAAGGGTGTAAAAATATAAACATTATTGTTAATTGAATGAAATTTAAGGTTCGTTTGTGGATAAGGTCGATAGGTCATCAAAGGAGTACTTTGTGTGAAGTACAATTTGGTTGATTATTAGATACGATAAAAAAATATATTATATTATATTATATGATGTATACGGATCGGAGAATAAAGTTGCATAGAATAGTGGAGGACAACATAATATAGGAAAGGGCACGCGATGTGATACATTGCAAAACGAGAAAGCAATTAAAGACATTATGTGTGGAGTGGAAAAAAAGATGTCTTTATGCACTAATTTTACTCTGTCTGCCTACAATTATCTCAAGGTTAGAAAATCAGACCCTTTGCCAATACTTGTTGTCTAGCACTAACAATTTAAAGCAACCATTCCATTGCAAAACCAATCATTTTATACATTCTTATTATACATCTAAAAACAAAATTTTTATCTTATAATATTATTTTTACAAGAGAGCTCATACGTACAATGCTTATACATTCAAGATTTTTTTAGACGAAAACGCTTAAAGATTCAAGATTCAAACATAATTTTTTAGAGTTGTTAGCACTTGGATCAGATTTTTTTTTTTGTTTTTTGTTTTTAAAAACGCGAAAACATGTACATGGCCTCGATCGTCTTCCATCGACTGAAAAAGGGAAGAATATTTGTGGAGGATGCGGCGGGCAACAACCTTATTGGATCATGTCACGTATGAAAAGGAGATGCCTTTCTTTTTTTGGGGGAAAAACAAAAGAACGTATGATTTTGTGCTTTCACGTTGGATTTGGTTGAGAAGTTTCTCTCAAGAATTTGTTGAGGTAATACATATAAAGATAAGAAGATAAATGGTGCTTGTTCGAGTGAATAAAAGATAACCGCTATAATCTTTTAAATCGTATAAGCTAGTGTCCAAACGTTACGTACCACTCTCCTACTAGGGCTCCCAACAGATTTTATATTAATTACTAATCTATTATACATGATATGATATGATATGACCTGTCTGCTTCAAAAATATATTTGTTCTTCGGTGCAATCTCGATCCGGGATATAATATCTTTTCCAAGCACATAAAAATACCACCAAACATTACCTAAATTAACTTGTAAAAGATAAATGTGCATTGGTGCATGGTTTGCCCCCACAATGATCGCTACGGAAAGGCAAAGATATCTTGCTCCAAAATACATTTTTCTGGTGCATACACATTTACAGCTTGTTTATTAAAAAAGTAGTTGAGCATATTGTTGTGTGTAATAATTATCCATGTTCGGTAAATCGATCGAACAATGACACTTGACTTATATTGTGCGGTTTAAAAGATTTGAATTGCATTATATATTATGATAAAGCGGCAAACGCTCGGTCCTAAAATGAGGTCTAAGTGTTTCAATCAGATAAAAGAGTTTGAATTCTGTTTCAAGTGGCTCACACGTCAATCACACCAAGTACGTACGAGCATGGCAAGCTAGAACTGATACCTAAAGCAAACAAGATTTTATCCTTGTCTGCATGTTTCTTCTACATGCATGCACCTGTTTTTCTAATATCTCTTAAAAAGGACGAATTTAATTGTGTATTGTCTATCTTGTCCTTAGGTTTATTTATTGCTTTAAATTAGTTTTCATTTATTGTGTATTATATTGACAATGATGTCCTTTAATTGATTGTTTTTACTTTTGGCAAACTCATTGTTTCAATTTTAAAAATTATCTTATCTAATATATCTTAAAAATTGAGAGTTCAATTGTGTTTTGTCTATTTGTCCTTAGGTTTATTTATTGATTTAAATTAGTTTTCATTTTTGTGTGTTATATTGACAATGATGTCCTTTAATTGATTGTTTTTACTTTAATTTTCAAATATTGTTATCGAAGTTAGTTTGTCGTGTATTAATATTTCTCAAAATATAAAAAAAAATAGATAAAATTAATTTTAATATTTATTATATTAAAAAAATTATTTTATTAATTACAGGAGGATGTATTATTAAATATAAAATTATAAAAATCTTTTCTAATACTAAATTTTAAGAATTTTTTTCTTTTATTCCAAAGTTTAATAAAATTTTGTTAATAAAATATTTTAAAATTCCAATATTATATAGTAAAATATTGTGACGATATTTTAAAATATTAAAATTTTTGAAAAAGTTTAGTTGTTGAAAATTGAAATATAAAACAAAATTTTTGTAAGTGAAATTTTTTAAAGGCAATATTTTATTATTTAAGAAATGATATTATAAAATAAATTTTGTTTAATATTAAGTTAAGTAAGAAATGTGGAGTGTTATTGACATTTTTTGGAGTATAATAACACATACCTTTGATTTATTGTGTGTGTTAAATTTTTATTTATCTAATATGTCTTAAAAAGAAAGAGTTTAATTGTGTATTGTCTATATTGTTCTTGGGTTTATTATATTGCTTTAAATTAGTCTTCAATTTGCATTTGATTTATAGGGTGTGTTATATTTTTATTGAAGTGTTTAATTTATTTTCTCCAAATGGTGAAAATGGATGAAGAATGAAGAATTTGTTGGATAGTAAAACGTGGATGTATTTGTTATGACTAATCTTTTATTCTCAAGATTATGCGTTATATATATTAATTTTTTAATATATCTTATAAAAAAAGAGTTTAATTGTGTATTTCTATATTGTCATTGAATTTAATTTATTTTTTTAAATTAATCTTTTAATATATCTTAAAATTAGAGAGTTTAATTTTGTATTGTTACTATTGTCTATATTCTCCTTGGGTTTATTTTATTTTTTAAATTAGTCTTCGATTTGCATTTGATTTATTGTGTGTGTTAAATTTTTATTTAAGTGTTTAATTTATTCTCTCCAAATGGTGAAAATGAACGACATCAACATATTTTGAGGTTCAAGAATGGAGAATTTTTTACAATAAAATGTCGACGTATTTGTTATGACTAATCTTTTATTCTCAATAAATGTGTTATATTTAGTAATTTTCTAATATATATCTTAAAAAAAATAGTTTAATTGTGTATTATCGATATTGTCCTTGAGTTTAATTGATTGTCTTAAATTAATATTCAATTTGTATTTGATTTATTGTACATGTGTGTTAAATTTTTGTTCAAATGTTTAATTTGTTTCCTCCAATCTATCTAATCTAATCTAATATCTAATATATTTTTTTTAAAAAAAATTTAATTGTATATTGTCTATATTATCCTTGAGTTTATTTTATTGCTTTAAATTAGTCTTCAATTTGCATTTGATTTATTGTGTGTGTTAAATTTTTATTTAAGTGTTTAATTTGTTTTTTTTCAAATGGAGAAAATAGATGAAATCAACATATTTCGAGTTTCAAGAATGGAGATTTTGTTGTACAACGAAACGTCGACGTATTTGTTATTACTAATATTTTATTCTCAATATTATGTGTTATATATAATAATTTTAGAATATATTTTAAAAAGGAAAAGTTTAATTGTGTATTATTTATATTGTCATTGAGTGTAATTTATTTCTTTAAATTAGTTTTTATTTTGCATTTGATTTATTGTGTATGTTAAATTTTTGTTTAGTGTTTAATTTATTTCTCCAAATGACGAAAATGGATGATGTCAACATATTTCGAGGTTCAAAAATGGAGAATTTGTTGGACAGTAAAACATCGACGTATTTGTTATGACTAATCTTTTATTTTCAATATTATGTGTTATATAATAATTTTTAATTTGTGTTAAATTAAGTTTTTGTTTTGTTTTTCGTGTTTATGGTTGATATTCTCATTTATAATATGTGTTTTTATACTTGTATCTTTTTTTTTTCAGTTTTTCAAAGAAATTACATCAAAATGGTCTATAAATCAGGGATCCTGGTATTTAGATTTTAATATTCAGATTTTTCAAAGATAAAATATATTTTGGTTCACATATACATATATATATATATATATATTTGAAAACTAAATATATTTTATGTCTCTTTAACTTCTTATAAACTCTATCTTAAAATATCGTATATCACGTGCAACGCACGTTAAACTTACTAATGCAATAAAAAAAGTGAGTTAATTAATTTGTAACTAACATATTGCATTTGATCAGATATGCAAGCTAGCTTAAGTATTTCCCAGGTGGGAAGATCAATAAATTTCTCATTGCGTGTAAGGACCCGATATTAATATATTAATTAATTTGTGTGTTAAAAATATGTATTTATAAATATCGGTTTATAGACGATATTAAAATGAATATGTTATTAATAGAGCACACAGGAGTTGAAATAACTCGAACCGGGTCAAGTTTGAACCCCGAATGAATAAAATAAGACACACATTAAAGCAATACATATCTAATTAAATAGATATGGATATATATATTCAGACTGTTTCTCTCTACTCCATCCGCCTGCATCGCGTCTCGCGTCTTCTTCTTCATTTCTTTTGTTTCTTTTCTTCAAATTTTCCTATCGCTTCAAATCTCCATATCTCCTTCGTTTTTGGCCGGATTTCAAAAGTAAATATAGTTCTGGAATCCTCTCGACGAGAGCTATCTTTCGGTACCTATATTTCATATTTTTATTGAGATTTCCGGAAACCCATCGCACCATCCGCCGTCGTTCGCCGCCGTTTGCCACCGCCGATCGTCGCCGGAGTTTAGGGGTAGGTTGTGTTAGTTGGTTAGACCTTTAATTCCAAGCTTTGAGGTTATTTTCAGTAGTTAGGGTTTCGAATTTTGGGAATTTTGATTCGATAATTGATATTTGATTTATTATTGGTTGTATGTATTATATCGGACTCGATTGGAGGTATTGGCTATTTTTCAAAAATTATTGGAGCATTATTTCGAATTTCCAGATTTATTTTATTGGGAATTTCGAATTTTAGAAGTCTTGAAATCAAGTTTTAGATGTTTTGATGTGTTAGAATTGATATATATAATATTCAAAAATTTTGGGAATTTTTTGGAAATATTCAGAATCTGAATATGTTGATATTTCGACTTTTAGAGTCATTTATCGAGATTTAGACATGGATAGGATGACTGAATATGAAATATGAATATTTGGAACTGTTAGTTTGATTTTTAAACTTAGTTCCGATAATTGTCAGATTTGTAAACGAAAATAGGAATTGATGTGAAATAAATGGTTTTTCACAGGATTGGAGTATTCGAATATTACTTGAGATATTTCTGTGGTAATTAAGTATTGGTTGAGGTACGTATGAGCTGTTTATATTACGACGCCTATAATGGCATGTAATGATATTAAGTATTTTGTAATGAGTGATAACGTGTTTTATGTGCTTATGTGGATTATATGATTGCATTCACTCATTTTACTAATTTTTCATAGCACGTTGAGCCTTGACTCCTTTGATTGCTATTGATATTGATCTCTTGAGATGTATTGAGTCATCGATGGAGCGAGTGACATTATTTATTGCACTCCTGAGTTAGCACGAGACCGAGCGGGTAGCAACCGTGCTCTCGATGCTACGTACGACACTCCTGATGACAGCATGAGGCTGGACGGGTCGCTCCTGTCACCCTCCGATGCTACGTGTATGGATTAGCAGTGATGATTCGAGGTCTGCTGCGTTCCTGGCACGGGTGGCCACTGAGTTTATTGTGATACGATTATTTGGACTCCTTTTGGTATCCCTTATTTCATTGATACCTGTCACGCATTACATTGCATTTCATTGCATTGTACTTGATTTTATTCATGTCAGATATATTTGTCGTAATTTTTATAGTTCGTCGTACTGGGGTCCGACCCCTGTTTTCTTTTTATGATGTGGTTGTTTGTGATTCCATAGCAGGTTATCCAGGGGGATTTGACGCATCTGGTGGAGCGTCATCTAGTGGTACCCAGTGAGGCGAGCGTGGAGTCGAGTTCCTAGATATATGTATATATATCAGTTTAGCGAGTTTTATATTTGCCGGGGTGATGCCCTGTGTATCTGTATAAATAGTTTTGGACCTTGTTTTGAATTGTTATTTGTGTGATCGAGTCTTGCCGGCTCTGCATGTGTTTAGTCCTGGCCAGTGCGGCTATAGGTTTGTAAATTGGAGTTGTGACTCTATTTTCGAGTATATATTGCTGGTTGTGTTGTACAGGTTTTTGGGATGTCCTATTTACGAATAGGTCATGCCGAAATTTCTGTAGGCCCAAACGCAAATTTTTAACTCGTTTTCGCTGTTTACATTAATTAATCCTGGTTGTTTGATCATTAAATATTAAATCAGGACACGGGCCCTTTCATTTGGTATCAGAGCGTATACTGGGATATGCTCGAATTAGAGTCTAGGACACTCGAGTTTAGACACTAACAAAATGGTTGCGTATGTGTGTGACTACTTGTTCTTACGTGACGTACTTGTGGTGTTTATTTTTGAACGTATTTGTTAGAACCAGTAGTTCTTGGCTTTAGAATTAGTTTATGAATTCTATTAGAACTCTGAGTTCCTATCATAGTTTTCTGTTTGTTAAGATATTTTTGCCTGTATTTAAATCCTTGTGTCTTGTAGAATGGCACCAGGAGGAAGAGGTAGAAAAGGGAAGGAAGTTGTAGAAGAGTCTGCAGCGGAAAATGTTAGAAATCTTGATGATATTGTCAGGGAAAGACGTGGTCGACCAGCTGTTCAGCCTCCGAAAGATGTGGAATTAGAGGTGGAACAACAACCACGGGTAAATCCTGACAAAGGAAAAGCGATTCAGGCTGAGGCTGATCCAGTAGCCCAATTGACTGAGAAAATGGGAGGAATACGATTAATAATTTCTCAATTTCAGGAGTTGCGTCCGCAAAAGTTCTTTGGCAATGAAGGAAGTGAGAAAGCTGCTAGTTGGTTGAAAAGTCTCAACAATATGTTTAATGGATTAGAATATCCTGATGACATTCGACTGAAGTTAGTTCCTTTTCAGCTGAAAGACCGAGCGCAACTGTGGTGGGAAACGACAGCAGAAACACTTTCTGATTCTGGTGAAAAGATCACATGGGAAGTATTTTGTAAGCAGTTTGCACAAGAATATGCACCACCATCATAATATTCTGCTAAAGAAGATGAATTTAATCTGTTGGTGCAAGGCAATAAATCTGTTGCTGAATATGCTTCTCAATTTTCTGCTCTTTTGCCTTATGTCCCACATGTTGCAAAGAATGATCGATCAAAGCTTTCACATTTTCTGAAGGGGCTTACACGAACGATCCATACGTTGGTAACTACTGGAACTCCATCGACTTATATGAAAGCGGTAGAAAAGGCAAAGAAAATTGAAGCAAGTCTACTCAGGGGTGAACCACAATCAATCCCAGCATCTGTTCCTCAAGGAGCTGGAAGCAGTTCACAGACACCAATGGGTTTACCTTCATATCAGCCTACGCAATCTTCTCAGCAAGCGAAAAGGCCTTGGTTTAAAGCTAGAGGGAAGCCATTTAAAAAGAAACCACAGTCTAGTTCCTCCAATTCCAGTGGTAGTCGTGGTCGAAGTTCAGTTGGATCGTCTGGGAGAGTGTACTGTGACAGATGTGGTGGTAATCATTTGAGTGCACATTGTACAGGATTTCCAGGAACTTGTTATACTTGTGGGCAGGCTGGACATTCGTCTCGAGTATGTCCAAATGCTGGAAGACAGCAATTTCAGCCACAACAGTTTGGCCAGTTTTCTGGACGACCATCATTCAGACCATATGCTCCTGTACCACAGTTTGCTCCTACACAGCCTTATATTCCAGTACAGTCCACTCAGCAGCCTAGGTATCCATCTCCTCAGAGTCAGCAGCGTTTTCCAGGTCCACAGCAGGCTCAAGTCCATGCTATGACTCAAGATCAGGCACAAGATGCACCTGGGGGAGTTATTGCAGGTATTTGTTATATTTTTTAGTATCCTGCACGTATCTTGATAGACACAGGAGCATCTCATTCATTTTTATCTGTTACATTTGCTGATGAGCATGAGATTGCTTTTACTCCGTTATTGGATGCTGTGTCTGTTGCTACTCCTGCTGGTGTTTTCTTGATGTCTAATGAGATAGTTTTGAATTGTGTGATTAGATTTGAGGATAAGATAATGATAACCAATCTAATCAAACTAGCTATGTCTGATTTTGACTGTATCTTGGGTATGGATACACTGATGAATTATAGAGCTACGGTTGATTGTTTCCATGGCATTGTGAGATTTAGACCGTATTATGGCAATAAGTGGAATTTTTATGGTAGTGATTCACAATCTCGCATTCCATTAGTATCGGCAATGGAAATGTTTAGATTATTGTCGATAGGAAATGAAGGATTTATGATTTATGCTCTTGATGCGATGAAGGAAGAGAAATTGAAAGTTTCAGATATTCCTGTCGTTAAGGATTTTCCTGATGTATTTCCTGATGAGATTCCGGGTTTTCCGCCTCAAAGGGAAATAGATCTTAGCATTGAATTAATGCCAGGGACAAGTCCTATTTTCCGAGCTCCATATCGATTAGCTCCAGCAGAATTGAAAGAACTCAAGACGCAATTGCAAGATTTGCTGGAAAAAGGTTATATTAGACCAAGTGTATCACCTTGGGGTGCTCCAGTCTTGTTTGTGAAGAAGAAAGACGGAACGATGAGAATGTGCATCGATTATCGGCAATTGAATCAGGCTACTGTGAAGAATAAGTATCCTCTGCCACGAATTGATGACTTGTTTGATCAGTTGCAGGGTACATCTGTATATTCTAAAATTGATCTTCGTTTTGGATATCATCAACTTCGAGTTCGAGAGGAAGATGTTTCCAAGACAGCATTTCGAACGCGTTACGGACATTATGAATTCTTAGTTGTGCCTTTCAGGTTGACTAATGCTCCAGCGGTTTTTATGGATTTAATGAATCGTGTGTTTCGGGAGTTTATAGATCGATTTGTTATCGTTTTCATTGATGACATTTTGATTTATTCTAAGTCAAGGAAGGAGCATAAAGAACATTTAACATTAGTTCTTCAGACACTCAGAACATCACAATTATATGCTAAGTTTTCGAAGTGTGAATTTTGGCTGGACAGAGTATTATTTCTAGGACATGTGATATCAGCACAAGGAGTATCTGTCGATCCTAGTAAAATTGAAGTTGTTCTTAATTGGTCTCGACCAACCAATGTCTCTGAGATTCGTAGTTTTTTGGGTTTGGCTGGATATTATAGGCGTTTCATCAAGGGATTTTTCGAAATAGCTAGGCCTATGACTATATTGACACAAAAAGATCGACGTTTTGTGTGGACTGAGGAATGTGAAGCTAGTTTTCAGACTTTGAAAGAGAAATTAACTACGGCTCCAGTACTCGCATTACCTTCAGGCTCAGGTGGATTTGTTGTCTGTACAGATGCTTCTTTGAATGGACTGGGTTGTGTTTTGATGCAAAATGGACGCGTGATTGCGTATGCATCTCGTCAATTGAAACCACATGAGACTCGTTATCCAGTTCATGATTTAGAATTGGCTGCCATTGTGCATGCATTGAAAATATGGCATCATTATCTGTACGGTGAGCAGTTTGTGATTTATTCCGATCATAAGAGTCTGAAATATTTATTCACACAGTCTGATTTGAATATGAGACAACGTCGATGGTTGGAATTACTTAAGGATTTTGACTGTGATATTCAATACCAGCCAGGAAACGTGAATCAAGTTGCAGATGCTTTGAGCAGAAAAGTTCATACTAAGATGTTGGCATCTTTAACTATTTCTAAAGTTCATGAGCATTTGAGAACTTCAGGATGGACTTATCGAGCTAAAGGTAATCATTTCATAGTTTCATCTATTCAAGTTGAACCACGAATAATTTCAAAAATCAAAGCAGCACAAAAGACTGATCCATATATTCATCATTTGAAAGAATTAACTCCAGCTGGTCAGTCAGGGAAATTTCTTGTTACTTCTGATGGATGTTTGCGTTATAATGGTAGACTTGTGGTTCCGAATTTGATAGATTTGAAAGACGATATACTACGAGAAACTCATTGTAGTCGACATAGTGTACATCCTGGAATTAGAAAGATGTATCATATCTTGAAAGCCCATTACTGGTGGGAAGGTATGAAGAATGATATTTCTGATTTTGTGGCTAAGTGTTTGACGTGTCAACAAGTTAAAGCTGAAAGAATGAGACCAGGTGGTATGTTACTTAGTCTTGAAGTACCACAGTGGAATTGGGAACACATTACTATGGATTTCGTGACACACCTACCTCGATCTAATCGTGGTTGTGATGTCATTTGGGTTATTGTGGATAGATTGTCTAAATCTGCCCATTTTATTCCATATGATCGTACGTGGACATATACGAAAATGGAAAAAATGTACATTGATCAGATAGTGCGATTGCATGGTGTGCCAGTTACTATAGTATCAGACCGTGATCCCAGATTTACTTCTAAGTTTTGGTCTAGTTTTCAATCAGCTTTGGGTTCTAAATTTGCCATGAGTACTGCCTATCATCCACAGACAGATAGTCAATCTGAAAGGACTATTCAGACACTTGAAGATTTATTACGAGCTGTTGTGATGGATTTTAGTGGTGGTTGGCAAGAATCTTTAGCTCTGGTGGAATTCTCTTACAATAATAGTTATCAAGTATCTATCGGGATGACACCATTTGAAGTCTTGTATGGCAGAAAATGTAGATCTCCGATCTGTTGGGAAGAAGTAGGAGAACGACAGTTGTCAGGACCAGAGTTTATTCAAGAGATGAAAGAAAAAGTTGAACTGATCAGGAAAAGAATGAAAGCAGCCCAGGATCGTCAAGCCAGCTATGCTAATAAAACAGACGTAGACCATTAGAATTTCAGGTTGGCGATTTTGTTTTCTTGAAAGTATCACCATTTCGTGGTACTATGAGATTTGGGCGTAAAGGAAAATTAGCTCCTCGTTATATCGGTCCATACGAGATTGTTGAGAAGATTGGTATTTTAGCGTATCGTTTGAACTTGCCGCAGAGTTTGTCTGCGATACATGATGTATTTCACGTATCTATGCTGCGGAAGTATGAACCAGATCCTTCTCATATCTTGAGGGCTGATGATGTGGAGTTGGATAGTTCCCTTAGCTATGTTGAGTATCCAGTGCAGATTCTTGATCGTAAAGAAAAGCAACTGAGGAACAAGACGATTCCTTTGGTTATGGTGGAATGGAGTAGACATGGGAGAGAAGAAGCTACATGGGAATTGGAGTCTCGAATGCGTCAAGAATGGCCTCATTTGTTTGACAATGTCATGAATTATGCCATGTACTCTGATTTCCCTATGTACTATCAGTGATAGATGCTTGACTATGTGTATAAGTTTGATGTGTGTTTGATTTCGAGGACGAAATCTTGTTTTAATAGGGGGAGAAATGTAAGGACCCGATATTAATATATTAATTAATTTGTGTGTTAAAAATATATATTTATAAATATCGGTTTATAGACGATATTAAAATGGATATGTTATTAATAGAGCACACAGGAGTTGAAATAACTCGAACCGGGTCAAGTTTGAACCCCGAATGAATAAAATAAGACACACATTAAAGAAATACATATCTAATTAAATAGATATGGATATATATATTCAGACTGTTTCTCTCTCCTCCATCCGCCTGCATCGCGTCTCGCGTCTTCTTCTTCATTTCTTTTGTTTCTTTTCTTCAAATTTTCCTATCGCTTCAAATCTCCATATCTCCTTTGTTTTTGGCCGGATTTCAAAAGTAAATATAGTTCTGGAATCCTCTCGACGAGACCTATCTTTCGGTACCTATATTTCATATTTTTATTGAGATTTCCGGAAACCCGTCGCACCAGCCGCCGCCGTTCGCCGCCGTTTGCCACCGCCGATCGTCGCCGGAGTTTAGGGGTAGGTTGTGTTAGTTGGTTAGACCTTTAATTCCAAGCTTTGAGGTTATTTTCAGTAGTTAGGGTTTCGAATTTTGGGAATTTTGATTCGATAATTGATATTTGATTTATTATTGGTTGTAGGTATTATATCGGACTCGATTGGAGGTATTGGCTATTTTTCAAAAATTATTGGAGCATTATTTCGAATTTCCAGATTTATTTTATTGGGAATTTCGAATTTTAGAAGTCTTGAAATCAAGTTTTAGATGTTTTGATGTGTTAGAATTGATATATATAATATTCAAAAATTTTGGGAATTTTTTGGAAATATTCAGAATCTGAATATGTTGATATTTCGACTTTTAGAGTCATTTATCGAGATTTAGACATGGATAGGATGACTGAATATGAAATATGAATATTTGGAACTGTTAGTTTGATTTTTAAACTTAGTTTCGATAATTGTCAGATTTGTAAACGAAAATAGGAATTGATGTGAAATAAATGGTTTTTCACAGGATTGGAGTATTCGAATATTACTTGAGATATTTCTGTGGTAATTAAGTATTGGTTGAGGTACGTATGAGCTGTTTATATTACGACGCCTATAATGGCATGTAATGATATTAAGTATTTTGTAATGAGTGATAACGTGTTTTATGTGCTTATGTGGATTATATGATTGCATTCACTCATTTTACTAATTTTTCATAGCACGTTGAGCCTTGACTCCTTTGATTGCTATTGATATTGATCTCTTGAGATGTATTGAGTCATCGATGGAGCGAGTGACATTATTTATTGCACTCCTGAGGTAGCACGAGACCGAGCGGGTAGCAACCGTGCTCTCGATGCTACGTACGACACTCCTGATGACAGCATGAGGCTGGACGGGTCGCTCCTGTCACCCTCCGATGCTACGTGTATGGATTAGCAGTGATGATTCGAGGTCTGCTGCGTTCCTGGCACGGGTGGCCACTGAGTTTATTGTGATACGATTATTTGGACTCCTTTTGGTATCCCTTATTTCATTGATACCTGTCACGCATTACATTGCATTTCATTGCATTGTACTTGATTTTATTCATGTCAGATATATTTGTCGTAATTTTTATAGTTCGTCGTACTGGGGTCCGACCCCTGTTTTCTTTTTATGTTGTGGTTGTTTGTGATTCCATAGCAGGTTATCCAGGGGGATGTGATGCATCTGGTGGAGCGTCATCTAGTGGTACCCAGTGAGGCGAGCGTGGAGTCGGGTTCCCAGATATATGTATATATATCAGTTTAGCGAGTTTTATATTTGTCGGGGTGATGCCCTGTGTATCTGTATAAATAGTTTTGGACCTTGTTTTGAATTGTTATTTGTGTGATCGAGCCTTGCCGGCTCTGCATGTGTTTAGTCCTGGCCAGTGCGGCTATAGGTTTGTAAATTGGAGTTGTGACTCTATTTTCGAGTATATATTGCTGGTTGTGTTGTACAGGTTTTTGGGATGTCCTATTTACGAATAGGTCATTCCGAAATTTCTGTAGGCCCAAACGCAAATTTTTAACTCGTTTTCGCTGTTTACATTAATTAATCTTGGTTGTTTGATCATTAAATATTAAATCAGGACACGGGCCCTTTCATTGCGTAACATAGAATTAAAGCTCGCATGTATCTCCATGGCATGCTAAAACTTGGCTCAACTCTATTGTATCTCACCTTTATCTTGTAACCTTGAATTAGAGCTTAAGTTTGAAAATATGAATCGTGAAAAATCCATGTGAAATATGATAGCAAATGCAAATCATATCTAATTAATATAAAGTCGTCATATATATATCTTGCTTTATTTTATTCCATGATTTTTTTTTTGTGGGACATGGGAAGCTTGTTTTATTTTTATTTTTATTTTTTTAATAGATACTCCAACTTCCTAAACACATTTTAATGTCAATTGCTTTAAACCGTGAACTTTATGAGAAAAAAAATAGTATATTATAATATTTTGGATAAATTATGGGTGAATTAGAAATCAGTCCCTAAATCCAAACATATATATGTTTTCAGTCCCTTGTCAGTAAAAAATTTGTTTAAACTCCTTGGGCCCACATTTTTTTTTCGGATGAAAATCGGTACAAAACATTGAAAATATGGTACGAATGCATGATATTCGAGCACTAATTGTTCAATATCGAGTACAAAAAATAAGATTTTGAGTATAAAATCTGAACATCATTACTAATATGAACTTTAATATATGTTTGAATACTAAAAAAATCATACAAAGTCGGTACAAAATAATAAAAATATGGTACGAATACATGATATTGAAGAACTAATTATTCAAGACCAGGTATAAAAATAAGATTTTGAGAGTAATTCGTATCATCTTTATTAAAATTAACTTGCAATATATGTTTGAATACTCAAAAATAATAAATTTGTACCAGATCTAACACATTTGGTACTCAAAAATCATATATTAATATCATATTTTCAATGTTTTGTACCGATTTCCATCAAAATAAGATAAATGTGTCATTAATATCAATATTTTCTTAGTACTCAAAAATAATATATTTGTACCAGATCTACCACAGTTGATACTCAAATATCGTGTATTTGTACCATATTTTTAACGTTTTGTACCGAATTTTATCAAAAAAATTATGTGGACCCAGGGAGTTTAAACTATATTTTTCTGACAAGGGACTGAGGATGAAATTGTGTTTGGGTTTAGGGACTGATATCTAAATTGCTGATAAATTATCTATCTGTTATACTAATAATCGGTTGTCACGTCATAATTACAAATATGTCACACCATTTGAACACGTACACGACAATCTTATAAAAAAATCCGAGAGAATGTGTTGTAGAGAATATTTTCCGAACTTTATAAATGAAATATGCAATTTGTAATTTAACTCTTACAATATTAAACATAATTTTTTTTAAAAACATATATTTGATATGAGAAAGCTGGTTTTTTCTTAAACAGGCACGCGTATCAATTTCTGGATTGTATTCCTTTGTACGATTAAAAGGACATATGAGTTAGTCTCTTAGTCAACATGAACCAGGTGCTGTCTGCCGTAATGCCGATTAGAAGGATATATAAAACAGTGGAAATTTGTGAAAAGATCATCGCTTTTTCTTACGTCAGATTCACTTTGGAACAAGAAAAAAAAAAAGAATAGTTTATAAATTAATGTGGCTGGAATTTATATATATGCTGATTATTTATTTAAGGAAAAATTGTAATTTTGATCCTGTATTTTTGTCATTTTGTGATTTTGGTACTCAATATTTTCATATTTCAGATTTAGTCTTTCATGTTTCGATTTTTGGCAATTTCGATCTTTTTTCTTCGAAAATGATGACGTGACACTGTACACGTCAGCTCCACATCAGCACTGCATTGGTGCCACATCAGCGCCACATCGGAAAAATGACTAAAATTATCAAAAAAATAAAGATAGCGGACTAAAACTGAAATCTGAAAATGTAAAGGATCGAAATCGCAAAGTAACAAATATACAGGACCAAAAAAACAATTTTTTTTTTATCTAATGAGAAGCTATATAAAATAATCATCAATATTTATGTTGGGAAAACAAATTGAAAGGGTTTTAATTAAGCAAGTCGATCATCAAAGTTTGGTCTTATTATTAGTACCAACGATATCCTATTCCGTATAAAAAATATCAAACGACATATCAATAATATCTGATGTCGTGTTGGATGATAATATGATGTTGAATAGTGGAATGATACTCTCGTACCTATTACACGACAATATACTGACGTGGTCGAGGAACCTAGCTAGCGATCATTTCACAAAAAGATTAATTCACTGTGCATATATTACAATGTCACATGCCATATATACAATATTGGCTAGCTCTTTATATATAGACCAGCATGTATATATTAAATCCTCAGAAGAAACAAAACCATTTAGAGAGTAAAATGTATGTTATTTAGAAAAATCCCCCGAACATTAATTCATATACTAAAAATTTTCCCTTGCTAGCTCAACGTATCAATTAGTGTTCTATTTAATCGAGATGGAGGGAGAGAAATTGGAGTACAAAGGTGAGGAAGCATTGAAGGAGCTTGAAAGACTAACATCAAATGCAGATGAAGTCCAAGAAGAAATACTGGAAAAAATCTTGGAACAAAATCGGGATACCGAGTATCTGAACAAATATATGGGCGATTCGTCCTCCACAAAGATTGTATCCCAGTTCAAGAAAAATGTGCCCATTATCACGTACAAGGATATTAGGCCTTACATTATAAGGATTGCGAATGGAGAAGATTCGAGTCTTATTACTGGCCACACCATCACAGAATTGTTGTGCAGGCAAGTTTTTTCATGCATTAAATGAAAGGAAAAATATATACTGGTAGTTTTTAGTATTAATTGATGGATTTTTGCACGTAAATTTGCAGCTCGGGTACGTCTGAGGGAGAACCGAGGTTGATGCCGTCGATCGCTGGGGACCTTGATCGTCGGACGTTTTTGTATAATCTCATCACGCCTTTAATCAACCAGTTAAGAGGAATGCGATGGTTTACCTTTTGTTACTTCTTTTCATGAACATATTATGTCACGTAACTTAATTAATTAGTGCATGTGTACGTGTATGTATATCTAATAATATTTAAATACGTCGCTGATTCATATCATGTCTTTTCAAAAGTATAAAAATTATAATATATAATAAATTGAACTCGTAGGGTCGTCAATATATGCATTATAAATTTGGTTCTCCAAATAATCAAGTTTTAGTCTTATCTATATAGTTAATTAGGTTTTTTTTTTTTTACACTTAACTCTGTTTTTACAGGAATTATCAATTTCAGCCCATACATTAGCAATTTGGCAAAAATTGAACCAAATGTGGAAAAATAAATACATTTTGATTATTTAGAGGATTAAAGGTCTATTTATATATGGATAGACCAAATCATAGAGTCAAATTTCGATTTTTACCTTAAAACAATGTTTATCGTCGTTGCTTTGTATTTTCTTTGAAAACTCTCCGGCCGTGTGCTTGTACAGGATGATTTCAATTTTCAAATGAATTGATCGACTCATCATGATCTCGTAAAATAAAAATATAAAAAATGTTTCTCCCTCCCGCTGTAGCATAAAATTAATGTCTCCTTATCAGCATGCATGCATGTTTTTGGAAACAGGTACGTATTGGGTTTGGACGAGGGCAAAGCCATGTACCTCTACTTCGTGAAAGCCGAGACCTCAACTCCCTGCGGCTTGCCGGCTCGCACCGTGCTAACCAGCTACTATCGGAGCCGCCACTTCCAGCACCGACCTCAAGACATTTTCAACGATTTCACAAGCCCCAACGCCACCATTCTCTGCTACGACAGCGACCAAAGCATGTACTGTCAGTTACTCGCCGGGCTAATACACCGCCGCCAAGTCCTCCGCCTCGGCGCTGTCTTCGCCTCCGCCCTCCTCCGAGCCATCTCCTTCCTGGAACACCACTGGCGTGATTTCTGCCGCGACATCCGCACCGGGAAACTCGGTGCCACCATCGACGAACCCGAATGCCGGTACGCCATGTCGGGTGTCTTAGATGGGCCCCATCCTGATCTGGCAGACGATATCGAGCAGATATGCGGCGAGACGGATTCGTGGATGGGGATAATATGTCGTCTGTGGCCTAACGCGAAGTTCATCGAGGCCGTGGTGACGGGGTCGATGTCGCAGTATGTCCCGGCGTTGAGATACTACAGCGATGAGAAGCTACCGTTGATATGTACGATGTATGCATCGTCGGAGTGCTATTTCGGGGTGAATTTGAGGCCATTGTGCGATCATAGGGAAGTCTCTTTCACGTTGTTGCCAAATATGGGATACTTTGAGTTCATACCATTAGGAGAAAACGGGACATTTTCAGTGGATTTTGAAGATGATGAAATAAGGGTGGCTCCAAGCAGACTCGTGGAGTTGGTGAATGTCAAACTTGGGTGTTACTATGAACTCGTCGTTACTACATTTTCAGGTCACCTTTTCTTTTATATTTTATTTATAAAATTCATAATTAACTTGTATATTATATATTTTGATGCGAGTCCTTACAAAAAAGAAGTTTAAGACATGAAGATAACTTCTCAACCGAGCACTGCTTTCTAAAATTTCTCTCAAATACATACTACCGAAATGTTGATAATCAACCGATTCTAATTGTGATTTCTTGCAGGATTAAACCGTTACCGCATAGGCGACGTACTCCAAGTCACCGGATTCCACAACAAAGCTCCCTCCTTCCGATTCATCTGCCGCCGCAACGTGGTCCTCAGCATCGACAACGACAAGACCAACGAGGAGGACCTCCACCGCAGCATAACCGCGGCCGCCAAGAGCCTACTGGAGCCCCGCCACGCGCTCCTCCTCGAGTACACCAGCTACGCGGACACGGCCTCCTCCGTCCCCGGCCACTACGTCATCTACTGGGAGATCAACGACACCCTGATCCACGCGGACGCGCCGCGCCTGAACGCACAAGTACTGGAAGAATGCTGCATTGCGGTGGAGGAGGGGCTGGACTACGTGTACCGCCGGTGCAGGACGAACGACAAGTCGGTGGGGCCGTTGGAGATCAGGGTGGTGAAGAGGGGATCCTTCGAGAAGCTGATGGACTTGTTTATCACACAGGGCGGGGCGTCGATAAATCAGTACAAAACACCGAGGTGTGTGAAATCCAAGGCTGCTTTGAATCTGCTTAATGGAAATGTGACTGCTTGTTATTTTAGTCCTAGGGATCCTACTTGGAGTGCTTGATTTTGGAGGGATACAAGTTAAGTCGTCCCAAGATTGTTATGAGTACTAATGAGCCAATGTGTTTATTGTATCAGTTTTATTGCTCGTGCTTCATGCCATATCAAATACAGGAATCATATATATATATAAGTCCCCCTAAATACAAGAAAATTAATCCAAGTGAAAGACAGACAACATAGTTGAAGTCAAAGGCACTATACTATATATTCAAGCTCATGCACAGTTCTTGTAATTAATTTTTGATAATCAAAATGATATTTTGACAATCGATACTGTACTTTAGTAGATACAAGAATTCAAGTGTGGCTCCAAGAACTCAAGAACATTATAAGTCTCATGGGATCTTCTACGCGACATCTTTTGCTTCGTTTCTGATCAGTACCATATACATGATCTGAGTTCTCACATTTTTGCACCAACTTTTTTCCCATTTCGTGCTCCGGTTTTTGCTGCAAATTTCGACCACCGGAGTTCGATGGAGACTTCATGTTCGAGACTTCTTAGTAGAAAATAAAAATATATATCGATTGCAGCTTCAAGTAACGTAGCCTTGGTGAAAATTTATAGTAGTATTATAAAGAAAAAAAGAGGAATCAAAGGTTGATAGAAATGGGGGAATGCTGAGATAGTGGAGTGGTGAATATGGACTATGGAGATGGCCTTTGGCCAAGTTTAGTGTATAGGCATATTCTTTGCAATTTGTGCGTGAATGGATTGGTGGAATAATTCCCATGTCCGGGATATATGATAATTAGGTCAGATTATATATCATATATGATGCAATATTAATACAATTGATAACAAAAGTATAGTTCGTTATTTTTATTTTTTAGTAATTTTAGTCTTTTTTCTGATGTGACGCTGATGTGGCGATGATGCAATGCCGATGTGAAAGTGAAACTGACGTGTATAGTGTCACGTAAGTATTTTCGAATAAAAAAAACTGAAATTGCTAAAAATTGAAATGTACAGGACTAAAACTGAAATATGAAAACATAAAGGACCGAAATCGCAAAGTGACAAACATAAAGGATCAAAATTACAGTTTTTTCTAAATAATTATGAAGGTAATTAAATCTCACTTGACCATGAAACTCGGGTATATATTAATTAATAGCTATTAAATATTGTCTACACAATTGCCTAATCTTGAATTCTTAATTAACCGGAAGGGTACGAGATTCAATATCCTTTATCATTAATGTATCATTTCGTGTATGGTCATGCCTTACAATAATTAAAATTTAAAAATAGTTATGTTATACTTATAATCTTTCAAGACATAATCACATTATGTTAATCTTCTTCATCTCATCCTAGAAGTCAAACGATTCTGTGCTACGTTGACAGATTAATCAACTATATTGTGGTGACTTATCTTTGAGATTTGCATACATTGTGGACAAAATTGTTCTTAGTAGATGCGTATCATGAAATTAAAGAGCATTGTTTGGAGAACAACGGAATCATATCCTCCAGAGAATTTTGGTAATTGTCATGAAAATGAATTTGATCGAACCACATTATATATGAAAATTGTGCACATAATTATGAAATTGACAAAAGAATATATTTATCTTGTTTCCAAATTAAATATTCGAAAAAAACAAGTCTCTTCATTTCAGGTTGTCTGAATAAGGTTGGGTTCAACCTTTAACTTTTCCGAAGCTGGAAGTGTATTTGTTGTTTAAAAGAGGGTAACTTTGTTAAAATTAAAGTATCCAAAAAGAATTGAAGGACAAATTGGAGTTGCACTATATAATATAAAGGAATGTGGGGAATATTTTTTCCAGAAAGAGAGCTCATCTGATTTTCTTTTTTCACCTTTATATATATTTTCCCTTTTCCTTGTCTTGCCTATTGTGTACAGATAATTTTTTCTCAAAAGAAAAATGGCACAGCCAAGTCTGTTCATGACTCAAAAGATTTAAACTCCGCAAACTATCTCTTAGCCTTATGACAAAGGTGCGGATTCAAACTTGGGTGATCTGAGGTTCAAATCTCACTTGTGTAGGTAGTAGTTATAAGATATATCAAAATTTGTGCAATAAAATCGAAATTTTGCGTGAAAACTAAATGTTGAGAAGCACATAGTTTTATTAGCAACCTCCCACCTTATAAAAGCAAGATCCTCAATATCTCAACATTAATAACAACTCTGGCTTCCATGTAAGCCATTCAAGAATTGCATGACCAAATTAATTAAATTTTAGTTTAAATTGGCCACACAAACTTTATTTGAACATAAAGTATATGTCTACCATCGCATTCTTTTACCACTTAACGTGACTAAAGCAATGCATTAAAATGAAGTGTTTTACCAAACAAATTAAACGGATCATCTCTTTTCCAAAAGGAAAACCATGCACCCTTCTTTCATCATATGGTTTGTCAGATGATTCACTTTCATTAACAAAACTCTACTTTTACACACATGGGCATAGCAAAAAAAAGTATTATAGGCCATATATATACGTGTATATACATACATACAAATGACATGCAAGTATATATATATATATATATATGTCATTTAATTTGTAAACCAAAAGACTTGAAATCAATGAACCAGTTGATTTATACAGAATAGTCATGAAACTCTGGAAAAAAAATAAATACTCGACGTATTTTATTGTTCGATATTACCTAGGATGTCAAAAAAAATTCACAATTGGAAATTGTATAGTTGACAAAATAAAAGAGTCACTTTATTAATTCTAAGCTAATCTATTATTGTTATTATTATTATTATTATTATTATTATTATAACAAATTAAATTACGGAAAGATTCTAGTAGTGATGGAATTAATTGGGTAAAATATACTGCAGATCATGGCGACACAGCAACGTGTGATGTTCATTGGCCTGTTTTCGCCGGAAAAGCAACAATTTAAATTTAAGAAAATTTTCAAATTATGCAAATTTGAATTGTTTTTAGAAAAATGTATACATAAAATTTGAAATTATATTGATTTATTTTTTAACTGGCAGTAATAATATATCATGCATCCTCATTTTTTCCATGTTAGGTTTTACCTTGTTCATATATACTTACCTAATTATATTGATCGATGGCAAAACCTAATTACAAATGTGGGTCCAACCGGAATAAGAACAAGACATGCAGCAGATTACATAAAACTAATATCATGTTAATGCATGTTATTCAATATAATGCAATTACGTACTCTCTAGGATCTTATTTATCTTTCTATTCTATAATCTATTACACAATTAAAATAGTTCACAATCTAATGTTACATTAAATTGCCTACTCACAGCAAGCATAATGCATGGCATGCACATTGGGATTAATTTCCCACAAGAACATATAAGTGTCACATTACAGAACATCCAAATGCGTCGTCGTCGTTGTAATGATCATCCAGACCGTTAACATCCATCGTTGCATCAGACCGCGGAGGAGGCGGGGCATAGTAGTAAGGGTTCGAGTATGCATAAGAATGCATGGGGAAAGGCATGGCATAATATGAAGTGGAACTTGTGACACCTGCAGGTTGTGAAGTATTGTAACTCATCCCATATTCTGGAGCAGCAATATAGGAATGCTGTGGAAATGAGAACATTTGCTGACAAGAAGGCCTCAGGTTCATCGGATCATTGGGCGGTTCGGGGATCAATCCAGCTGCCGGAGGAGGAGTTCGACCACTTGCTGGTGCGGCTACAATGCTGCCACCATTGTCATCCCCTCCATTGGTTGATTGGTTGTTCCCCTTTTTCCCTTTCTTCTTCTTCTTCTTGCCTCCGCCGGCACCTGCCGGAACTGACAATTCCGGTTTGCTGCTGCCATTTTCCTCGGCCACCGGTGCACAATCATCAGCAGAAGTGTCATCATCCTGATCTTTTGCATGTCCATTATCTTTAGTAGGACTTATTTCATCTTTCTTGGCTGGTTTTTTCTGATCATTGCTAGTTTCACTATCTTTACAGTCTTTAGAGTCCTTTTTGCTCTTACTTTTCTTCGACTTTTCCGGCTTCTTCCCTTCTTTATCATGAGGTTCTCCAGGCCAAATCTCTGCAGGTTTCCCAGACTTAACAAGTTTCTTGATCAGTGCTTCAGAATCCACATTCCCTGTTACTAAAACTCTTTGTTGTATGGAGTCAATATCAATCTTATACACACCTGAGGAAAAAGGAAGTAATAAAAAACTTAATATAGCTTAATCTACGCATTAATTATATTAAAGCATTTTTTAAATGAATTAACCACGTAATATAAAGAAACACACTGATGCATCACACACCAACCTTCAATATTTTGAAGGACTTTCTTTACTTTTTTCTTGCAGCCTTCACAGTGGATAGACACTCTCAAAGCCCATGTCTGCATATTATGTTATTAAGTATATATATAAACAAATATATATATATATATATATATATATTGCAAATTGCCATAATGAATACAGATGATCAATATAAACAACGACCTTGTATTTGAGGTTTTCCGACGACGTTTGATCGCCACCCGCAGATGCCTTTTCCATTCTCCTGTGCGTAAAAGTAGAGTATAGAGCGGAAGAAGAACAAAATTTAAGTCTCTTGTGGTGTGTGTTATGCTAGCTAGCTTCAATGGTGGGATGGTGATAAATTTAAAGTACTCTCTATATATAATCACCATCTCATATATAGTAAATAAATAAATAAATAAATAAATAAATAAAGCAGAAGCAAAGAATGACAAAGACTGATTTGCCCTCTAGCTAGCTCTAAGCTGTGGAAGCCACTTCAGAAGCACAAGCAAAAGGCCATGCTTTATAGATATTACATGTCATTCATCAAAGCCATATCGATGAACCAAATTATGATTTTGGCTTTTTTTTTTTGTTGATTTTACTCTTTATTTTTTCGTGTCCTCGCACTTGAAATGAGTAAACAAAATTTTCTTTTCTTACTTTATTCACTTACACTGCATTTACAATGGCTTCCAGCTGGGACAATAGTGTATATGTCTTTTTTTTTTTCTTTTTTTTCTTTTTTTTAACTGAGCTTTTTTACTTTTTTTTTTTGAAGGAAACTTTTTTACTTTTTTTTATAAAGAAAAAAATGATCAAAATTTGTGTAGTGACCACTTTTAGTTGACAGTGACCAAGCACACAAATTCTCCTTTTCCCAATTTTAATGCAAGTTATCAAATATTAATTGTTAATGCAAGGTGGCTAGTGTAGTTTCGGATATATAAATTATGAAATGAAGCAAATTAACAAGTTTCATACTTTCATTTGTCATAACCAATGTGTATAGAAGTGTAATAATTGTTTATGTTAGGATGATTGGAATATGATTTTTTTTATTATTGTATGATTTAAAATATTTGAATTGTATTACTATCATTATCATGTAAAATAGTGGCAAACACAACGATACAAAAGTATTTGGACATTAGAATAATCAAATGTTTCAAAAGTATATAATTTTACTTTAAAGGCAATCTTAAAGTTTGAGAAAGAGAAGATATATGTATCATCTAATTAAATGTGTCATAAATTATTGCTATCGTGTTTGTCACGGAAAATATTTAGGCGAAGTTCAAATGTGTCATTTCTTTAGTAATTACATGGTCATCGCCATTTATTAAATGAGATAGATTGAAATTTTGGTTATTTATTTTTGTCTCTTTGTAATTTTTATCATCAATATGATAAAATTTAAGTTTTAATTTGTTCATTGTGTTTGGAAACTATAGCTTTTATTTTTATGCGTGAAATATATATGTTGCGTTGACACATGATGTTATCTAATATCACGTAAGTACGTATTCCTATAAAAAAAATTTAATAATTGCTAAAATTGTAAAATAAATTACCAAAATTATAAAAAAATAATTGGAAAATACGTGAATTTTATAATATAACATATAAAAAAGAAATGCAGAGAAGTGAAGGAAATCACCCTTTTACCGAAAGAAACCCGATAACCCGATCTCATAATGTTGTAATTAATAATAATCAAACAAAGCAATATCTCCATAGTCCATACCTAACCAATTGGCTGCTTTTTGTACAAATAAAATGGCTCAATTTGCTTTTAATTTACGATGTTATGTGATTTTTTTAAATTAAAAATAACATTTTTTTTCTTCTTGAAAGCTAATAATAATACTTTTCTCAAGTGAAAAAACAAAATAGCTTATTATCTGTCAACATAGTTTTATCTGTCATGTTTGCGTATTATCGAGGCGGAGGTTAGGTTTACGTCGTACACACCAAAATAGCGGTTAAGACCATTCTTTATTAATTGGAAATCAAATTCCAACAGGCAGAAATGCAACAGCATCAACACAACATCAAACAAGCCGAGCACATCATAATTATAAGAGTCCATTAACAAACGTTAAAAGACACCAAAAACATATTGGAAAACTTAAGGGATACAAACATGAACACGGTGAGCTAGCTTGTCACGAGACATGGAAGAAGATCATCAATGCTTCATTGTCGCTACAACCTTCTGCCACGCAGGCCGGCCTAAGATATCCTCACACCAAGCACTCACATGCGGCCTAGCCTCGAACAGGGCCTTGATCTTGGTGCGGAACAAGCTGTTAACGACTGGGAGATGATGCAGATCGGCCAAGCTATAAGCATCTCCTCCGATGTATTTCGATTCACACAAACGCGACTCGTATATGTCGAGAACAGAGGCTAGCTTTTCTTCATGAGCTGCCACGACACTTTCATCCACGGGCATGCCTAGCATGGGCTTCACCACGAGTTCGAATGATATTTTCGATGCGGCGGCATCGAATGACTGGGATTCGACTTCGAGCCACACTGTGACTACTGCCATTTTCTTGGGATCCTTGGGTACAAGTGGAGTTCCCTTATCAGCGTAGTTGTGCGCTATGTATTGGGTCACTGCCCTTGATTCTAATATAATATATTTCATGTTCAAAAAGAATAAGGTACGTAAGAATGGCTAGAAACAAAACTTACTTCTTTTTTTCCCCCGAAAATGGGAAGGTGGCCTTCTTTCAAAACGAGAATCTTTAAGGTATATATAAAGAAAGGGGACATTAACATACCAAATAGAGTGAGATCTCCGTCTTGAAGGGCTGGCACAACCCCAAAGGGCTGAATCAAGAAGAACCCACAAAAACTGGGATATTTAAGCACAGATGCACCAAAGAAAAAATGAAATCAAACAGAGGAACAGAGTATAGCTGGTGTCCCTACGTTGAGTGATATGAAAGGCTCCTTCTTGTGCTGGCCCGAAGATAAATCCACGAATTCGAATTCGTACTGGAGCTCTTTCTCTTCCAGGCAGGCTCGGACTCTTTGTGCGGCAGGAGAAAAAGGGTGGCCATAGAGCTTGATCGCCATGGATATGCTAGCTCCTACGTACGTACTTCCAGACGAAGGAGCTTGCAGAAAATTTATCTTGACAGTTTGACTTGGTCAACTTTTTGATGGAGAAGTGTTGATTTGAGATGGGGGGTATTTATTTTAATCGATAGAGAGTGCCACGTCGATTGCGTGCACCAAGCACCACATGTTTCGCGAGTGGAAAAATGTGGTTTTGACGTGGACACCGTGATCGGGTTGGGTTGGGTTGGGTTGGTGGAATTAATAGTTAGGTGGTGATTCGTAGAGCTTATATAAAACGCTTCTTTGCTTTTTTAAAATAAAATTTCAAATTTTTCGTGAAATTTTGTCAATAAAAAAACGTAAAGTGCTTCTTAGAATTTTTTTTCAAACATTACCTTATTATTGCATCTCCAATCTTGTATTCAAAATTTTTTGGTCATACCAAAATCATATATTAAAATTCATCCAACCGATATGAGATATATTTTAATGCAGTCTCATTTGAGGGTGCGGATATTAATAGAAGACATGATTATAAGCAGTCCAACACATAACAGTAGGTCTGAGCTCTGATAATATGTTAAGAATTGAATTTGAACCTAATTAACTTCACCTCAAAAGTTAGCTCGAGAAGAGGGGTTTATCCAAAACCATATATTGAACTCCGAACTCTATCCAGTCGATCGATATTGAACATATTTCAACATTCGCAAATAAAAAGTTTAAACCCACGACTTTTAAATAATCTTTTCATAAACCCAAAAAACACAATTTTTTTAGGTCTCATTGTCCAATCACACATTTATTTACTCATTTTAATTTACTCCTTTAATTTTTATTTTCACTTATATACTTAACTAAATATATAATTATAACAATATATTTAAATTATAAAAAAAAATTTACTCAATCATATATATTAATTTTTTAATAATTTAATACATTTAAAAAAATTATAACAAAATTATAACAAAAAACATGCAAATCGTTGAAATCAGCTGCCACATTTCAATGCTACGGATTTTTTTGAAAAAAAAAGGTAATGAGATTAATTATAAGTGTGCTACTAAAATAGTAGGATGAAAAAATAGTAAAAAGTTTTAATTGTTTTTAAGCAAAAAAAAAAATTATTAGCGTAGAGACCACGAGTTAATAAGTACACGTGCGCGTGGCGCCCACACGCCAACACCACATTCCCAAACCATCATGTTATGCTTGGATAAAACTAAAAGTATTTCAAATTCATGGATTTCGATTATTATTTTAGTGTTAACAATGAAACATAGTGAAATCATAAATTCATTATTTAGTTATTTACACATTACTTAAATGGATATATTAAAATAGATTTCAAATCACCACTTTATTGGATGAACTTAAAATCCATCATAACCATCATGAATAATCATACAAACATAAAAGAAGTTGATTTGATATTTATGATGTTTCTTATATAAACAACAAAATTGCATTTGAAATCCATAAATTTGAAATACAAGCACAACCTAATTAGCCTTTTCAATTGCGGTCAGAAAACGAACATGGTTCAGCCTTTTCGAATGTTTAAATTTTCAAATAAATATTAACGAAAGTTTGAATTTTGGAACCTTGCAAAGTTGCAAGTGATTCTCAACTCAAGAGACAATAAGAATAACGAATAATAATTAAAAAAAAAACACACGCACGCACATATATATAAAGTAAGCTAACCCAAACAATTGTGTCTCGTGTATTAAATGATAACGATTGTGGATTCATTAAAATTTTAAAAAATGTTTTCGTAAGGAGGAAGAAAAAAAGGCTAATTTATTTGAAAAATTTCCTGGTAGTCTGTGTTATATCACCCACCGAGATTTCTTTTCCATGCCAAATAATTGAGTCACGTATTATTATACTCATATAACAGTTGTAATCTTGATTTTAATCGTTTTAATGTATCAAATTATACCAAAATTTCTTTTTATTTAAAATTTAATTTAACACATATCTTCTTTTTCAATTTTCATCGCACCCCTTGTTTTATACAACTGTTAGGTTGATAATTAATTTCTCTAGTTAATTACATTAATTAAGTTAAGGTTGGGCTATTCAGTAGTTACTTTTTTGTTAATTTTGATTTTTAAAAGGACCTAGTTCCAGGTGTGATTTTTTCCCAGCCTGTGAAGTACCTAATCTCGGAAATAGTTTTCGTTAAAATTATCCATTAGATAAATTGGCAGTAATGCTTTTAAAAACCTAAGACTGAGTTCATATAATTTACCAATAATAATAATTTTTAAAAAAAGTATTCGTAATGTGTATAGCAATAATTAATTATTTATTCTTATAAGTCCAGAATTCGAAAGAAAAGGTATTCGAAAGGAAATAATCTAAGACTGAGTTCATATAATTTTTTTTTTTAAATATCTCAAACGAAAGAAATGGAAAGAAAGGAACGGTGTTCGTCAATATATTTATTAGGTTGTGCTTGGCGGCCTCTCCCAAGTCGTTGGAGACACTATTAGAATCGATGAATTGGAAGAAGAAACCATAAATCTTCATTGATCTTCAATCAAGGGAAAAATCTCAAATATGTGATACAATAGAAAATGAATCTGTAATTGAAAAGTAACCGCCAAAATGCTTTATATATGAGCTACAAGAGAAATGCGACTCTTTTCTTCTCGGTACATAAAAACGTGTTTCTATTATATACTATAATACTCCCCCTCAAGATGGAGAGTGTATGTTGTGAACACCCATCTTGGACAACAATGTGCGGCACGGATTTGGCAATAAGGACTTAGTGAACAAGTCTGCAAGTTGTAAGTGTGATGGAATATGCAAAGCTTTGATGAGACCCTGCTGAATCTTTTCTCGCACCACATGGCAATCAATTTCAATATGCTTGGTCCGTTCATGAAATACAGGATTAGAGGCAATATGAATTGTTGCTTGATTATCGCAAAACAAAACAGCCGGATTATGATGAGAAACATTCAAATCCTTAAGCAATGATAGAAGCCAATTAATTTCACATGTTGCACTAGCCATGGAGCGATATTCTGCTTCTGCAGATGAACGTGATGTCATTTGTTGCTTCTTAGACCTCCATGATACTAAAGATTCTCCAATAAGCACACAAAAACCTGTAATAGAACGACAAGTATCTGGGCAGGTTGCCCAATCAGCATCTGAAACGAAAGTGAGCTGCAGAGAAGACTTAGAGCTATAAAACAGCCCTTGTCCGATGGTGCCTTTGACATATTTAAGCACGGAATAGGCAGCTTGAAGGTGTGTGTCTCTTGGGTTAGCAACGAACTGACTTAGCCTATTCACAGAGTAAGCTAAATCTGGTCTGGTAATAGTCAAGTACAGCAGCTTCCCAATGAGTTTTCTGTACATGATTGGGTCAGACAATAATTCTCCTTCTTCGCAATTAATCTTCATGTTAATGTCCATAGGTGTGCTGCGTGGCTTACAACCAGTAAGTCCTACTTCTGATAATAGCTGAAGAGTATAATGCCTTTGACAAATAGATATGCCACGAGATGATCTTGCCACTTCTATGCCCAGAAAATACTTCAAATCCCCCAAATCTTTCAATTTAAATTTGTTGTTTAAGAACACTTTGAGATCTCCTGCTTCTTGTTTATTGTTGGTGGCAATAACAATGTCATCAACATATACTAATAATGCCAAAAAAATATCACCATTTGTTCTAACAAACAGAGAATTATCTGCATAGCTTTGTACAAAACCAATGCTTATTAAAGTGGAAGAGAACTTGGCAAACCACTGCCTTGAGGCTTGTTTAAGCCCATAGATCGACTTATGCAACTTGCATACTGGATTAATGGGTAAAGGCTCCCCCTTTCGTTGATAACCCGGAGGTAAAGACATATAAACCTCTTCAGAAAGATCACCATGCAAAAAAGCATTGTTGACATTCAATTGAATAAGAAACCAACTGTGAATGGATGCTAAAGCCAACAAGGTGCGAACAGTAACCAATTTGGCTACAGGTGAAAATGTTTCGAGAAAATCTATCTATTCTCATTGCGTGTAGCCTTTGGCAACCAAACGTGCCTTATATCCTTCCAAATAACCATCAGCTTGAATCTTGACCTTGTAAACCCATTTACAACCCACAACACTTTTCTGAGGAGGTAAAGAAACAATGGTCCAGGTACCATTGTTTTCAAGTGCTCGAAGTTCATCAGTCATGGCTTGACACCATGCTGGTTGAGCAGCAGCTTGAGCGAATGTTTGCGGTTCAGAAATGGCTGAGACATTATGAACAAAGAAACGGTATGAACAAGAGAGTTTCTGATCACTAAGCACTAAGTTCATAGGATGGACTGTAGGAAAAGGAGAAGTAAGAGAAGAAGTAGCATAACAATGAAAATCACGCAAATGGATAGGTTTTTGTATAACCCTATGAGAGCGTGTCAAAGAAGGCTGTTGTTCTAGACAAATTTGTATAAGTTCCTTGGAGGATGATGGAGCAGTAGGCTGCTCCGGAAATACAGAGTCAAAGAAGGAATCTAATTCGGAAGGAATAGAAGCTTGATCTTTAAAAGGAAAGGAATTCTCATGAAATATCACATCACGAGAGATATAGACTTGATTTGTTTCAAGATCTAACAGCTTATAAGCCTTATAACCTTGTGGATAACCCAAAAACACAGATCTTATAGCTCGTGGTGAAAACTTATGGCAATGGGAAGAAAGAGTGGAACCATAACATAAACATCCAAATACCCTTAAATGATCATAAGAAGGATTTTTATCAAAGAGAAGTTGAAAAGGACTTTTTTTAGCTAAAAATGAAGAAGGTGTCCTGTTAATGAGATAGACCGAAGTGAGTATGCAATCCCCCCAATATGCCAGTGGAATGTTAGATTGAAACACTAATGCTCTAGCTACATTCAAAATGTGTTGATGTTTTCGTTCAACCACAGAATTCTGTTGTGGCCTTTCAACACATGAATGGTAAGAAAGAATCCCTTTATTTGTAAAGAAGTGAGAAAAATTAAATCCAGGAGCATTATCAGATTTGACAGATTTGAATTTCTGTCCAAATTGAGTATGCACCATCTTACAAAATTGAGGAATTGTATTGACTGCATCATACTTCGATTTAAGAAGATATACCCATGTGAAACGAGTATGACAATCGACAATTGTCAAAAAATACCTATAACCTTCAACACTTAAAGTCTGAAACGGTCCCCAAATATCAATATGAACCAATTGAAAAGGAATACCACAACGAGAATTATTTGAAATAAAAGGTAAACGCTTCTGTTTTGATAAATGGCATGTATCACAAACAAGAGAATCAGCCTGTTTTATTGAAGTAGGATGCAAATCATTATTGACAGTAGCAAGCTTGGAAAAAGAAGGGTGGCCCAATCTATAATGCCATAGTTCAGAAGCACTAAAGAAAACATTACAGATTACTGGAGTAAAGTCTTGAATTTGAGTGTTCAGAATGTATAAGTTTCCAACTCTTCCACCCATCCCAATCATCTTGTCCTTGGTAAGATCCTGAATGTGACATAAATCATGAGAAAATGAAACTAAACAAGACATTTGTGTGTTTAATGAGCTCACAGAAAGCAAGTTAAAAAAGAATTGAGGAACAAATAGGACATTGTCTAAAACTAACTCACATGTCACTGGAACTGAGCCAACATGTGTGGATGACACTATGGAATTGTTTGGTAAGATAATACGAGAAATCTTTGGTTTAAAAGAAGAAAATAGACTTAAAGAGCAACAGATATGATGTGTTGCACCCGTATCAAGAACCCATTCAAAGGAAGAATTAGAATTAAAGCCAACTGACAAAGAATGAATACCATTCGAGAATGAAACAGACGACTCTGTCTGCTGCTTGACCAGTGTGTTTCCATGTCCTGACTGAAGCTTAGAGCTCAAGAATGCAATAAGTTGTATGCACTGATCTGGATTCAAAGAATCATCCATATTACTCATGGGTACCTCAGGTGTCACAAAGGACTTATGTACTTGCATCCTTCCATCATTCATAGGAACATCAATAGGTACATGAGCATGAGTTTGATTTGCTCGCATTCTCCCATCATTTGATTGTCTCTGTTTATACCTAGGATGACCAGGAGGATATCCATGAATCTTGAAGCATTTATCAACAGTATGACCAGGATAATGACATCCAAAACACAGAGGTCTATCACTAGGATATCCATTTGTACCACCCCTGCTACTTTGAAAACCTCGCACAACAACAACATGAGATTGTTGAGATGATACCGATGATAAATCCACACCAGTATCCATATTTTTGTGTATGGAACGTTGCCTTTCCTCTGTTAATACTAAGGAGAAAACCTTTGAAATTATTGGAGTCGGTTCTATCATCAGGATTTGAGCTCGTATTTGAGCATAAGAATCATTTAATCCCATCAAAAATTGCATAACACACTCCTAATCTTGGTAGTTCATCCATTCTTTCATTGAACCACAATTACACATAGACACCGCTTGAAAATCCTTAAGCTCATCCCACATAATCCTCAATTTTGTATAATATGAATTAGCATCCATAGAACCTTGTTGCAGACCATTCAGCAGTTTCTTAATCTGGAAAATTCGTGGAGCATTGCTCTCATGAAAGCGATTACGCAAATCTCCCCAAATCTCAGAAGCAGTAGACATATACAATAGACTATCAGCAATACCACGACTCACAACATTCAATATCCATGAAATTACCATACTATTGCAACGAATCCATGCCCCGAACAACAAATCATTGGAATTAGGTTTCAACAACGAACCATAAACAAACACGAACTTATTTTTGGCCGTTAAAGCCGTAGTCATCGATCGATTCCACGAATTGTAATTGTTACCTGTAAGCAGGTGTGATACTAATTTCATACCAGGATGATCCCCATTCTGCAAATACAAATGACTACCAGTGTCTTCAAGATGTGCTCGTCCGATCAGATTCGGCGGATTCGGCGGAGCTTGATTGTTAGGAGCTTGCTGTCCTCTCGCCATTACAAATATTAATCAGAGTAGCAGCCTAAAGCTCTGATATCATATTAGAATCGATGAATTTGAAAAAAAAACCATAAATCTTCATTGATCTTCAATCAAGGGAAAAATCCCAAATATGTGATACAATAGAAAATGAATCTGTAATTGAAAAGCAACCGCCAAAATGCTTTATATATGAGCTACAAGAGAAATGCGACTCTTTTCTTCTCAGTACATAAAAACGTGTTTTTATTATATACTATAATAGACACAAATGACATCCGAGATCTTTGAAAAGACAAATCAATCACAGCCTTTTTAAAGTCATGGAGCATCGCCCGACCAAGCTCAGTAAAATCCCTTATCTCCGTTACTTCCTCTGCATAAGACACCTATACCTTTTCACCCATAGCAACCACGTATGGCACACAAACTCTTCAACCTCACCACGATTTGGCATCTCCATAAGCCGTAAGCAAATGTCTCGAGAATCAAATACTAGACATGATTTAAAGAAATTCCAAACCTCATTATGGCTCCAGAACTTCTTCAACGACGGGAAAAAAAAATAAAGCATGACAAGTAGTATCCTCGGAGAAGCGACAAAGAGGGCATCAATCAGAGATCGGAACATGGTGGGAAACCAGATTCGTACCTGTTGGAATTATATTATGTAACACTCGCCACCAAAACATCCTGATCTTTGGAGGAATAGAAAGGGGGAAAACTGCAAATTTGGTCCTGTATATTTGTCATTTTGCGATTTTGGTCCTTTATGTTTTCATATTTCAGTTTTAGTCATGCATGTTCCAATTTTTGGCAATTTCGATCCTTTTTATTCAAAAATTCTTACGTAAAACTGTACACGTCAGCACTCAATTGGTGCCACGTCGGAAAAAAAAAACTAAAATTGTCAAAAAAATAAAGATAGCGGACTAAAACTGAAATATAAAAATATAAAAAACTGAAATCGCAAAGTGACATACATACAGGACCAAAAAAACAATTTTCTCTAGAAAGGGACCATATGAATCGCCACCAACTCTGAACAACAATTACCCTCGATTACAACGACAGGGTTTGTCAAATTTGTTTTGTTTTGTTTTTTTAATTATATATAAAGAAAAGCAATAATACAATTTTCCTCAAACGTATTTTGAATTTTTTATTTTTACTTTTTAGGTTGAGTTTCGAAACTTGTTCAAGAGTTTGAAAAGAGACGTACTGTCCCAAAAAAAAAAAAAGTTTGAGAAGAAAAATTAGTGATTTTTATAAATCTGAAATCAAAGTTTTTACACATATAATAACTTATAAGTTATTTTAAAAGCTTATAATTAACTTGTCATATCTTATTTTAAAAATAAACTGTTAAAACGTTTGAATGAACATATGGTAAAAAACTGTTAGGTTCCGCCGTTCCGCTTAGACAAATCTCTGTAATTCGGACAAGTACCTTTAAAATATTTTTATAAAAATATTTTAAAGGTTGTTTAAAAATAAGACATCAAAAAAATTTCTCAATTGTTTTTAAAAACTATAATTTGAAAAAAAAAATTACACATATTTTTCCAAAACGTTTTACAAAAATATTGTCTAAACACATTCCCTATTTTTTTGTTCACTTATAAAACTGAAATTTTTTTTTTAAGTATTTTCCCTAAAAAAATCTTTATTTTATATATATTTTTTTTAAAAAATACACACCGTATACGCATTTGGAACTTTTTAATATTCCTTCAATCATATCACCATCTAATTTCAAATTCCAATTTCCACGGTTTTACATTCGAACATCATGGTTCCTAAAATACCTATTATAACCCACTTAGAGAAGTTTTCATTAACCGTAACATATTATAAATTTTTTAATCATATTTTATGTTTTTCTAGAACAACCAAATAGGTTTTTCTCAAAACTAATTAAATTCGTAATTTTTTTTGGAAGCCAATTAAGTTCATAAATTACTCCTTTTTAGTTGTGTTGCTAATTTACTATCAGAATCCAAGATTGGGCAAGCCAGAATAACATGGTATGGGCTTAAGCCCACTCGAGGCCCACCATATCTTTTAGTAATTTTTTTTAATCTTTTCGCCAATAATCCGCGCCAAAATTTGAATTCCAATAAATTTTATAACACGCCACTCTATTTCCCAAGTAAACCCCACTAGCTTCTGAGACCTGAGCACTGTAACAGAGCCAGAAGGAAAAAATTTGGGGGATTTCGATTGATGAAGAGAAAAACCCTAAGAAGGGGAAATACCAATCGCGAATTCAAGAGACAGAGAAAGCACTGTGGATTGATAGTGAAAGGATCCCTAGCGGACCATCTGACGGTGCCTATGGAGCCATTTTCACTCGGTTTACCTGTTGATTCGGACAACTCTTCGCGATTCCAGATGCTTCTTGATGCGGAAGCGAATTCATCAGCTGAGGCTTTGCCGATGGATTTTGAAGATAACATTGCGTGCGCGGATGACAAAGGATTCATACTCAGTCAAGATTTCTTCTGGTAACTGATTATACACCACGGATTTGGCTGCATTTGCTTGATTTTTGATTTCTCTCACTTAGCTACTTGTAAATTTGTAAGCTTTGAAACTCTCAGGCAAAATTCAACCAAGCGCGATATTGGAACGGAGAGGATATAAGTTTTTTCCGATGTTAGAATCAGTCTTATGAGGGTTGCTGATGATTTTCTTTTCCTTTTAATTGTAGTACACCCGACTATATTACACCAGAAATGCCTGCTATGCCAACCAATTTAGACTGGAATAAGGTAACTACAAAGAATGTTAGTAGTAGCTGTAGCTGTTTGAGTTAATTTTTGTGTTTTCATGAAGTTCTCATGCCAAGTTATTTGAATTTTTTTACGCAGGAATACATCCAATGTCCTAAGTCACCAGAGAAAATTAAAACCGGGAAAGGCAAAAGGCAAAAGTTAGGTATGAAAAGCTGCATATCCTGCATTATGATCCACAATTACGGTTTTCTGGGAATTATAGCTCTCCAAGAGGTCCTTAAGCCTTTAGTTTCTCATATTAATGACACTGTTCGTTGGGCTATCGGCATAAAATAAACACACATATCATATATCTTCAAGTTAGTTCATTCTTCTATGGTTTTTTCCACAGAGCCAACTTTACGTTCAACTTCTGCTACATTTTAACTCTTAGAAGAGTTACTAGATAATAGGAGTGTTAGCTTTGCCATTGACCGTGATCAGTATCCTGGTGACTGGAGCAAGTGATGTTTGTTCACATCATGGAAAATGGAAAAACAAACATAAAGAAATGTCTTAGCAGTTGTAAACAAGATAGATGTGTTGTACTGGTTTCAGCAATTACTTGTTGCTTGTAAAATGGACTTCTTGTATTCAATAAATCCAGCAACTATAATTGTGTTGTCTATGCAGTTGTTACATTTCTGTCTTGGAGCATTGCCTAATTACATAGTAGTTACTGGTCCTCAAACCTATGTATTGTCACGGGTAAATTAAAACCTGTACTTTGCTCAGTTATTTGTCACATTTATATCTTGCTACTGTTAACATACCAATAACCCATATTCATCTGATATTTATACTTACTTTTCACTCAGATGCAAAAATCTTTTCTACCTTTTCCATTTTGCTGAGTGATTCTCACATTTCGGTAACTTCGCTTCTCCACTTCTCTGATTCTATGGTTCTTTGTCATCCAGATGCTAAATCCAGGTCATCCCCTGTATCAACAGTTGCTATACAAGAGTTGGAAGATCTTACTGATCACAGTGAAGAAACAGATGAGATGAATCCAGAAATACCAGTTACATTGCAAAAGAATCACAGCTTTGTTTCGAAGTCTGCTGTAGCATTAAGGTGTAGGGTCATGCCTCCTCCTTGTCTAAGGAACCCATACCTTAAAGATGGATCTGAATCAAATTCTGATCCCTTTGCCAATCAAAGATCAAAATGTGCAGGTTGACTTTACTAAGCAAAATGCTTGGTTTGTTTATTTTTTTGGAGAATGATTGTTTGATTTCAAATATTGGTTATGCTAGTCCTTTCATCTCAACTTTATATCTTCATTTATGTCCACCTCATCTTAATATCCACATTACCATGCCCATTTTGTGTCTGCAGGTTTTTACCCTTCTGCAATTGGCAGTGATGGGCTTTCTCGTTACAGGACAGATTTCCATGAAATTGAGGTATCTTGAAAATCAAGACAGCTTTGCCATACTTGATTGTGCAGGTGTAATCTCAAAGCTATTTGTCTCTTCTCCAGAAAATAGGTAATGGAAATTTCAACCATGTTTTCAAAGTCTTGAAGAGAATTGATGGCTGCATGTATGCAGTGAAACAGAGCATGAGGCAGTTACATCAAGACATGGAAAGGTATTTTATTGTTTCCCAGCTGCTTGTAACGACACATTTCTTCTGTTGCTGCTTATGAATTCATTTTATCAGGCGCAAGGCTTTGATGGAGGTTCAATCTTTGGCCGCCTTAGGTTTGTTGCATACAAAAATTATTTGGTTATTTTGTCACTTCAAGGTTGAGATTCTCATGTCTATCATTTTTCTGTTTATTTTCTCAGGGTTCCATGAAAACATAGTGGGATACTATTCTTCTTGGTTTGAAAATGAGCAGCTTTATATCCAACTGGAGCTATGTGAACACAGCCTTTCAATGATTAAGCCATCTAAATTATTCACCGAGGGTGAAGTGTTAGAAGCAATGCATCAGGTGAATGATTTTGGAAGTGTTAGTCATTCCAAACTATATGCAGACATTAATTTATCGTATATTTATGTTGTATCTAGGTCCTTATTATATAACATTGCCCCTTAAGTTTAAGGTGATTCATCATCCTTTGCGGTTGATTCCTAAGACATTTTGACCTTGAATTGACTACTATTTGAGGAGGTTGAAAGAAAGTAGTTGTTGGCCATGATGCAAAAATTTTTTAAATTTTTTTTAATATATTAATTTTTAATAATTTTGGATTAATTTGATATTAGCCCGGGTAACTCGATTCAAAAAATTAAAGTATTCGAAGGCTTAAAATTTTAGCCCGGGTAAATTTATATTCCTGGCTCCGCCATTGGTGATCTGGAGATGATTGCTAACTGATGCATCATCCTCACCTGTCTTACATGTCCCAAGTTAACTTAGGCATCCAATTTCATTTAAGTTGCATTATTGCATCTGTTCACGGGAGTCAGGATACCTCTGAGTGCAAAATTCTTTTTTTAACAGGTTTCCAAGGCATTGATGCACATACATGAGAATGGAATTGCTCATTTAGATGTAAAACCGGATAACATATATGTTAAACACGGAGTTTGTAAGCTTGGCGATTTTGGCTGTGCTACTCTGCTCGATAGAAGCCTACCAGTTGAAGAAGGTGATGCACGCTATATGCCCCAAGAAATCCTGAATGAGAATTACGATCATCTGGACAAAGTTGATATCTTTTCTTTAGGAGTTTCAGTCTATGAACTCGTCAGAGGGTCAGCTTTGCCTGAATCTGGGCCTCATTTTCAAAATCTTAGAGAAGGAAAATTGCCTCTTCTTCCTGGACATTCCATGCAGTTTCAGAATTTACTCAAGGTGCTTTAAATTCCTGCATGATGATGATGGAAATGCTTGAATTGATGTTATTATTGTTTGCCTTTTCTTTTTGGTTACCGTTTTACCATATTGAAAAGCTGCTAAAAATTTATATATTACTGGAAGATATTTTCTTGTGGGAGCTATAAATGTTTTGAATTTGCTTTGCGTTTACATTTCGAAATCTTTGACCGAGTAGAACATTTGGTCGCAGTTATGAGCAAATTAGTTATGTTGGAGCTTTAGTTTTCCCAACCATGCAATAAACCAATAATATTTGGTTATTTCCTAATTTTTCCAGGTGATGATGGACCCTGATCCAACACGACGACCTTCGGCTAAAGAACTAGTTGAGAATCAAATTTTTGTCAGGAACCAACGGAACGGCAAATGCAAGTAACCCAAGATTCTGCTCTTGTAATAGCTTCTAAAGCTGCGGTTTCATTCGTGATTGAATCAGGTGATTGAAATATATCACCTATTTGAAGAGAATCTTGCCAGTCTACCACAAGAGTTAAATGAGGAACTCATGCAACACTGTTATCTCCTCTGTAATGTACCATTAGCTTCAAGTATGATGGGGCTATTTTGCATATCTCTACACGAGGAGAAACTGTTGTAGATACTAGTATTATGTCAGAAGCGCCATTTTGTCTCAACACATTCTGGTACAAAAATTGCTCTATTTTGGCGCAAAACCTGTGCGGAAACAGGTTTGATGGTTGAGGCACCAAGGTTGAGTGCCTACACATCGATTTTGTGATAACAGGTTTATATGGTGAACGTCATCCGGTGCAGCAGCATATCATTTTTTCCCTAGTGATTATGCACATCAAGCACATATCAAATGTCACGGGAAACAAATCCGATAGAAGTTGTAAGCTTTTAGCTTTGCATAGCTGTAAATCCAAAAAAAAAAAAAAGAAGAAAAAATCCACAATCTCAAAGATAACCTTAAAAAAATCAAATTACAAACATTTTCACAAAAAAAAAAAAAAGGAAAAAAAGAAAAGAAAAAAAGAAAAGGTGCAAACCAGAACTCACGCAACATAGGAATACCCTACCATGCATCAAGATACTAGTACCATTTTTCAATATTTTTCACAACCCCATATCTCTAAAATCTTCTTCTCTCCATCAAATTCAAGCCAAGATCAACAAGAGCTGGAGCCTCTTTAGCCTTGTTATGATGAACCCTTTCTTCTTCTGCCTCTCTATACTTGTGCAAATATCTTTTTAAAGCCTCTGCATAATCATCAAACCCTAAACTCCCCAAAGCCCAACAGATATCACCTCCATTCATGGTCTTTCTCTTCTCCTGGGAGCATTTGGAAGAGGCTTCTCCCGTTACGAAGCCGACGAATTCCGATACACATTCTTGCATGGTTTCTTTACTTTCTTTGGAGATTTTAGCATTGGGAGGAAGAATCTGCTTCATTATTCGCCCCACGTTGGCGATCGGAAGAAGACGGTCGTGCTCTCTGGATATCAACGGCTGATCATCCTCTACTCCGGCGGTGCAGTTGGTGAGTGTGAGCAGTACTGTTTGCACTTGTAGGTTGTGGTTGAAAGGTGGTATAATGTTATTATCATTTTCAACCATATTTGTATCGAGAGAGCTCATGAGGCTTAACTAATCCTGTCGAACATAGACACGTTGCTACTCTTTATATAGATGAATGGTGATCATGTAAATATGATTGGGTCATGTAAAATTTTATTTTAGCTCAACAAAATGGCATACTTATAATTATTTCTTTAACAACATAGAACCGCATCCGTTATTCTTCGATGTGTACTAGGTAAATCCCAGAGACAATAATCTGGCAACTATGCTTGTTAAGTAATCTGTACTGAACAAGTCTTGTGACATAGGCTCGTCCAAATAGGTGTTAATAGAGAGAATATATCGAACTTTGATTATTTGTCAAATGCTTATCTACACCACATGACATCCTATTAAAGAGTGGCAATAAGATTATTTTTATTAGTAGATTCATTTGCAGGCGTTGTGTAATATTAGGGGCGGTCATAAGAAAAACAAGGCATTGGACGACAAAAGACCTCTTACATTAACTTGAAAAGTCAATATAATTGAGTTATACAAAATTATCTTCATATTTCGTAATAATAATTAATTATTTTATAAAAAAAAATCACAATAAATTATCCACACATACAATTTCGGTGCATAATTAAATTTATAAATAGTTAATTTAGTTATTCAAAATTAAACTAAAAAAATCAATCCATGAATTTTTAACCCCCACATGAAATTAACAAAAAATATTAATATCTAACATGAAATAAAAATTAAATTAAACGACTCATAAATCAAATTTTAGCACAATCAAAGGTATAGAAAAAATCTCTCAAACAATTCAAGCTAAGAATTCGAGGCTAAGAAAATCGATAATCACACAAGGACAATGTGGAGTGATGGTCGAAGACAAACAAAACTAGAATGAGAGACGATGAACGAAAAAAAAATTGAATATTTATTTGGACGACATATTTTTTATAGGTTGTGCGTGAATAATCTTCGATTTTTTTATTATAATAATAATTATAATATAATAGTTTTAATAATTAATTGAACTTCATTAATATATAACAATTATATTATATATAATAAAAAATTTTAATAAATTGAGGCCCCCATCATGGGTGGGGTCATGGGAATGGGCCCTGGAAGGGCCGCTCCTGTGTATTATAACACGGTTCAAAAAATTCAAAAATATAAATAAAGATAGAATTGAATTTTTAAAAATAGAATTGAAATATTAACAAGAATAAATATTATTTTGGTAAAATAAAAAAATATCAATTATGTTTTATAATGAAGATATAATTGTCATTTTAATAAGATTTCACCTAATGATCAATTAAAATTTATTTAGTATAAAGGTATCAACTTTAATTATACAGTAAAATATATCTAGAAAACATAGTCAATCTAATCGTCTAAATTATCATATTATATGCATTCGTCCTCTAATCGATGTAGTCTGTATTGGCCGATTACGATATCTGTTATCACTCACTTCGTCCCAGTTATATTGTTCACGTTTTTTTTTCTTCAAATTTATAATCATATATCATATTTAGTAATATTTTTTTACACTTTTTTACTAATATATCTCTATTAATTAAACTTTGAAAATTGTGCAATCATTTTTTAATACATTAATATGGATAAAATAGGAAATTTATATAAAATTTGTTTTCTCAATAAATTTTTCTTAATCAGTGTGAAAAAAATAGGACTATGTAAACGGGACGGATTGGAGAGAATATAAATCAATGCGGTGTACTGATAAAGAAAAATGAACTGATTTTTTTTTTTTTGAGATAGAAAATGAACTTATTTTTTTCACGTAAAAAAATTAACTGATTTTAGTCACAATCACAATTCATTTGTGATATATATATAGAGAGAGAAATTTTAAGTTGTCCAAGTAATGCTGCTTAATTCGTCTTCGATAACTAAAATCCGGTACCGTGTTTTAGTGATACGAAAAATTAAAAAAACAAAACTAAAACCCGGGATCGGGAACGAGGTGGATAAGAATGATTGGACAGCTGAAAATAATTAATCTATATATATATTTATTATTATTAATAATTTTTTGAATAAAAAGTTATTAGCGAGAGCACAACATCATGACTGCCCTTCGAATAGGGAGCCATATATATATATAGTTGGAAGGTTCTGCCACCAAATAAAGAATGAATATATTACATTATATATTAACATTATATATATAAATTAAATATCACCAACGCTTTACGACATGAAAAGTAGGTATGAGATAATCGAAGAGTGTGGATGATATAAATGATAAAAACATAATATAATAATTAAATATGGGTAAGTTATGTATTATGGTTCATTATATGATACAACTCCAATTTATACTGTGTATATTGCTAAGAAAAAAAATATCAGTTTGTAGATATCAATATTAATCTGGAGATTTACTCAATATACATTTGAAAATATCAGTTGCGAGTTTTATTGTTTAAAATGATAATAATAATAATAATAATAATAATAATAATAATAATAAAAGAGCTTGGATCAAGAATTTATTAGAAGTCAGCCATTGAAAGCCAATGACTTTGAATTTACATGGTAATGCAAGAATCCTAGGAATTTCAACCATTTTCTTACTGATTTTCCGAGAATATATCCCAACAATTTATGATCCTTTTTAAAAATAATAATTAAATAAGATCTCCACTATATATTAATTATTGCTAGGTTGTTCCCAAATTATTTTATTTGGATCCGTACCTCCATTTGCTATATCGAACCTAGAATGGGTCCAGATTCTTAAAAAAATTTTTTTTTTTTTTTTTTTTACTCATTTTAGTGGTCGTATCAAGTAGAAAAGCATCGAGACCAGAGATTAAAGTAAAGTGGGGGATCAGACATATGGTCGAAGTTTAGTGCCATTTAATAATTAATTAAAAGACCCCTTAAACAATATATTCAATAATCAATAACATCAGTATAATTTCGATTTCCTTTATAACATAATGGCATTAAATTTTCATATCGTTAGTTAATGTTATCATATCGTACGTAGCGCAAAATAACTCGATATTTTTTCAAAAATGATCTCCAATGACAGAAAATATCAAAAAATATCGATATGATGAGTGAACTTCTCTTAGTGGGAATTTCGGATACAAACATCATCTATCATATCAATTATTTAATTACTCTGTGTGTGTACACACGCGCGATTTGTTCGATCCTATTTGAGAGAGCGAACGAAGTTTTTTTTTTCTCATTTGAAATGTTCGTGTCGATTTTTTTAAAATATGAGCTCTTCTGCTCTTGGATCACCGCATGCATGAAGGAACAATATCGAAATTACCTACATATGTTGTGATTTGATACTTAATGAGTTTAATTATATACATCCGAATTCAAAAGGAATTAATTAATTACTATCTAAAGTGGGGCAACTTTGGAACTAATTCAAATATGAGTTTTAATGACCGGAGGTTCATTAATTATGTTTAAGAAACTGAAGCTCCTATATTAATAGTCCACCCGGAAGTGTAATATTTGGGCCAAATCTTCATTTGTTATTGGGCTTTCATCCATTTCAAAATGTTGTATCAAAACCACTATGAAAGTCCTAATTATTATTTATTTATTTTAAAAAGAAAAATCTTCACGTTTTATGATGGTGCATTCGTCTGTGCAGAGAAAGATATATTTATAATAATTGATAATGAAGCTATTGCACAATGCTTTAAAAATATGAGAATTCAAAAATAAATAATCGTAAAATAATTATTTTGTGATGTTTTGCGATTAAAAGATTTGTGAGAAATTTTTTGATAGGGGAGTTGGCTCGCAACTCGACACGACCCATCATTTTGTGAGGCATGACAAAAAATATCGATCCAAGCCGTTTATTTAATGGACGAAGTGAAGCGATCTAATGAGCTCAATCCATTTTAACAACTCTATCATAAAGTAAAATATTTGAAACCAATAACACTCTAAGGTCGAAAAGAAGAAGTATACAGCAACAAGTTTTAAAATCATTTAGTTAAATAGTTTTCTGTTCTTACTTAAACATGCGCATACGGGTCATTGCGCAAGACCGATTATTGATTAGATAACCTAAGAGCTACTCTTCATCCCATCCTCAAGAATACCGGGTAATGAGATGCTATTAGATAGTATCTTCAAAGTTCATTTATGGTGATAATTTATCTATATATGTACTTGAAATTCGTTAATTCCCCCATAGTCCCCATTGGACTCACATCTATTATTAAAAATCCGTTGATAAATTTAATTCTTCTAAAATAGTAATCTCTATTATTTACGTGGAAATATAACTAGTTCAAATAATTTATTATATGAAAAATAGCAATTTTCGCATTGTAATATGGTCTAATTGTATCTTGGTCATCTAATTAGTAAAAAATGGGTATTAGTCCAATATTCTTTTGTTGGAATTAGGGGTGCAAACAAACCGAGCCGGTTTGTGAGCTTTACGAGCTCACTCGATAAATATTTGATTCGTATTCGAGCTTATCGAACTCGAGCCAAATTCGAACATGCTCGAACTTTTTTTCAAGTCGAGCTCGAGCCAAAATTATTTTGTTCGATAGTTCGCGAGCCTTAATATTTAATTAATATAATATAATAAATATATATACATTTCGAATATTTTCAAACATTTCGAGTTTTTCGAACCATAATATCCGAGCAATAGTTCACGAATAGGTTCGAATGTTTCGAGCCGAACTCGTACTCGAACTTCATTTCGAGTTGAGCTCGAGCCAAAATATTTGAAATTATCGAGCTTCGAATCGAGCTCGAACTCGAATATACTCTTTTCGAGCCGAATTCGAGCCTTAAAATTTTACCATTATTCAGATCGATTCGGTTCGTTTGCACCCCTAGTTGAAATAATGATACACAGCAATGTCTAACATTATTTTTTTTACATCAACAACATTCGATATTATGTTAGCATTTCGATGAAAAATGACTAAAGATGAAACATATTTACTACGTACCAGCGGTAACGCACACGCATTGCGTGTGTAACGTAATACCAGGGCCGACCCTAGGGGGAGGCCACCTAGGCTGCCTAGGGCCTCCCCTAAGGTAGGGCCTCAATTTTTTTTAAAAAAATTACATTATATATTTATATTTATATTTTTTTTCATTCAAAATTTAGATGAAAAATGAAAATCTAAATATTTTGTAGAAAATTTGAAAAGCTAATTTTTTTGCTTTTGATTCTTTCTTTTCTTTGTGTATAGGAGGGGGAAAAAAACTCTCTTTATATGATACAAAACTCTTTTTTCGTTAAATTTCCCTATTCAAGTGAGTAAGATTGTTCAAAGTAGATCAATTATCGTGTCGTCTTTTATTGAATATGATTTATCTTATATGTTGGTAATTTTGTTTGCTTTTTAATTATTTTATTTTGTGGACTTAGGTCTTTGGAATTTTAATTCCTTGCATATTTTAGTATTAAAATTACAATTCATATTTGTTTTGTTAGCTTTTTTGTAACAAAAATAAATTGTTTATGTTTTCTCAGTACGATGATTCTTATTATGTTTGTATTATATATTTTTTTTAGTTTTAGCTTTTTTTTTTAATCTTTCGATAAAATTGTTTATGTCATTACTTTTAGTTGCAAGAATTTTAAATTTTTTATTATTATAAAAAATTATTGTATTGGTTTTTTCTTGTTGGGAAGTTTGACAGTAAATAAAAGAAGTTTTTAATTTTTTACTACGATTTAAAATACTTTTTATGTTGTGTTTATATTAAATCTCATATCAACAATTAATCTTTATTATTATTTAAATTATTTTTGTATTTGTTTTGGTAGATTTGCATTGTGAATTATAAAATTTGAATCTAGAAGTTCAAAGAGAGAAAAATACAATAGATTTATTAAATTATATATTAGTTATCATTATGTTTATTTTATTACCAGTTTGTTAATTTATAATATTTTTCTATTTAATAAAAAAATTATATATACCTTAAATTAGCCTAGGGTCTCTAATTTTTTGGAGACGGCCCTGCATAATACATAAATATTATGTGTTGTGTGTATAATTATATAACATTTATTTTTAAAGTGTTTGATTTTAATATGATATGCATTTTTTGTAATTTGACACTTTTATGATGTTTTTTTTTTTTTTTTTTGTAATTTGAGGTTGGACATAACTAAGGGAGTGTTTGTAATAGATTGTGCTTTTGTAGAAGTGATTAATTTATAGATTATAAAAAAAGTTAAGAAAAATCAAAAGTTGATAGTGTTTGAAAACATATGTGAAAATCTAAAAATCAAAGTTGGGTAGTGTTTGATAAATAAGTGATTAGAGTGATTTTAACAATGACCTTTTTATTATAATCACTTTTAGAAAATCATAATCACCACATGACTAGCTTTTGAATTTCAATTAATTTAAGCATAAGCTAACACATATGTCATATCTAGGTTTAAAAAACACACAAAAATAATTTTTTAAGCCAAAAGCTAACAATCACTTTTTTTAGTAATTGCAAACACTCCCTAAGGTGTTCATGCTTACTATATAATATATAGATTATAGCTATAGATAATATAGATACTAAGATCGAAATTTGACTAATTAAATAAACAGAATCTATTTTAGATCAGATTACAAGACCGATGAGAACAAATTAATAAAGATAAATGAGCTGAAATATAATTTTAATTATTTTCACAGTATTATGATATTTATTATTTAATCCTAAATTGAACTTCTTTAATTTATGTCTCTTTCAGGGTGGGGTCAGAAGGTTTCAATCAAATTGAATCCAAACAAGTCATTACCAAACAAATAAGCAAACAATTGAAAAGAAATAAACAAATAAACAAATAAACAAATAATTTTGAAGAATAACCGTTGGCATCAAATTGACTTAGCAATTGCTCGATGCAATACTGCCGAACAATGTCAATATTAATTAATAGCTCTTTCACCTTTAAATAATAAATCATTTTCGTGAAAATAATGTTCAAATCAAACACATTAAACTAGTCGATAATACGATGAAATCAAACGCCAATTTTGCCTTCTAAATAATAAAATTTGTCCATGAAAGGAATAGAGAGCAAAATATTGGAATTATTTCGTTTGTTTTTATCCGAATAATGCCCAACTTTAAGGTTAACCTTTTATTTTTACTTGGAAAATAAGGTATCTTAGTTTATGTCAATTAGCTAATTGTCTATTGTTGGCATAGCTATTATGAACTAATCAGAATAATTAAATTCCAAATCTTGTTGGATTATTAGTGTCATTTCTTGCATGTACTACTAATTGGATCCATTAATTGTATCGATACTCATCGATGAATCCCATGTAGGGGATTTGTTTGGTAACTAAAAATTCTTATTTTTGTAACGTTGTGAGTAGTTAATTTGACTTCTTTGTTAGAATTTGGTGCAAGTTTCACATTCCAATTCATGTCTTCTTGTTGTTTCTTATAACTAGTCTATTAGAGTTGATTAATTGTTTGTAGCCTTGAAATATAGAAGGTGAAATATCAAATTCAATTGTATCTGACATTAAAAGTTTAAACAATTGTAATTTGTAACATGAATCAAATTTTAAATTATTTCGGTTTTTTTTAAAAAATTAATTTTTGTTTGATATTTTTGTAATTCCTTGTATTTTGGAAATCCCATTATTTGTCATTATTTTACTTCGTACTATTCGATATATAGATTGGATAAATTGTTTATTATATACACTGCATTTAAATACAATATAAATTAATTTAGCTATCCACAAATAAGTATCCAAAAATAGTCTCCTAATGAAGTCCTTAAACTTCATGTTTTTTTTTTTCTCGAATCCTTTATTGAAAGAAACAATTCCAATGGATTTGGTTTTATTCTCTCACCTTAAATCAAATAAGAGCAATTTCATCTTCAATAATATATTTTATTATCTCAGCATATATGTATTTCGTAGGATTTTTGCCTTTTTTTGTACGTTGGATCTATTGCATATTTGCATCCAAATGATCACCCTATTTCTATATTTCTCGATTTTATTTTTTACACTCGATTTTATATCATTCAACATTCTTCAGGCATGGCCGTTTCGTTTTGGAAGATTAAGTAAACACTTCATTAAGTTCCTTTTTATTGGTACCGGCTAATATAAAATTTCATTAAGAAACAATTAGGCGTAATCCCCTTTATAATTTAAAGTAAATTGTTAATTTCACTAATTTTTTTATTTTTAGAAAATTATTCACTTATTGTTGATTAATGACGATGAGTGTGCCTTCCAATCATCATGATCAGGGAGTGATTTTTTTTTTTTTTTTAATAAAAAAAATGATAAATGCAAAATGTGAAAGATGCATGCATATTCGCTTACATCATAAAGATAAATATTATCAAAATCATTTTCTAGTTGCTGGTTTTTTAATCAGTCAAAATTTGGTTTTAACTCATTAAAATTGATTTTAACACATTAACATTGTTTGACGTCATACAATATTAATGCGAAACTAAATATTACTAATATATATAGACTGCATTTACTTAGTGAGATATGATATATTATACATGGATAAATCATATTAAGATTATTAAAATGAGTTTAATGGATATAGAATAATAATGGATAATCGGTAACATGTTTACTTCGAGTTATTAATTTTGACATTGAAGCAATGATTGATGGACGATTACAATTTTACCCTCCACCTATTATAAATAATCTTATGTTTATTTTTGTATTCATAAATTTTGAATTAGATTGTTTTTGAAAATTTTAAATTGGGAGATGGTAGATTAGGTTATCTATTGATTTTTTTTCCAAAAATAATGACAAGGATGAGTTATACCTAAAAATATGAAGGATGAGATATCACGTCAAATAATGTTAAAAGAGGTGATGACGGGCTTTGAGATTTGAGCAGAATTGACTTTTTTCAAGTAACAGATGATGATATTGAATTAATAAACTCATCTTATCAGCTTTATTAAGCCAAGTAAACGCAACTATAGTGTCAAATATTAGTGACTTGTTCTACGGCTACAAGCACCTTTATAAAAAAACTAAAAATAAAATAAAGAAATTTATATAGCTAGCAAAAATTCTATATTTTGTGAATAAAGGAATTTGCTAACAAAAAATCTATATTTTGTAGGGGCATTTCTCCATCAGCTGTCTCATATCACAACTATATATATATCACATAAGCCAAAGTATGTTGCCATCTTAAGCCAACAAAGAGCAAGACTCTTCCCCCACAAATAGAGGAGATTTCGCTCCCCTTTTGTCCTCCTCCACTTGAACCAAATTCCTCAATTTTAGGCTCTCCCAAAAAACAAATCCCTTTTTGGATTACACTTGCACCACCACCAAGAAACCCAAAATAACTTGAGAAATTAAAGAAAATCCAATACCGGGCCCAAAAAAAAAAAAGACACCAAAATAAACTTATAATTACATAACTAGTAATATTTTCCTATAAATCTAAATGTCAAATATCTCAGGCGATGAAGGGAGTTTCTCTTCGGGAGAAGTTCAGCAGAGCCATGAACAGAAGCTGCTGCAACGCAACCAGTCGCTCGGGACCGCGAACACGAACAGCAGCAATGGCTCCACCTCTACTGCTAAGAAGAAACGAAATCTACCAGGAACTCCAGGCAAGTTATACAACTAAACTCTTACATCTTTTTCTTTTTAAATTTATGTTCTTGGAAATAATAAGCCAAGAATTTTGTGTCACTATATATATGATCTACACACACAGAATGATGTGTTACAGTTGAAGCAGATGGAGTATTGATAATCAAGTTATTAAGAAGGAAAAATAAATATCGTGGGATGTGTTTCTAAATGTGCTATTCAAACATGGTGACAGCTCCAAGAAATATGAATTTAATATACTTTGTGTTGCCTTAAGTCATACTTAAACAAGAGATATGATTATTTAAAAAGGGTACAATAATTGCCTTTCTTTTTTTGTGAAATTTCCAATAATTGCCTTGAAGACTACCAATAATTAATTGTCATCTCTTCACTCTGCTTATTGCACATAATACATGTGCATGGTTTTAGCTATTCCCCTACATTATGCTGCAAACATAGAGTATATATGGAATATTAGTTCGATCTCGATCATATAAGTCACGTTTCTTTTTTTGTTTGCTTTAAATGTATAGATTTGCTATATTAATACATATTTTTATTCTTTTATAATATTCTTGTTAACTAGTATGTCTTGAAAAACGTGTAATCATTTTTTGAATGTAAATAAGGATAAATAAAAAGTTTATTTTATAATTTATTTTTCCAATGATTTTGTATTTTTTGTTAATCTTTGTGGAAAAATAAGTTTATATAATCAGAACGGACCGAGTAATTAACATGATATGAATATATGGACATGAGGGATATATAAAATGTTGTTTTCGCTGCCCAAATTTGATTTTCTGTCTCAATTAATTTACAAGTCTAAAATACTAAAAATGAATCTTAAATTCTTTTTTCATTATGAATCAGATCCCACAGCTGAAGTTGTTGCTTTATCACCAACCACCCTTATGGCAACAAACAGATTTGTGTGTGAAATATGCAACAAAGGGTTCCAAAGGGATCAAAATCTGCAACTACACAGAAGAGGTCACAATCTTCCATGGAAGCTTAAGCAGAGAACCACCTCCGAAGCGCGAAAACGTGTTTACATCTGCCCTGAACCGTCCTGCGTGCACAACAACGCGAATCGAGCCTTAGGCGATCTCACCGGGATCAAGAAACATTACAGCAGGAAACACGGAGAGAAGAAGTGGAAATGTGACAAATGCTCCAAGAAATATGCAGTTCAATCTGATTGGAAAGCTCATCAAAAGACTTGTGGCACTAGGGAGTATAAGTGTGACTGTGGAACCATTTTCTCTAGGTAAGAAAGTCCTTCTTTTTTCTGTCAAATTATATATATTTCAATGAATATGTTGTGAATTATAGAATGATTTTGTTTCAACCAGGAGAGACAGCTTCATAACTCACAGGGCATTTTGTGATGCATTGGCTGAAGAAAACAGCAAAGTAATGACTAATGGCCTAATGAGCCCCAATTTGCAAGCCCAAATGCCTGAGTTATTGTCAACTATGCCTATAAACGCTAACACAAACACATCTATGGAATTCAACAACCCTTTAAAGTCACTCCAACAAGAGCTAGTTCCAATTCCTTTCAAGCCGATGAACATCGGTGCCGCGGGCGCCATGTTCTCCAGCAGTTCGGGTAATCTCTTCGGCAGCCCAAGAAGCATGCCTTCTACCTCATCCGGCCTTCAACTCAGCTCAAACTCGACCCCGTCGGGCTACAACTATCACCAAGATAACAAGAACCTAGGCCAAATTTCGGGATCCGGCCCCCATATGTCTGCCACGGCTCTGCTGCAGAAAGCAGCCCAGATGGGGGCCACGGCAAGCAATAGTATCAACTCCCCTATGATGCAGAAGAGCTTTGTCAGCAGCATGGCCGGCCCCGACCAGATATCCGGCGCTAGTCGACCCATTACCAACATCCACTACGACAACTTCCAGCCTCAAAACGAACAACAATCTTCGGCATTGATTATGAATGGTGGATTTACCACGTCTCAGCTCTTTGATAATGGCGGATCCGCCATGAACGATATGGTGATGTACGGCGGCATGCTCATTGGGAGCGACCAAAACTCGGTGGCGGCGGCCGGATTCCTGAAAAACTTAGCAGAAATACAAGAGGAGAGCGATCAAAACTCTGCATGCATTCAACAGGGAAGACACAACAACAATAATGTCATGATGGCGAGAAATCTTACAAGATTGGGACATGGGGGAAATGATATGACCACCGTTGATTTCTTGGGAGTTGGGGGAGCAATGGATCATGTGGAAGCCATGAATCAGCAGAGAATCCAAGCTATGCATAACCCTTTCCACCAACACATCTCACATGGAGATTCTGACGTAGAAAAGCCATTGTACAACACATTCTGATCATGAGCTAAAAACGACTAGTAGGGGAACTAGCTAGATCCATATGTGGTACTGCAGCAGATCATTTACAATTAGATCTCGGATTCGAATTGTAGAAATCGGGTAAGGAAAATGGGAAAAAAGATCACCACTCTTGAATATAGTGGGATCGGAGGAGTTTGAGTTGATGAATGGTGGAGTTCATAAATGGTGTGTAATGCTAGCTTTCTTGACTATTACTAATAAATTAATATTGTTAGCTTACATTTACATTGAATAATTTTAAATTCATTATTTCGAATTTATTTTTAATGTTAATTAATTAATATTTCGAATTTATTTTCAATGTTAATTAATTAATACTATCATAATTAATATTTGAGTACGAAAATTTTTTAAATGAATATTTTGATCTTTTAAAATACATATATGAAAAGAAAAAAAAAGTTAGTATGAATGTACGACACATGTTCATAACTTATTCGTTTTATATTACGATAATGAGTGCACCGAGTCAAAGGACTTTGCTGACTGACATGTTCTTTTTCAATCTTATAAGATTTTTTAATTTTTTTTTCCAAATATAAATATATACTAACTTTAAAAAGTGAGTTTTTTTTTTTTAAGATAAGTTGATCTGATTCTCATATATATATATATACACATGTATAATGAAAATAATAATTTCAATATAAAAAATAATATTTTCTCAATTTACATGTTTCATGAAAGTAACTCAAAAAGTTGGCGTAGATTTTAAAATTGTTTATGAAATTATATTAAAATTTATGAAGTCAACCTAAATCTATTCTATTCTATTCTCCGATTTGGGTATAAAATGCAATTTTTCCGGGAACACTTTAAAGTTCAACAATTTAATCGCTTTCGTATTGCGCATTTGGCGGACCTTGGTCCATCGTCTTCGAGTCCGTGATTCTTTTCAGGGGAGAAAATCAATACTTCACTTTCGTGGGTGTACTAGGTTTTTGGTATGCGTACATTTATGCGTGCAAATCACATGTTTTTTTACATTGTTTTTTCTCCAGATGTTGTGCAATCTTCTTGGTATTTAATGGAGGCAAGAGTTATGGTTAAGGTTTTGTGGAACTTTGTATTGTTGCAAGTGATTAACGACCCGTCTTATTTTGTTTGAGTTATGGTTTTTATTTTTATTTCTGGGTCGGTTGTTATGGCTTGAGAATCGTTGATTTCTTTGTTTGATCGACAGTGGACTTGATCGGACTTGTAGTTTGAATTCAGGGGACATTGTTTGAATTAGGGTTTAGATTATCTTTTCGCGATCAGCTTCGTGTGTGTTGCACACTGGCTTCTCACCTTAAAAGAAGGAATACTGCTATTGTTTGTTGTTATCATGGACGTGACTGTGATGACTATGCCTGTAGATTGCGGAAAGGTTTTCGATAAAGACAGGATGAGTCAGATGAAATCTATTGAGTTGGATGAAGGATGGAATTCCATGCAAGAAGGCATTACAAAATTGAAGAAGATTTTAGAAGGCCATTCCGATGCACAGTTCAGTTCAGAAGAATACATGATGCACTACACGTATCCTATTTCTCTTTGACAGGAAGAATGTTTTGATCAACTTTTTTATTTTCCTTTTCCGCAAAGTTAATTATAACGGGATAACCTTATATTCACAAGAATACTTGATGCATTACTCGTATCCTATTTCTCCTTAACAGGAAGAATGTTTTGATTCAGTTTTTTTCCTTTTCCACATAGTTAATTATAACGGTATAACTTTATATTAATGGTTCCCACTGCAGGGAAGTAGCTAAATAAATTTGTTTACTTTCAGAACAAGAAAGTTTACCGCATTTTTATCTATCTATTGAATTTGTTTGGTTGTCAGTTTGCATGGTGTTATTTGTGCTTCTGTGTATTCAACTTTAGCTACTATCCTTGACATGAAAGACAGTACCATATACAATATGTGCACCCAGAAGCCTCCTCATGATTATTCTCAGCAGCTCTACGAGAAGTACAAAGAATCTTTTGATGCATATATTACTTCAGCAGTAAGGGATCGGAAGTTCATTAGTCACTATTTGATTTTTTTCTGTGATAAACTTTAGCTGATTTCGTAATGTATACTTCAGCAGTAAGGAATCGGAAGTTCATTAGTCACTATTTGATTTTTTCTGTGATAAAGTTTAGCTGATTTCGTAATCCATTAGCTTATAAGCAAGGTGTATCTGTAAGAGATTGATTTATAAAATTTACTCGTGTAGTAATTTTTCAGAAAGTTTGCTCTTCTGGATTATATGCATTGAGTACGTGATTTTTGGGGTTTGACTTTCTGCTTTTTAGAGCTCTAGAATGGAATGTATTCCGGTATAAAAATTTTGATGCCAACTTGAGCTTGATTATGTTTAGAATAATTAAGTTTCAATGTTCAGCATATGGATGAATTCGACAACATTCGTCCACCTTAGATTTTACCTACCCCATTATTTTATTTATGAGTGGAATATCTTAATATCTTCCTCCCATTGAGATGTCATTTTTTGGAACTGATATCATTGGTATGAATGGGTCAATCTTTATCTACCAGGTCCTGCCATCTTTGAGAGAAAAGCATGATGAGTACATGCTGAGGGAGCTTGTAAATAGATGGGCTAATCATAAAGTCATGGTCAGGTGGCTATCACGTTTCTTTTACTATCTTGATCGATATTTTGTTACTCGGAGGTCACTTCCTTCTCTGAAAGAAGTTGGGCTGGCCTGCTTTCGAGATCTGGTTGGTTGCAATCTGTTTTCTCGCCTCTTTTTATTCAGTGATCCTGGTCTTCTTTTTTAACTGTTTGACCACATGCACCATCATTTTTCTGCCTGACCTGAAATTTTTATCAATATCTTTGCATCTGCTGATTCACGGTTTGAATATTGATGATAGGTGTACCTCGAGTTGAGATTCAAAGCCAGAGATGCAGTCATTACCTTGGCAAGGCTTTTTCTTTAACAAGCAATATGTTGCTCTGAATGCTGTTCAAGGTTTATAATTTTCCTTAAATGGCAGATTGATCAAGAACGCGAAGGAGAGCAGATTGACAGGGCTTTGCTGAAGAATATACTAGATATATTTGTGGAAATTGGGATGGGGCAGATGGATTACTATGAGAAAGACTTTGAAGATGCCATGCTTAATGACACCGCTGCTTACTATTCTCGAAAAGCATCAAACTGGATTGTGGACGATTCTTGTCCTGATTACATGTTGAAGGTAAATATCATTTGCAACTTTACTTTAGTGGGGTAAATTACTGTTTTAGTTTATAAGACCTATTTGAATGTATAAACAACAGGCAGAGGAGTGCTTGCGAAAGGAAAAGGACCGCGTTTCTCATTATTTGCATTCAAGCAGTGAGACAAAACTTTTGGAGGTTGGTGTTTTATTCTATTTTATAGTTCAAATTTCTAGGTCTAGCGTGTAAAGCATAGTAAACTTGACTCATGCCCTGAACTTCGCAAACCTGCAATCTTCTTCTAAGTTGTATTCGAGAATAGTTGGTTAATATGAAGAGTTGATGCTTTATTTAGTGTTTTACCACTCAAATGTGCATAATAATGAATAGTAACTCAGGTTCCGTGTGGACATGTACTTACAAAACGTTTTTATAAAAGTGTTTTTTAAAATTTTTTTATAAAATGTTTTAAAAATTATTTTAAGAATAAATGTGTTTGGACAACTATTTTACAAAAACATTTTAACATTTCAAAAGTAACGTTGTTCACTTTGCCTTACATAGTTCCATTCCAAAAACATCTAGAAACATCTCACGAGTGATCTTTTAAAACTATACTTGGATAACACATTTTAAAAAATATTTTTCAAAAACATTTTACAAAAATCATATCCAAACACACTTTGAGTTTTTTCACTTATAAAATACAAAAACTGTTTTTAAAGTAAATGTCCAAACGGTCCCAGTGTTTAAAAAATGGAACTTGGATTTGAAATAAAAATAATTGATCTGATTTTGGTCTACTATAAGTTTGCTGAGGTTCTTAAAATCCATTCCAGACTATCCAAGTTTGTCAGTACTTCAGCTCTGTTGTTTCAGTTAGTTCAAATTTTTGTGATCTGCATTGGGCTGAAGTTGGCATGGTCGACTTGTATGGACTGGATGTTTGTTCTAATCTTTTGGTGAAAATGGACTCTGATGAGAGTTAGTTGGCTGGAAACCGGAAATCGGAAATATAATCTCGTTTGTGATGTTTAATTGACTCCAAGTTCGATGTTGCTCTGACCATTTTAGCTTTTCTTATTATTTTTCAGCTGAACAAGTTTGTGGAAGTGATACTTAATTGTTGATGGTTTAGAAATTTGTCTAATCCGCTTCATACTGGTTCTCATATAAGCTCACTGTGATGCAGAAAGTACAAAATGAATTGTTGGTTGTATACACTAACCAGTTATTGGAAAAAGAACATTCTGGATGCCGTGCTTTACTCAGAGATGACAAGGTGTTTTAGCTTTTGTCAATTAGTTGAAGAAATTCTCCATTTAACTAGCTTTAAGGAGAAATATGACTGTTGCGCTCTTTGCTTTCTTGATGGGTACAGGTAGATGATCTTTCCAGGATGTATAGGCTCTTTCACAAAGTTCCCAAGGGATTGGAACCTGTTGGCAATATGTTCAAGCAGGTATGTGGTATTTAGATAGTTTTGAATTATCTCTTGGCATTTATCATCGATTCCTAATGCCCTAGCACGTTTGATATTTGCTTGGTGCAGCATGTTACCTCTGAAGGCATGGTTTTGGTTCAGCAGGCTGAAGAAGCTGGTGGTAATAAGGTCGGTAAATTGATGGTTTATATTGACGTTCAAAGTTTCTGAGGCATAGTATTTTTAATTTTATGTGAAGTAAACACATTTGACTATCAAGGTTCTTTGAATGATCTTGTGCTTATTTACCTTGTATAATGTGGTAAAATTAAACTTATTATGTGAGATTGTTGTGCTATGCTCTACAATTGTGTTTGCGATGCTTGTTGGTTTTAATAATCGATAATGTCTTGCTTCTTATTTAAATGTTAAAAATTTGATTCAGTGGTGTTTTCAAACTAATCTGTTCTTTGTTTATCATATATGTTGTAATGGGAACCAATACCTGCTTTTTATAGTCAGAGAATGCTGGTGGAACACAAGAGCAGGTAATAGTTTCGTCTATGGCGTTCATCAAGTAGTTTATTTGTTTTAGAAAGGTGTAACTTTTTATTTACCTTTGCAGGGATTTGTGAGGAAAGTAATTGAGCTTCATGACAAGTATTTTGCGTACGTAATGGATTGTTTCTCCAATAACACCCTGTTTCACAAGGTTTAAGCCGGAAGCATAGAATTAAAATTTTGTTTTCAATGTAGAAGATCAACTACATTCATTTCTGTGATTTACTACTGAATTTTTGTTGATTATGTAGTCTCTCAAGGAAGCTTTTGAGGTCTTCTGCAATAAAGTTGTCACCGGCGTCTCAAGTGCTGAACTACTGGCGGCATACTGTGACAATATTCTTAAGAAAGGTGGGAGTGAAAAACTAAGTGATGAAGTCATTGAGGAAACATTAGACAAGGTAACATTATTTCTGTTAACACCAGTCATTCATATGGAAACTTTCTTATAAAGAAATGGCTTATTGCACCTTCTCATAGGTGGTAAAGCTCCTGATCTATATTAGCGACAAGGACCTCTTTGCTGAGTTCTACAGGTGACAAGATGTTCTACTGGCACTTTTCACATTACTTGAGTTTTTATAATTTGATGTTTAATGTTCATATTTATGCCCATTTTTGCTTTTTTGTAGGAAGAAGCTGTCTCGTCGACTGCTTTTTGATAAAAGTGCTAATGATGACCATGAGAGGCTTATTTTAACAAAGTTAAAGCAGCAGTGTGGTGGTCAGTTCACTTCAAAGATGGAGGGAATGGTAAATCAAGCTTTGTTACTTCCTTCAAATATCACGCGTACAACTGTGACTTAAAATTTTGAGGGTTTTACTTTCAGGTTACTGATTTGACGCTCGCAAAGGAAAACCAGAACCACTTCCAAGAATATCTCCACAACAACCAAGCTACCAATCCTGGGATAGATTTGACTGTCACTGTTCTCACGACTGGATTTTGGCCAAGTTACAAATCTTCAGATCTGAGTCTACCTGCGGAGATGGTGTGATCCTTTCTCCGTTAATGGATTCCCTTTCTTCCCACCTTTTTAACCGTGATGTTTTTGTTTGGATAACTCGTGAATGATCTTTTGTGCAACTTTTGTTTCAGGTGAAGTGTGTCGAGGTTTTCAAGGAGTTTTATCAAACCAAAACAAAACACAGGAAATTGACATGGATTTATTCTTTGGGAACCTGCAACATAAATGCAAGGTTTGAGCAGAAACCAATTGAGCTAATCGTGGGAACATATCAGGTTAATTATTTGTAATATTCTGCACAAGTCACCAACCCATCCCCTCTGTGGAAAAAAACCCTGAAAAAAAGGGGATTATGGAGTAACAAAGCTGGGTGATTGATCTGGAATGCTATTTTTTGTTTTTTGTTTTTTATCAGGCCGCTGTACTACTGCTATTCAATTCTGCAGATAGGCTGAGTTATGGTGACATCTCGACTCAGTTAAATTTGGCTGATGATGATTTGGTTAGATTGCTTCAGTCACTTTCATGTGCGAAGTACAAGATCTTAAACAAGGAGCCAAATAATAAAACGGTTTCGCCTAATGATTATTTCACATTCAATTCGAAGTTCACAGACAGGATGAGAAGGATCAGGGTTAGCCGTTCGTTTTATCTTCTCTTTTAGTCTATCACAATGTTGTTGTCGACTTCACTTCGTAAAGAACACTGTATTCCCTTTTTGGTGTTTCAGATCCCTCTTCCCCCTGTGGATGAAAGAAAAAAGGTGGTTGAAGATGTTGACAAGGATAGGCGCTATGCAATTGATGCCTCAATTGTACGCATAATGAAAAGTCGTAAAGTTTTGGGCCATCAACAGTTAGTCCTGGAGTGTGTCGAACAGTTGAGCCGCATGTTTAAGGTGTGATCTTAGAAATTCTTTTTCCACCTTTTTGGTGATCTTGACTCCTAGGTTATTTCAGGCACATGAAATAAATGATTTATAGGTTGAATTTTTATATATTGTTGTAAATCCCTCTGAATCTCTTTGCTATTGACCTCCTGATTCCTTGTGCTGAAAGTTGGATTTAGTATTAACACTGTTTATTGATGCAGCCTGATTTTAAGGCGATTAAGAAGCGTATTGAAGATCTCATAACTCGAGACTACCTGGAGAGGGACAAAGAGAACCCGAACTTGTTCAAGTACTTGGCCTGAATTGACAGATACAGCGGTATTGCTGTCCAACTGTTCTTGGTTTGGCTCTTTAGTTGATTTTGGTCGTTTCCAGTCACATCCCATTGCTAGTACATACTACATTATGATATATCAGTATACCAGAATTAGAGTAGGCACATCTACTTTGAACTCTGCTCTGGGGGAGCTTTGTGAATTTATTTTGGCCACCAACTTTGGCAGAGTAATAAGTGATCACCATGATTCTTAAACCGTATAATATATTCACAATCTTTTTTGACAATGCTCGCTGTTTGATCCGATTCTTTTATGCCTTTGATAATATATATGATATATCCATATCACCGAGTAATACATGTGAATCACGATTTTGTTGTTTAAAATGCCATGGAAACCGAGGCTCCACGTTCTTCTTTAATTGGTTTTTGCCACTTGTAGATACACCCCTGGCCACAATTTTGAAACTCATGGTTCATTAATAATTAATGATTTTGATACCTCTTATCATCTTTTCGCCTATCTCACAACTAATTCAAAATAATCACTTTTTAAATTAATTGTCCAAACATTTTATAATAAAAGGGATATTTTGTTATTTATAACCAAATCGTTATAATTGGTTCTAATCATAAAACACTTTATAGTTTAAATTTTTCAGTGAGTTGAATTCGATTCACGATTCATTCCAGAGAAGTGAGAACCATGCTCGGGTCGTAAAATGAATAATAAATAATAATAACGTAACATGGTATGTGGGAATCGTTCAGTTTTTGTAGACTTCACAAGTTCAAGAAATTAGATGTTTCTGGGTCCCATCCTTCTTGTGAAGGAAAATTATTACTTTTTAACTTCAAGGGGAAGTATGTGCATATATACAAACAATTAGAGTAAATCTTTTTGCCCCAATAAACAAGAGACGGGGCTGGAATAACTAGGTCACGTCTTCTTATTATTGGGATGCTTTCCACTTGTGGATTTACCTGCACAAATAGTAATCTAATTAGCACCAAAAGGCCATGGGAGAGGAGAGGAAGATAAACACACCAGCAATGGTACACAACAAGAGTCCAAAATGTAAGCAATTTGTTGAGCAATCCACTTGAAAATACAAACATTCTAAAAATACCTGCCAACTGCAGAGCATCTGCGTCGATATAGGCGAAAAATTAGACATTGCAGCAAGACTAATAGCTTCAGGCAGCCCTTATTCCTCGAAAAATCAACGCAATATCAAATTTTACATGTACATCCGCTGGAGGAATCGTTCTTAATCCTTTCGCTAAGGGCGGCAAATATCAAAATTTTATTTCTTAAGACTTAACTATACATGTTTCCATAATTTATTCTATAAATCCAGATGAATACAAGGTACAATATGTGAAAACCATTATGAGCAGACCTGCAGAACGTTTAATCACAACAGGTGTAAGAGCCAAAAGAAAAGAGAGCAAATTCTATTCGCACAAGAACTTAATATTGAAAGGAAATTAACCTGTGATATAGTCCACTTTTCTTGAATAAATCTGCTGAATCTAGTGCTATCCGCTGGATCAACTTTTCTTATCATGCACCTGCAATGGGTTTACAGATGCCTCGACCATAAGTCCTCTTAAGATTGAATTTCTAGACAAGCGAGGGGACAGAATCACCAACCCTCGGTAATGAACATTGGAGCCTAAACTTGGTGACTTTTACCATCTCAAGATTATCTTTCTTCTGTTCTCACATCACCCAATATGAACCCATTTAAGGCTTTATCAATATCATTAACCTGACTCGATTGAAATTTGAGGCCTTTAGTCTTCTTTATCAAAAGATAAATGACACTGCTACGATGGTGATCTTTAAGCAGGCCCATGACTCAACATGGAATTCGAAACTCAAGAGGCCTCTCCAATTTTCTTCCTCGTATACCAGCAGAAAACAATGAAAGGGAAAAATTCAAGATGAGTGCTTTAGAAACATAATAGGTAGTTCAACGATGATTGACCGCTTCCATTGAAACTCGAACAAGGCGCAATAAACCTTCTACATCTTGGAAGTTGAAATCGAGCGCCATTTTGAGAGAACAAATGTCTGATTCTCCAAGTTTTGATATCGCAGCTGTGAATGTGTTTCTTGATTTCCTTGAGGCTTCCATTGCAGAGTTAACATCTTGTGCCTGAAGGAATACAAACACAATAACTTACACAAACTATAATCTAAAAAACAAGTACTGGATTGAATGATGTCAGTAAAATAGCCTACAATTTGCAAGTACACGGATAAGAAACTAAATAGATTAACACTATCCAGTGCTACAATTATATTATTCGTTGAAGATGTAATTGCACTTACAAAGTTTAGAAGCCGGATGAAACCAGAACGATTTCGAGAAGTGATAGTATGGCTTCCACAAACTTGAGGAGAACCTACAACTTTAGCTACCACATTGCCCTTGTCTGTAGTAGCTTGGTTCAAGTTGTCACCGTCAGAGGTGGAGGAGAAAGGAGATTCACCTGAATGGTAATTATGAAACAGACAAAAACTGCAATTAGGAAGGCAAAAGTTCTCCTCGGTTCTATCAGCTAACAACAGTTAACTTTATATCTGCTCAGTGCAACGTGCGTATATCACATCCATTCACTAAGAAAAGAATTCGAGGAATGAGTAATAATAATTGTCTTTATCTGGATTTGGCTTTGGATACGAGGAGATAATATTACTAATTACTGAGAAAGAAATAACAAAAATGACTGAGGCAGCGTCCAAAGTATTACGAGTTGAATTGACATTTACCTCCATCACTAATTGTGAGTTTTTTCCATTAATAAGGATCAATACCTGGAGCAACAATTTGCAGAGCATTTTGCAACTCATTCCTGTCCCTATTTGCACTGGAACGTGAATAATAAACTACTCGCATATAAGCAACCTCCATGCATTTATAAGCCAATGCAGCGGCAGCCATGTCTTTCGACTTTTCAAATTCATGGGCACAAAACCTGGCAATAATTATTTAGTTAATACCAAGAACAAATGCTATGCATGAACCACAATTTCCCTACAAGAAGCTAGTCATCATACAAACTATGACAAGTACATGCTTTGGACCAAGTTACTGGCTTAGAGACCAGAATTAACACTTTTTAAACAATCACACATTAGGACACCATAAAGGTCTAACTACAATGTAGTAAAAAGTAAAAACTCACTCGCAGAGCTTCGCAGTGCTACTGTATATATGCATTGAGTGCATCATCTCATTATGCTTAGAGCCTTCACTGCTTCCAGTTTCCAACAGAGACGCTCCATGGAGAAATTTGAGTGCAGCTTGGAAGTAAAGTCCATTGCTTTCAGGTGACCCAGAATTCTGCAAGAATGAACTCGTGTTACGAAGAACTACAAACAACTACAAACAACTCAATATCTATGTCAGAATCAATATGATATGAACAAACCTTAAGGCGGTCAGCCAAGTGTTTGAGGTCCTTGGCCTCTCTTAAAGCATTGTTAGCACCATGACTGGAGGACTCCCTTCGAACAGGACTAGAGGCTTCAACATCCTGAGCCTTGTGGGAATTTGGGGTGGGATGTCTTAAATTAATAGGTCGACCATTTTCCTTTTCAGCTTTCTTATACTGATTTGTTGACAAAAGTTCCACGCCATTTTCTTTCTGAGATCCGGTGACAGGTTGGAGAGTAGCAACTGTTTCAGTCTCAACTCTCCCTAAAGGTGGAAGTGACTGTGATATCCCATTTCCATTTGCTTCAGGCAGGTTACTTCTCTTGAGTGATTTCTCCTCCAGATTGCGCTTTTTATCTTGGCTTTTGGTGACATCTTGGCCATCATGACCTCCAAATTTTGACTTATCCGATACTTTATTGCTCTCGCTTAACGTTCCTCCAGCAGTATCGTTCTTGCTAACAAACTTGTCAATCTTAGCGGGAGACCTATGGTCAAACTTGTTTTTTCTACTCTTGCTCTTTTCCTTGATTTTGTCTTTATCCATATCAGATACAGAAGTATGAGTTTTATCTTTCGAATGTGAAGACACCTTTTCTGACTTCTTCATGTTCGAAGCACTATTATCGATAGTGCGACTAACATCTTTCTTCATCACCTCTTTTCGAACATTTCCCCCATCTTCACCACCTGAAATCCTTTTTGGACTCACTGCGGTGGAAGAGTAAGGATCCTTAAAATCATCTTTTTCAAAGAGCTTCTCTCTCATCGAAGGGGCCTTATCAGCATTATAAGGTCTCAAAGGAGATGAAGAAACTGATTCAACTGGGGAACCTTTAACTTCCTGAGATTTGCTTTTGTTTTTATGTGAGCCAGATACCTTGGAAGAGCTAGAATTGGCAGCAACAGATGGATGGACTAAACCCCTATCATTTTTCAAACAATCTTCCACCAGAGTATTGCTTAAACATTGGTTGTTATTCTTTTTATCTATAGTCCTGCCCTTCTCATCAGTTCCGGCTCTGGATTTGCTTCCACTCGAGCCTTTTCCTCCAGACTTGACAACTCTAGCTTTTTTTCTTTCCAGCTGGTCACTGTCCCATCCATCAACAAAATCACCAGAATTTTGATGGCAACTTTGAGAGCCATGACAGTCCTTCCCTTTCCTTTTTCGAACGGAGTCATTATTATCAAATTTTCTCGAGTGCACCAAACCATCATCTGGAACTTTTATTTCATGACTCAAACCTGTATCCTTCTTCATGTTGCCACCTGTATCCTTGTGCCTTGATGATTTCTTTGAGAAACCATTGGTCGTTACCGTGCCTGCATTTAAGGTTGGCCCGCCATTTTCGGAACCCCACTTTCCATTATCAAAATGTGCTTCGGCCTTCACTCTTTTAGATGCTCTAGAATCATCTGCATCAGACTCTAGCTTGTTATTTATCTTCAGATTTGTACCTGTTCATGTATATAGAATTTTTTTTTAAAGGCTTCAATATAACAGAATAAAAACCCAAGAAGCTAAATAATGGAAAAATACATAAAATATTTGATAGTTATTTAGGAAACTGACACAGTACCTGTTTTAGAACAACTGAAAAGTGATTCTTTTTTATTACTCTGAAATCCACGGGTGTCTAGAGGAGAGTGATTTCCTATGTTTACTGTACCATTTTTAGAAGATGTTGGGAGGTTCTTCCGTGAGTTTGCAGAGTGAGTGGAACCATCAATATCAAATAAACTTGATGAATGATCTGCCCTATGTTTTTTCTTCTGCCCCGTTGTTTCATTAAGGTCAGCAATATTTTGGTGCTCTCGAACAGGACACCCAGCATCAACCAACGGTACCCCCACGGCAGCAGAAATAGAATTGTGAAGCTGGTTATGATGCCTCTCGGAATAAGGGGCAAGAATTGAGTCAGCAGCAGGTTGGTACAGTGCTCTTACAGCACTGGTAGTTTCCTCCTCAGGTATACTACAACGGTTCATTCCAGGCCTATGATAATGGAAGAATAATAAGATGTTTAGGACTGAAGAACTAGTTTAAACAGAAACAGAGATCCGTGAAATATCACCACAATTTGTCTAACAAAGAATCATACAAAACTTGACCATCGAAGGCATTAGGCCCATGGTTTCCAATCAACTTTTTGTTAGTTGATTAGTCATTGGACAAATAAACTTGGATACAATATACAAAATTTTTCACTCATCTAGACCAGTATCACTAACAATAAAAAATCACGTGATTACTATATACATATCTATCTAACATCTAACATATTTTTTTTACCTAAAAATACACCACTTTGAATTGTGAATTTACTTTTGTACCCTTCATTTTCTACTTTATTGCCCCACCATTAATTAATCAAATTATGTGCTAATTAATATTCTCAATCAAATATATCTTCACTATTATGTATTAGATATTAATAAACATATATCCAATTATAAATTTTTCACATGCAGCGCACATGCTCTTTCTCCTAGTGTGTATGTGTGTGTATATATATATGATGATCAAGGTAACAACATAAACTGTAACGTCCATAAAACTTACAGCCACGTAAGCATCCTACAAAGCCATTTCTCAGGAAGACTCTTGGGATTTGTACCCAGGGGAAGGAGTCTCCATTTTTTACACTTGTCACAAAGGACCCAGTCTTCCTTAACAATAGGAGCCACTCCTGTTTGAGCTTCAGATGTTGGAGGTGGTGCCACATGAGAAGGCATTCTATGATAATTTTCTGTTGGATTAAGCTTTTCAGCACTTTTATCATTAAATTTCTCAGATTTCTCTTTTGATGTGTTGATATATTCACTCGAATTTCGTTTCTTCAAAAGTTGGGTATCCTTTGGTCTTCCAGAGGAAGGAATTTCCCTTGAAGTTGATTCATCATTTTCTTCTTCAAATCCAAGGTCTCCAAAAAAGTCCTTAAGATGCATCTCCCGAGATTTTTCAGGGTCCTTCTGAAGATCTCGCGAATCATTTTTAGATACAAGAGAGTTAGCATGAGAGTTCTTTCCACTTTTAGAAATCAGAGAAGAATCAACCATTCTCTGATCTTTTTGCATATGTGCTGCCACAAATTTCTTCGGAAGATCAGAAGTTTCAACACTGAGCTCATTTCTTGCCTTGGAGACATTTGATTCAGATTGATCCAAAGCATTAGATTTTTCTTCTTTGAGAACATTCTTCTGAGAGAAAGCTGCAGTGCTGCTACAATTTTCTTTTTTATTTTCTGAATCCTTGCCTAATGAACCCAGCCTTTCACCCAACTTCTCAATCCTGCCAATTTCTAGGGAAGATTCACTGTCCAAATTTTTCTTAATAATATCTCTACCTGCTTCTCCTTTCACCCCAGATTTTGAAGCATTTAAAGGAACAATTGTAGCAGTCGTACACATACCTTTTACAGCATCAGCAATGCTATATTGCGAATTTGATATAAGTGGAAGTTTCAAAGCATTAGAAACCATTTCATCACAGTGCAATGAGTCAAAATCAGTTTCTTTTTCCTTTATTATAGCTGCGGCACAATTACTCTGGCCGGAAAAGTTCTTCCGATCTGTTAATTCAATGGAGGCCAAAGTTTTTTCAGATGCTACAACATTCTGATCACCCCTACCAGGAAGAGATCCATTTGCTAGCATCCTAGAATTTTCTGTGCGTTCCTTGTCAATGAATTCAGATCCATTATCACCACCAATCTTTCTTTTTTCGATCAAACAAATCAGATCTTCTGATAGAGGGGATAAAAGGTGAACCGCGGAGAAGGATGTCATTATCTGATCCAACAGAGTAGAAATGTGAAGTTTAAGAAAGGTAAAGGCCATATTATCTCCAAAAAATGAGACAATGATTTACAGATACCTGAAGAATACTTGTAGGAGAATTCTCTGGCGCGTCCGAACGGTTACCACTCAGTTTTTGAACAGTGGGTTCCTGACTGTCATCCAATGAAGAGGATGGAGAGACCATCAGACCAAGTCCACTGTAGATTTCAGTATTCTTTTGTGTCGACAAATTATCAGAGCCAACTTTGATCCGAACCTTCAGAGATTTCAGGTCAGAAGGATTTATAGATTTCTTAATGACTCCACATTTAAAACCTGATTCATCAACACGTCTAGATGGTAAGCCCTTCAACGAATTTTCAATTGACACAGTCTTTCCAAAAGCATCAGGTAATCTTGCTGTTGTTGAAGAGCTTGGTGAAGCTAATGAGTTTTGTCTCTGATCCTAAATCAGAGAACAAGTCAAATAGCTCAAGTGAACCTGGGTATCATGTTGAACAGAAACTCTAGTTCTATTTTGAGTGGAAGATAGCAAACAGAAAAGTACGTAGATTAATATCTACAAGTATCTACCTCTGTCCGCAGCTTTCTTGGGGATACTGGAGTATCACAGTTATTAACTTTTGGTGGACTCTTAGCGCGGGACAAAGATGGAGACCGCTGGTAAGTAGGTAAAAATGAACCATATCCTCCAAATTTTGCCCCTGTTTAATAATTTGAATATCTGATCAATAAACATTTTATTCTGAACCCACAGTCACCTTGCACTAACTTTATGCGATCAGCCACATTCTTTCTCGAACTTACCCAAATTCTCAGCTGAAACACCACCCTCAAAATCTTTCTGGAAATGGCCCAAAACACTTTCAAGTTTTTCTCCCTTCAAAAGAGTTCAAATTAAGAAATATTAGAGTTGCATTCTACATTTCTACTACAACCGTGTGTATAATCTCGGGCACAAATCTATTATATCAATCTCGTCTTCGCCAAAAAGATGGAAACTAGAAACCCATGCATCAACTCCCATGTTAGTCTCTTAACAGCTGAACATGCATCAATTTAAGATAAAGAACGCTAACCCACCATCTTTAACTATTTAAGCTAGCAATAAATTCAGCTTTAAAATGTGATTGAAACCAAAATAATAACACCTGGCGGAAAAATTACCAACATACAAAGTAACCGCAATCAGAGAGTAATAGAGATGCCTTGCAGCTAAAAAGGTGCAATTCAGCCTTACTACATAACTACAATTCAATTTAACATTACAGAGAGAATAATTACACTACAACACGAAATAAAGATGTGAAGACACTGAAATTCAATGTGCTTACGATGTAAGAGAGATCAATATCAGGGTCAATGGTGGAATCTTCATACTGCCCATGATAAGAAAGAGCTTCACCTTCTTCAACCTCAGTCTCTTCCATCTCAAACCCCTAATGCTAACCCCTTCCTCCCATCTCTGCTTCCGATACAAATATCAAAATAACTTTTTTCTCTCCTTTTACTTTTCTCCGAAACTTTCAACGACCCATTTTACAAAATCGAACACCCAGAAAAACCCAACAAGTGATTTTCCCGATCAGATTTATACTCCGAGATATCTTCACCTATCAGGAGAAGCTTCCAATAATTGACAGAGGCGTATATCAAAAGATTATAACACTGCGAAGAAAAAAATAGCACAACTCTGGGAATCGTCTCCAAATTTGAGAGTTTTATTTAATTTAGGATCGTGGAAATGGATCGGGTAACGCGATCTCTGAAGCTCAATCCGATGAGCAGAAGAAATGAAGAGAGAGAAAAATTACAGAGAGAGAAAGAGGCAAGACTCCGGTTATGGTGTCCAGCAGCCTCGATTTTTCGTTTTTCTTTTTATTTTATTTTATTTTTATTTGAGGAACTTTTTTTCCTAACTAATATATATATTTTTTGAAATGGCCTACCTAATATATTTACTCAACTATACTATACTATATAATAATAATAATAATAATAATAATAATACTTCTTCAAAAAAATTATTTTGATATTTCAAAAAAAAGAAGAAAAAAAAAAGAACTACGACAGCTATTTGAATAAAAGTAACACTCTTGTGAGACGGTCTCATCTGTGAGACGGGTCAATTCTACCCATATTTATAATAATAAGTAACACTTTTGACATAATTATAATATTTTTTAATGGATAACCCATATAAAAGATCTGTCTCATAAATATGACCCTTGAGACCATCTCATAGAAGTTTTTGTCTTTAAATAAATATTTGGAAATTAACGTTTTCCCATTAAGAAGAGCTTTGAGATTTCATTCTGTTCAAATATTACTACCTTCTTCAGTTATTGTTAGTTTTATTAATATTTCTTTTAATGCAAATTATTATTCAATTTTAATTTTAAATACATTAACTTAAGTACGAGCAAACAACATGTGTTTAGCTGTTTATCTTAGTTTTATGTATTAAATAAGATATATTTATGATAATTAATTATGATCTCTAAAATATATCAAATTTTCGAGTACGACCTACTCAATTTTAATATATAAAAAACATTGAATCAGATAACTCTTTCTTTGTTTTTTCCCACAAGAAAATCACGCCATGTTATGTTATTCAATTGTTTTCGGTGATATTAAAAAGTTTCACTCCTTAAAAACTCAATTAAAAAAAAACCATTGGGCAAATGATTAACATGGAATACATTGTGCACTGCCGCTAGCCCTGATGGTAGAGCTAAATGGTAGGCCAACGTGCCAACTCTCTCCAAGATCTCGAATGACCCTATATATCTAGGGTTAAGCTTGCCCCTCCGGCCAAATCGTACTACTCCCTTCATAGGTGATACCTTCAGGAATACGTGATCACCTACAGCGAACTCCAAATCTCGTCGTCGAGTATCTGAATAACTCTTCTGACGACTCTGAGCAGTCCTCATGCGATCCCGAATCTGAGTCACAATATCAGCAGTCTGCTGCACTATCTCAGGACCCAATAGGATCCTCTCTCCAACCTCATCCCAATTAAGAGGAGATCTGCATCTTCTCCCATACAAAGCTGCATAAGGAGCCATACCTATAGACGCCTGGAAGCTGTTGTTATAGGTAAAATCCACTAACGGCAATCTCGTCTCCCATACATTTATTTTACTTAGCATTATAAAAAAAAAAATCCGTAAAAGTGTTAGGATGTTTTAATTGGTATCAGAGCCGCATTTTTGGAGGGGTCATCACTGCTATGCGAGCTCAGAAATCCACGCTACCGGTCTGTAAGTTTTAATTGCTTTTAGTATGATTTAGTAGTATCATGTTTAAGACTTAAGCATTGATGTTAGCAGAAAATTTTTAAGTACTTAGTTATGCATGTCGATTTACGTAAAGAAATATGTGGTGGTGCAGAATGCCTCCGAGACCAGTTAACAGGCGTGAGGAATCCCCACCTCCGCAGAACCCTCTTTCAGCATTGGAGCAAGCCAATGCAAATATGATGGCTGGAATTACTGCTCTGTTGGAGCAGCAGGCGGCATGTCCGAGACTGTCCCATGATGAGGACGTGGCTGAGAGGTTCCAGAAGAAGGGACCGAAGGAGTTCGTAGGTGCCACAGATCCACTCGTTGCTGAGGGGTGGATCCGTTCTTTGGAGAGCATCTTTGCTTATATGGGGTTGACTGATGCGGACAAGGTGAGGTGCGCAGTGTACATGCTGAAGGGTGATGCAGACTTATGGTGGGAGAGTGCATCACGGGGAGTGAATCTGACTACTATGCTATGGGCAGAATTCCGGAGGATGTTTTACTCCAAGTATTTCACGGAGGACGTGCGCAGCAGCATGATTTGAGATTTCATGAGTCTCCGGCAGGGAGACAAGACAGTTGTGGAGTACATCCGACAGTTCGAGAGAGGCTGTCACCTGGTGCCATTGATTGCTGACAGTGCACCTGAGAAGATGAGACAGTTTATTGAGGGGCTCAGGGCACAAATCAAGCATGACGTTCGCATGGCGGACGTCCCTACTTATGAGGCTGCAGTCAGTAGAGCCTTGCGTTCTGAGGAGGGTAGGAGAGAGATCCAGAGGGAGCAGCAGGGTAAGAGGCAGTTTCAGTTTGGGTATCAGCGACCATCTTCGCAGCCTCCTGCGAAGAAGCAGTTTACTGGGCCGTCTAAGGGCCCGAACCAGCAGAAGCCACAGCAGCAGAGACAGCAGCCTAGGGGCGGGGCTCCTAATACTGGAGGACATCCTACTTGCCCGAAGTGCCAAAAGATGCATCCGGGACCATGTCTTCTAGAAGCAGGCGTCTGTTTTCATTGTAAAGAGCCAGGGCACCAGATGGCCAATTGCCCGAGGAAGAAGAACACTACAGGGAGAGTGTTCGTGATGCATGCTGAGGAGGCAGACCCAGATACCTCCTTGATCACCGGTATATCTTACCCCTAGTATTTTATGATTTCTTTTTTTGGTTAAGAATTTCGATTTTGTGGAATAATTTGTTATTTGGGCTACCTATCTGCATGTTAGAATAAGAAGCATGTTTTACTTGTGATTAGAATTAAGGGTTATTAGTGACTCATATTTGGGAAAAAGTTTAGTAGTGATATGAAGTTGTTGGGATTCTTCGGCGTGCAGGGAGAATCTTAGTTGGAGGCAACTCCACGTTTGCGTTGCTAGATTCAGGGGCTACGCACTCGTTTATCTCCCTGGAGTTTATCAGACGGATAGGCATCACACCCGAGATCGTCGACAGTGGTTATGATGTCACTATGCCGTCAGGACAGGTTATTACTACCTCTAGCGTCATCCGAGAGCTGGAGTTGGAGCTACAGGGGCACTCCATTCGCGCAGATGTAGTGGTTTTGCCGTTGAGCGATTTTGATTTGATATTGGGTATGGACTGGTTGACAGTCAATGGAGCTTTGATTGATTTTCGTCGGAGGACAGTGTCAATGAAACCATCGGAAGGCGACCCGTTCACTTTCCATTCATCTCAGAACAGTGATATTCCTCAGGTGATATCTTATATTCAGGCGAGGAAGCTGTTGAGACGGGGTTGCCGAGGTTTTCTAGCGAGTATTGTCACGGATTCAGAACCATCTAGCAGATCATTATCAAAGATAGAGGTGGTTCGTGATTTTCCTGATGTCTTTCCGGAGGATGTTGCAGGAATTCCACCAGTGAGAGATGCGGAGTTCAGTATCGACTTAGTGCCAGACACCGTGCCTATTTCAAAGGCACTGTACCGACTTGCTCCTACCGAGATAAAAGAGTTGAAGAAGCAGATTCAGGAGTTATTAGAGAAAGACCTTGTTCGTCCTAGCTTTTCTCCATGGGGAGCTCCAGTATTATTTGTGAAGAAGAAGGATGGCAGTATGAGACTGTGCATCGATTACCGAGAGCTTAACAGGGTCACAGTGAAGAATAAGTACCCACTGCCAAGGATAGAGGATTTATTTGATCAGTTGCAGGGAGCTGCGGTGTTCTCCAAGATCGACCTGCGATCTGGTTATCATTAGCTGCGAGTTAGAGAAGCAGATGTGTCCAAGACTGCTTTTCGGACACGTTATGGGCATTACGAGTTCTTAGTGATGCCATTTGGGCTGACCAATGCTCCAGCGGTTTTCATGGATCTCATGAACCGGGTATTTCAGCCGTATCTTGATCAGTTCATCATAGTCTTCATTGATGATATCTTGATCTACTCTAGGAGCATCGAGGAGCATAGGCAGCATTTACAGACAACCTTGCAGACTTTGAGGGAGCATCGTTTGTATGCCAAGTTCAGAAAGTGCGAGTTTTGGCTTGAGCAGGTGGCATTTCTTGGCCACATTATTTCGAGAGATGAGATTGCAGTGGATCAGTCGAAGGTTGAGGCAGTGCAGAAATGGGGTATTCCGAGGAATGCTTCGGAGATTCGCAGTTTCTTGGGTTTGGCAGGATATTATAGGAAGTTCATCAAGGGTTTTTCCTCTATTGCAGTACCCTTGACTTCCTTAACCAAGAAGAATGCAAAGTTTATTTGAAGTTCAGACTGTCAGAGGAGTTTCGATCAGCTGAAGGAAGCACTCACTACCGCATCGGTTTTGGCGATGACAGTACCACACGAGAAGTTAGTGGTGTACACCGACGCGTCTAAACTAGGTTTAGGCGCAGTACTTATGCAGTGTGGTAAGGTTATTGCTTATGCGTCGAGGCAGTTGAAGATTCATGAGCAGAACTACCCGACACATGACTTGGAGTTAGCAGCAGTGGTCTTCGCTTTGAAAATCTGGAGGCACTATCTGTATGGCGAGAAGTGCAAGTTTTCACTGATCATAAGAGCCTCAAGTACTTCTTCACTCAGAAGGAGTTGAACATGAGGCAACGGAGATGGTTGGAGTTGGTGAAGGATTACGACTGTGACATTAGCTACCATCCCGGTAAAGCTAATGTAGTGGCCGATGCTTTGAGTCGGAAGTCGTCAGTGGTATCGTGTTTGACAATGCAGTTACCACTGCAGAGCGAGATTCAGAGGTTTGATTTGGAGTTTTACTCGAGTGGTCATGCATCGAGCTTGTCAGTGTTGACGGTGCAACCGATTCTACGAGATCGGATCAGAGATGGACAACCTACTGATGAGGAGTTACAGCGTTGGAGGCAGAGAGATGAGGCCAAGGGTGATCTTATTTATACAGTTGTGGATGACATTGTTCAGTACCGTGGTAGGATGTGGGTACCGAACGTCGATCAGTTGAGAGCTGAGATTTTAGCAGAGGCTCATACATCTCCGTACTCCATTCACCCCGGAAGTACGAAGATGTATCGAGATTTACAGCTATTGTATTGGTGGCCCGGGATGAAGAGAGACATCGGGAGAGTTGTGTCAGAGTGCTTGACTTGTCAGCAGGTCAAGACAGAGCATCAGCGTCCAGCAGGACTTCTTAGACCTCTTCCTATTTCGGAATGGAAATGGGAGAACATTACGATGGACTTTGTAGTTGGTTTACCGAGGAGTGCCAGAGGTTGCACAGCTATTTGGGTGATCGTGGATAGACTCACCAAGTCAGCTCATTTCTTGCCAGTGAGGACTACTTACTCATTGACACAGTATGCAGAGCTTTACATCAAGGAGATTGTTAGACTGCATGACATACCAGTGTCGATGGTGTCAGACAGAGATTCGAGATTTACGTCTGCGTTCTGGAAGAGTTTACATACAGCATTGGAAACTCGACTACTGTTCAGCACAACTTTTCATCCCCAGACAGATGGTTAGTCTGAGAGGGTGATACAGATTCTTGAGGACTTACTGAGAGCCTGTGTCATCGATTTTCAGGGCTCATGGGAGACGAGATTGCCGTTAGTGGAGTTTACCTATAACAACAGCTTCCAGGCGTCTATAGGTATGGCTCCTTATGCAGCTTTGTATGGGAGGAGATGCAGATCTCCTCTTCATTGGGATGAGGTTGGAGAGAGGATCCTATTGGGTCCTGAGATAGTGCAGCAGACTGCTGATATTGTGACTCAGATTCGGTATCGCATGAGGACTGCTCAGAGTCGTCAGAAGAGTTATGCAGATACTCGACGACGAGATTTGGAGTTCGCTGTAGGTGATCACGTATTCCTGAAGGTGTCACCTATGAAGGGAGTAGTACGATTTGGCCGGAGGGGCAAGCTTAACCCTAGATATATAGGGCCATTCGAGATCTTGGAGAGAGTTGGCACGTTGGCCTACCGTTTAGCTCTACCACCAGGGCTAGCGGCAGTGCACAATGTAACCGATTAATGAACCAAGCTTGTCTGAATTTTCCATTTAAATAAATCCCGTCCGGCTTTGCCTCATAAACGCATTGCTTACGATCACATTGATAAACTTTCCAATGTTCACTGTAGGCATCAAATGCCAAGTCCTTATTCTGCCACCATATGTGACAGAAAAATACAGTAAAATATATTATCGGGCAGAAACTGAATTAGAATTCTTGATCTACCACAAGCGTATGATTTCCAAAATCAGTTTCCTTAGAAGCACAATGTACAACCATAGATTGAGTTCGAGGAAGCCGGTTGAAAACGTGAACATGAATTTTAGGGACAAGAAAACAATTAGGAGGACCTTCATTTGCACGGAGCAAGGCTGGGAAAACAAGGAACAAGAAGGTGTATTTGATCATGTTTATAGAATACATGTTTTTTTCTATGTAGACGCATGTGATATGTTATAGCTTGTTTTGTGGCCATATATATAAGAGAAATTTATGCTTTCCATGAAGCCAAACAATTATTTGGGATTTATGTCATAAATATAATCTATATATAAATAAAAAAAAGTATAATAAAAAAAGAAAAGAAAACTTTTCCTTCCTAAAGTTTCATTTCAAAAATATCAAATGCATAAATACAAATAAAGATAATATTAAATTTATACTTATATAGATAAAGATAATATTGAAGATTTAAAAAAAATGATTTTAATAGTGACAACCACTTTTATCTAAATATTTTAGACAAACATTCCTATCAGATTGTCTCACGAATTTAAATTCGCGGATTTAAATTCGTGAAGTGGATCTTGACCCATAACCCGATGAAACCATTTCTGACCCAGTTTGTGAGCCCAATTCGCGGATGGAATTGAGCCCTTACTTCTCCAAGATGCTGCCCTCCATGCTCATCTCGAAGAAGAGTAGTCTGCCCGTCATCACTCATCTCGAATTCCCTTCCAACATCAAATACGATCTCCAGATGAAGAAGAAAGTAGATATCATGGGATTCAACTTAAATTTGCACGTATGTTATCCCTACATTGAGTCTGAAGCTGATTTTGGTTGGTTTGCAAAGTTAAAAATTGAATTGATTCTTTTTTTTGTAGGACTACACCAAACTTCACCGAACTTTGACGTTGATTTGAGCACATAAACTGAGAATTTATAGTTTTGATTAGAATCATGCATTATACCAAAGATGGATCTTTTGCATGATTTGTGCAATGTTTTTACTGTTGTTCACGTTGAACAGGCCGAGCAGAAAATCTTAGTTCCTTCGGATCGTACATAGATGCAGTTAAATTGGTATATCTTGCATAATAGAATCAAGTGACTGAATTAAGTGAATACTGCTGCATTCACACAAATAAATTATCTCGGTTGTATTCGTGAGTAAGATTCTTCAACATGTGTCTGCTATCAACAATTGTTTAAGCACTTTGAAATGCAGGTGATCCAAATAAAGTAGCCCACTTTAAAGAACATGAGGGAGCTGAGGAGAGATTACACTTATCTTGATCCTGAATTCCAACTATTTTTTACCACTAAATATTTTCAGTTAGTGCAAAAATCACATTATCGAGCGAGGAAGATCAAAATTCAATGTGTGCATATGAATGCATTTGGGAGTTTCAGGACCAGTGCTTAGATTCATCTCAATTTGTTCTTGGCTTTACATATCTGTGTTTATTCCGCATCATGGGTGAAACTAGTTTCTTGATTTTATCTACATTCTCTGTTTAGGCACAACTGATAGAGCTAGCTGTGAACGGAACATTAAATGTCCTGATATCTTGCAGCAAGGAATTAATATCTGTTAGAAGGGTACATAGTGCTAACGTCCTCTATTTCTGCAGTTGTGTTCAATCGCAATCCTAAAGGTCCGGATGTTATAGTCGATGAGACATGGTTTTCAGATCCAGTATTCTGTGAAGAAATCAAGGTTTGTGCTTGTAAGAATACCACAAATTTTATCTTTTTTCTAGCTTTATGGACTCAACGTACAAGATCTAGGAAGAATTTCAATTCATGAGATTGAAACTTCAAATGATGTTGATAATTCTAACTCTGTTTGGTTTTCCTCTATTTGTATGAAACACATAAAACATTTAAAAAATCTTTTGATCCAAAAATCGTATCTCATGCTAGCAGGCATGGTCGCAAAAACATTGGCGAAGGAAGCGGCATGGAAATTCTCCAAAGAAAATGGCATCGACTTGGTAATGAATTCTGGATTTGTGACTAGTCATATGCTTAATTCAGCCAATGCTTAATTACAGTACTTAGATTTTCTTGGACTTTATGAAAGGTGCATATATCAAATGATTTTTATACCTTTTCGCCAAATTAGTTTTTTTTAGCATCAAACTAATTCTAGATTTATATATCTGGATCTACATGTTGTCCTTCAAAATAATAATTCTTTTCAATATGTACAGTTGTTAATGAGAAAGCCGAGGCTGAAAAGATTCTGCAAATCAAGAAAGCGGAAGGTGAATCGGAAGCTAAGTATCTCCCTGGTTTAATTATCGCTCGCCAGCGTCAAGCAATTGTCGATGGATTAAGAGATAGTTTGCTTGGTTTCTCGGTGAACGTTCATGGTACCACTGCAAAGGATGTTATGGGTATGGTACTTGTCACCCAGTACTTTGACACAATGAAGAAATCGGTGTTACTTCTAAGTCTCCTGCTGTGTTTATCCTCATGGACCTGGTGCGGTTCGTGTTGTGGCTACTCAGATCCGTGGACTTCTTCAGGCTTCCCAGCTTAATTAGTACACCGAAAACATACTACTTTTGGTGTTTTGAGAATTTTTTTTACTGAAACATGCTTTCTTAAAGTAGTTTTTAATCTTTCTGGTCAATTGTTGTCAACATTCTGTTGAAACTTTTGTTTGCTCTAGTAGTAATACTATTCCCTCCCGTAAAAAATTGTATATGAACATGCTCTCAATTATTTTGATATTTCCAAAAAAAGAAGAAAAAAAAATGAACTACGACAGCTATTTGAATAAAAGTAACACTCTTGTGAGACGGTCTCATCCGTGAGACGGATCAATTCTACCCATATTTATAATAATAAGTAACACTTTTGACATAATTATAATATTTTTTAATGGATAACCCATATAAAAGATCTGTCTCATAAATATGACCCTTGAGACCATCTCATAGAAGTTTTTGTCTTTAAATAAATATTTGGAAATTAACGTTTTCCTCATTAAGAAGAGCTTTGAGATTTCATTATGTTCAAATATTACTATCTTCTTCAGTTATTGTTAGTTTTATTAATATTTCTTTTAATGCAAATTATTATTCAATTTTAATTTTAAATACATTAACTTAAGTACGAGAAAACAACATGTGTTTAGCTGTTTATCTTAGTTCTATGTATTAAATAAGATATATTTATGATAATTAATTATGATCTCTAAAATATATCAAATTTTCGAGTACGACCTACTCAATTTTAATATATAAAAAACATTGAATCAGATAACTCTTTCTTTGTTTTTTCCCACAAGAAAATCACGCCATGTTATGTTATTCAATTGTTTTCGGTGATATTAAAAAGTTTCACTCCTTAAAAACTCAATTAAAAAAAAACCATTGGGCAAAACCAATCCAACATAATTATATATATATATATATATAATACACGAAAATTTTCATGAGACGTTAATATTGTAAGACGTAACTTTTATTCGTCCTATTTATAAACAAACTCTTGGAGTTGAGTTGGTCTCAAACTTTGACTTTCCAAGTAAAAAATTTCCCAACTAAATTTAAAGACCACGAGTGAGAGAGGAACACGCCTGTATTTCGGACGTTAAATTTCTAGCTGTATTGATAAGTGAGCTTTCTAAATAGTTTTTCTTTCGGGTGCTGCAAAATTTATTATAATTGGATTTTGAATCTCAGATACAGTAAACATTCAAGCATTCTCTTGTATTTTATATTGCTGTTAGTTTTTTATTTGACATCCGTTAAGTTTCAGTTATAAAGTGAATCTATGATTTGAATTCGTTAGAGTAGTGAATTTGTGCTCAATTTACTACTGGTTCAACCATTATATATATAATGAGAAACAAGCATCCGTACTTATTGAGCTTCGAGAACCTCGTGAAAGAGACTAATCTGTTTTAAAAAAAACTATATTTTTCACAGATCTTGATTACTGTTTATTTTACTATCTCCGAACCTTTTCTACTATATTTATATTTCGGATTTAAGCATCTTACATACTACTATTTTGACTGCTTTTGATACATGAATCATATTTCAAATAATATCCATTCAACATCTTTCTGACCTTTTTAAATAAAATCTACTCTTAAAAAAATCTATCAAGCATATACCAATTAAAAAATATTTAAAAGAACAAGTATGGGTATTTTGTTGTTTTAAATTTAATACAAACGTAAGTAAGTGAGTAATCAAGCTAAGCCAAAACATTTGGTAAAAATTAAAATATTCGGTTGGCAAAGAATATGCGTCAAATTGTACCTTTGGATAGAATAATTGACCATCCCATTGCCAATAGATATTTGATAATATAAATATTTCATAGATATTATTAATAACTCAAAATAATAAAATATAATCCTTAACCATGGTTTTAGAGATCTCGCATTAAACAAACAAAATCAACAACATTAATCAAAAACCCCCCTTCTAGCTCACTACAGTGGAATGAGCCCGAGATTTTGTGGGCTTTTGTGTACATGTGGGTTTTAAATTAAGCCCAATTCTAGTTTGGTCCGTGGTTTTGGGCGCAAGGCCGTAATCTCATCCAGCAAAACTTTTAGGTTGGACTTCTAAAAGCCCGTAAACCATAGCAAACATATATAGCAATCGAGGCCAATTTTTTATTTCTCCATTTTGAAATTTTTAATTTATGTTTACTATAAAGTTTAAACGCATGATTATATATTATCACTGAAATTATAAAATTATCTCAAATATATTTGAAATAACACTTAAAAGTGAATTTAAAGTAGTTTGTAGTTTCAACGATAATATGTAAATTGTAATCATGTGTTTAACTTTCATCACATATATAACATTTTTCTTTTAAATTTTTATTTTTTATAATAAAGTATTATTTTTTTATTTGTTATTTTCAAAGTCTAACCCCATAGGGGCAGAGCCAGGATCACATAAGAGGAGGAGCCAACAAAAAAAAAAACTGAAAGCGTAAACATAGATTGATAGATTTTTGTCTTTTTTTTTAAAAAAGATATATTATTAGAAATAAACAATAAAAACAAGAGAGGGGACTAAGCTCAAACCTCTCTAAATATCTAAACAATTAAATAAGTTTCGAGCGAGTTCTGATATAAAAAAGTTGTCGAACATGATCAAAATGCTCAAATTGGATTTTTAATTGCAGCATCTCATGTTCTGCAAAGTTTTTTGGATAAAACTTAGTAGATAAAATGAGATTCATTGCATTCAATTTTTTGCTAGTTTATTTAACAATATCTACTCTATCTTTATCAATTAAATTACGTTATGATTCATAGTCAAACAAAAATAATCAAAGACGCAAAAATTAACAATGCTAATTTCATTTTTTACAATAAATTTTAGTATTTCTAACATTGATATCAAATGTGTTGTCCCATAATTAAATGAAATAAAGATTTAAAATAAAAAAAATAAAGAGAAAAATTAAAAAATATATGCTCTCAAAAAATCAAAACCTAATTTTTTGAGAAAAAAATGATTTAAAATACATGATATGAAAAAAATACAAAAAAACCTGAAACCATTTACGAAATGCCCTTAAATCTTTTTTTAAGACAAAACGACCTTAAATCTTAATTGAGTGTTGTGTGTCACTGTGTTGGTCGGCCACTTGAAAGAGTCGAATAGAAAAAATGAATAAAAAAAAGAGAGTTTGATCGTCACTTAAAATAAATTACATTATTTTATTTGAGAAGATAATTTATTATATTAAAGAAAATGGGGCACCACCCATTAAAGATTATCAAAAAAAAATACCAAACAAAACCAATATATATATATATATATGAACATGCTCTCATTTATCCATATCATCACACATTGAAGTTTTTTTATTTTGTTGGTATGGGCAGGGGCGGAGGCACATAGTGCCTTAGGCCCCCCCAAAAAAATTAGTGTATCTATATATATATAGATAAATGAGAGCATGTTCATATACAATTTTTTGACGGGAGGAAATAGTATTACTACTAGAGCAAACAAAATTTGCAACAGAATGTTGGCAACAATTGACCAGAAAGATTAAAAACTACTTTAAGAAAGCATGTTTCAGTAAAAAATTCTCAAAACACCAGAAGTAGTATGTTTTCGGTGTACTAATTAAGCTGGGAAGCCTGAATAAGTCCACGGATCTGAGTAGCCACAACACAAACCGCACCAGGTCCATGAGGATAAACACAGCAGGAGACTTATAAGTAGCACCGATTTCTTCATTGTGTCAAAGTACTGGGTGACAAGTACCATACCCATAACATCCTTTGCAGTGGTACCAGGAACGTTCATCGAGAAACCAAGCAAACTATCTCTTAATCCATCGACAATTGCTTGACGCTGGCGAGAGATAATTAAACCAGGGAGATACTTAGCTTCCGATTCACCTTCCGCTTTCTTGATTTGCAAAATCTTTTCAGCCTCGGCTTTCTCATTAACAACTGTACATATTGAAAAGAATTATTATTTTGAAGGACAACATGCAGATCCAGATATAAATCTAGAATTAGTTTGATGCTAAAAAAAACTAATTTGGCGAAAAGGTATAAAAATCATTTGATATATGCACCTTTCATAAAGTCCAAGAAAATCTAAGTACTGTAATTAAGCATTGGCTGAATTAAGCATAGGACTAGTCACAAATCCAGGATTCATTACTAAGTAGATGCCATTTTCTTTGGAGAATTTCCATGCCGCTTCCTTCGCCAATGTTTTTGCGACCATTCCTGCTAGCATGAGATACGATTTTTGGATCAAAAGATTTTTTAAATGTTTTATGTGTTTCATAAAAATAGAGGAAAACCAAATAGAGTTAGAATTATCAACATCATTTGAAGTTTCAATCTCATGAATTGAAATTCTTCCTGGATCTTGTACGTTGAGTCCATAAAGCTAGAAAAAAGATAAAATTTGTGGTATTCTTACAAGCACTGTGAGACCTCGATTCTAATCATCTAATCTCAGAATAAACAATAATTACGCATACAAGATCTAAGAATAAAAGCAAAGTTTTTTTTTTTTTTACACCGGGTGATGCGCGGGCGCGCCACCCGAGGCGCGGGCGCGCATACAGACCTGCCCGGGCCTCCGAAAAAGGGAGCAGAACACGCGGGCGCTCCTCACCAGGCGCGGGCGCGCATGGCCTGCTGTTTTAGCTCAAAAAAAGGCTCCAAAAGTGCAATCCAACACCCGGAAAGGCTTCGACATGATCCAACTAACATTTTTCCAACAACGAAGTATTCAATTACAAGAAAGAGTAGAACATGCATCAATTCTAAGTTCCAAAATCCAAATACAAATCGAGTTCGAATACAATCTAAGTTCGATTACAAAATTCGACTTCTAAAACAACAAGGCCTCACGTCTATCATCTCAACCACCTAGCCATGTTGCCTCTGACTCGGTCTTGCCCCACCTGTTGCCAAGTACACATACAAACAAAGACAACAGCCGGATAATCCGGTGAGAATAATATTTCCAGTAAAAAGAGACAACATGCAATAGCAGACAAGCATTCCAAACGAAATGCATCAACTTCCAAATAATCAATTAACAATCATGCAATTCCCCAAGCATATCTAAAACTCAATTCATATGCATAAATGCAATGCATGTCTTTAAAATCTGGGATTATCAAGTCGGATAATCAAAAGAGTTGCTTCTTTTGCTTTTGGGATCCCGAGGACGAGATCACGTAAACGACTCACCGACTCTCCCGATCGAGGTGGTGCTACGTATCTCCATCCTCTAGACTTTGGTGCGACTATAAGGAGTATGCTAGCACTAGGTGAAACGGCTACACCCAGGCCACTCACAATGTAATCCCCAAAACGTCTATCATCAACAAGGGCCGTCCTGCCCGCTACTCAAATCAAGGATTCATGGCTCAAGATGAATGCAATGCAACATAACTCAATCAACTAAATTCAAGTAAAAGCAAATAACATGCAAGTATGTGATTCTTCGGAACACTCGAATCAAGTCGGATTCGAGTCACACGTTCCATTCCAATCTAAGTCATCTTTTACCTCTTTTCAACAACGTCGATGCTCCAACCTGGAAACAACAACGATTCCTCAAACAAGATTCAATCAAACAGCCTCAATCGATAAACAATCCAAAACTCAAACCGACGGCATAACAACTATAATCTGATCAAACCGGAAATGCAGACAGCATAATATCAAGCCAAACAACTCATATCAATCAACATTCAACCAAAACAATCTAATTCCAACAAATCACAAAATTCACTTTTTTCGAATAAACTTCCAAAATTCATAACAAATCCGAACGACGCTCTATTTCGAAACTGACAGAGAATAAACGATCAGAACTCCGCCAAGAACAACATACTCCAAACTCAATCAATTCTAACGACATCCCAAAATTAGAAAGAACCTGATCGTAGAAAAACTTACGATAGAACGAAGCTCTCGCAGCCGTGATCGCTAATCTGCCTTCAGAAATAATTTCCAACGGACGGATCGAGCTCGGGGAGAAATCTAAAAACTTGAAATGGGTTTGAGGCGTCTTCAATGGAGGGAGGAGGCGTGAGGGAGGAGATGAAGTGAAGGAAAAGAGTCAACACTTGCTTAAATATCTATTTAAGTCCAAATTTGCATTTTAGTCCCTCAAAAATCCAAAATTTGCAAAAAGGACCCTGATCAAAATCAAGTCGGCTCTTGAATTCTGGAATCTCCGATTATCTTAAATAAAGTCGATTAAGATAAAATTGGGGCGTTACAAGCACAAACCTTGATTTCTTCACAGAATACTGGATCTGAAAACCACGTCTCATCGACTATAACATCCGGACCTTTAGGATTGCGATTGAACACAGCTGCAGAAATAGAGGATGTTAGCACTATGCACCCTTCTAAGATGCGGAATAAACACAAATATGTAAAGCCAAGAACAAATTGAGATGAATCTAAACACTGGTCCTGAAACTCCCAAATGCATTCATATGCACACATTGAATTTTGATCTTCCTCACTCGATAATGTGATTTTAGCACTAACTAAAAATATTTAGTGGTAAAAAATAATTGGAATTCAGGGTCAAGATAAGTGTAATCTCTCCTCAGCTCCCTCATGTTCTTTAAAGTGGGCTACTTTATTTGGATCACCTGCATTTCAAAGTGCTTAAACAATTGTTGATAGCAGACACATGTTGAAGAATCTTACTCACGAATACAACCGAGATAATTTATTTGTGTGAATGTAGCAGTATTCACTTAATTCAGTCACTTGATTCTATTATGCAAGATATACCAATTTAACTGCATCTATGTACGATCCGAAGGAACTAAGATTTTCTGCTCGGCCTGTTCAACGTGAACAATAGTAAAAACATCGCACAAATCATGCAAAAGATCCATCATCGGTATAATGCATGATTCTATTCAAAAGAATAAATTCTCAGTTTATGTGCTCAAATCAACGTCAAAGTTCGGTGTAGTACTAAAAAACAAGAATCAATTCAATTTTTAACTTTGCAAACCAACCAAAATCAGCTTCAGACTCAATGTAAGGATAACATACGTGCAAATTTAAGTTGAATCCCATGATATCTACTTTCTTCTTTATCTGGAGATCGTATTTGATATTGGAAGGGAATTCGAGATGAGTGATGACGGGCAGACTACTCTTCTTCGAGATGAGCATGGAGGGCAACGTCTTGGAGAAATAAGGGCTCAATTCCATCCACGAATTGGGCTCACAAACTAGGTCATAAATGGTTTCGTAGGGTTATGGGTCAAGATCCACTTCACGAATTTAAATCCACGAATTTAAATTCGTGAGACAGTCTGATAGGAATGTTTGTCTAAAATATTTAGATAAAAGTGGTTGTCACTATTAAAATAATTTTTTTAATCTTCAATATTATATTTATATATATAAGTGTAAATTTAATATTATCTTTATTTGTATTTATGCATTTGATATTTTTGGAATGAAACTTTAGGAGGGAAAAGTTTTCTTTTCTTTTTTTATTATACTTTTTTTTATTTATATATAGATTATATTTATTACATAAATCCCAAATAATTTTTTGGCTTCATGGAAATCATAAATTTCTCATATATATGGCCACAAAACAAGCTACAACATATCACATGCGTCTACATAGAAAAAAACATGTATTCTATAAACATGATCAAATACACCTTCTTGTTCCTTGTTTTCCCAGCCTTGCTCCGTGCAAATAAAGGTACTCCTAATTGTTTTCTTGTCCCTAAAATTCATGTTCATGTTTTCAACCGGCTTCCTCGAACTGAATCTATGGTTGTACATTGTGCTTCTAAGGACACTGATTTTGGAAATCATACACTTGTGGTAGATCAAGAATTCGAATTCAGTTTCTGCCCGATAATATATTTTACTGTATTTTTCTGTCACATATGGTGGCAGAATAAAGACTTGGCATTTGATGCCTACAGCGAACATTGGAAAGTTTATCAATGTGATCGTAAGCAATGCGTTTATGAGGCAAAGCCAGACGGGATTTATTTAACTGGAAAATTCAGACAAGCTTGGAACATTAATCATATGAATTAAATTTAATGAAATTTATTATAGCTTTTAATGTTGTGTATATTGTATAACGCATTGTGCGTTCATGTTTTTAAATAACGTATTAACATGAATAAAATGTGTTTGATATTTTAGTTTTCTGCGTCTCAACGGGTTTCTGATTTTAACTTGAATATGTCTTCCATGATATTTATGAGTAGATAGTACCTCTATTGTGAGATAGCATCAACTATATTTATTCATGAGACATATCAATCATACACATATTTATGATAAAAAATTAATATTTTTAACATAAAATTAATATTTTTAGATGAGTACGATGACTTAATCAATTCAATTTTAAACTTTGCAAACCAACCAAAATCAGCTTCAAACTCAATGTAGGGATAACATACGTGTAGATTTAAGATGAATCCCATGATATCTACTTTCTTCTTCATTTGCAAAATCTTATCGTTGGTGAAGCCGATTACTTAGCAAGAATATTTTCTTCTGTCTGAACTTAATCTTATTGATTTGAAGAAGAAATTGATCAGCATTCAGCATTATTTATTCTTTATGTACTGATGATCTTCAGTGCATTACACATATTCTTATTGAGATTTGAGGCATATTCTTGTTCAAAAGGATCACTTATTGCTTGAATATCGAGACAACTAAAGATGCTCGAGACTCAATGTCTGAATCTGGACTTTGAACTCGCAGTGATCTTATTGATTAGAGGATCTATTTTCTATTTCTTATGAGGAGATTTCTGTAATCCTTCCTGATCTTGGAAGCTATGGTATTGATTTCGCAGTACAGACTGAGTACGAGAAAGAGAAGATGATTAGAGATACTGAGGATTTCTGATTAGGAATCTGATCCTATCTGAAGAAATTGAATGCAACAGCTGATGCTCTGAACCGAAAGATCTGTTTTTATTTTATCTAATATCGGTATTTTCTTTGATCTATGATTGTTGCACTTCTTATTAGAGTTTGAAACAGAAAGGAGGCCTATCAGGATTTTGCTTTTGAGACGAATCAGAATGGGTTAGAGATTATGTTTCGAGGGATACATCACGAGACTTCTGTGATCCGTCTGAGTTAAGTTGCTATCTGAGTATGATTGATGATTGATAAATCTGCTATTGTATTCCCTACAGATTGATTCTCAGACATGATCAGATGATGGATATTCTATAAGAATTTTATCAGATTGTTTTGACTGCCGGATTTGGTCATTTCAGACAAAAATCTTTATATACCCTTTCTTTTGGTATAGTATTAGAAGAGAATTTTGTTATTCGAATACATCTGAGTACAATGATTATCCTAAAAAATGACGGTCAGCCAGAACAGATGATATGGATTTAGAGGCTTTGCCAATACTGGGCCAGCCAAGTATCTGAATAGCTTAATTGGGCTAGGTAAGGGTGAGCGGTCCATGCCATCCCTTAAGCTCAATTTTACCAGACTTGGTAAAACATGGTACCGATCCTGAAGGTCCATGGTTCAAATTAGAGGAAGATATGAAACTCCCTGATACATGGTAGATAAGATTAGGAGTGTAGCGCTAGACTCTTGCACTAGCTGACGAGTGTCGATAACTCCTATGAAGTCTTTGTACAACAACATCTAACAAATGATTATCTAGATGGCGTCCTTCTATGAGTTGTACGAGCAGAATTGAAAACCTCTTTTATATTGGGATGAATTTTTTGAGTCACTGATTTGGGACCATATTGGTTTTGATGTTCGGATGGACAGATGAATATTTTTCAGACGAGATTGAAGTTAACAAAATTTAGATAAACGAGGTATTCAATCTTTGGATTCAGACTTCCGTATTTTAATCTAAAGGACCGGATTTTCATGAATATTTTGCCTTACAAAGGCTTTGTCAGACATGATAAGAGAGAGAAATCGTCTCTGAGATTGATTCTCACTAGAGTCTAGAGATGATAGGCGATCTTGCCTACAAACTTGTTTTATTCCATCTTTTTCTGGTTGTCCCGAGGTGTTTTTCCGTCTTTTGATGCGGATGATCACCAGATCCTTGTTGCTGGATTACCAGATGAAAATTTCTCTTGCTCTTTAGCTGATGAGACCGGATTTGTTGAGATGACGAATTGCTTGAGACAACTGATTTAGAGTTTCGACCTGAATTAGAAGCAGTTATGAGACAAACCGATTCAGTTTGTGTTAGTGCAGTGAAGTTGCTAGGAATTTTAAGAAGAGATTTAGGAATTAGAGTTCGATTGGAGACAACGTTTTTGGAATTTTTCTAAGAGATGGATTCTCTTGCAGTTTTGGGTTTTTATCCATTACCTTTGAGATTGAACTGTATTCGATTTCGAGGACGAAATCTATTCTTAGAGGAGAAGAACTGTAACGCCCCGAAATTATCTTAAATGAACTTATTTGAGATAATCAGAGTTTTCAAAATTCGAGGACCCTTTTGATATTTATCAGGGACTATTTTGCAATTTTTGGAAAATTCAGGGACCAAAGTGCAAAAATGAGATTTGATATATTGTTAGCTTTGACTTGGTCTTCATTTTCCTCTCCTCCCTCTTCCCTCACACTCCTCCCTCAATTGAAGAAGCTCCAAACGTGAGTTTGAGCTTCCAGATTTCATCTCGAGCTTGATCCGTCTGGTAGAAATTTATTTTGAAGGTAGATTAACGATCTCGACGACGAGGGCTTTGTTTTATCGTAAGTATTTATTCGATCAGTTATACTTCAATTTTTGGATATTGTTAGAATAGTGTGAGACCTCGGTTCCAAACAACTAATCTCGGGATTAAACAACAATAAGGCATACAATAACCAAAGGTTAAAAGCAATAAAGATTTTTTTTTTTTGAAATAGTGCCTCGCTCGATCGGTAAGATCTTACCGATCGAGCGAGCCAAAAACTTAAAAGGTTCTTGAAAGAGTGGGTGCCCGGTGAGCCTACTTGTGGCTAAGGGCTTTTATGACTCTATGTATAAACAATCTTTTGTTTAATATAATTTACACTTTTATAATGGCATTTACTTTATCTTTTATCATATTATTATGTTGTGACATACTATAAGATGTTTAGATGAAGACCTTGAATATACTATAGTGTATGTAAGATGTGGTAGCACATGGGGATGACTATCATGAAACACATCTTAAAGTCACTGTATATTCTAAACAGTTCCTAGTCGATTGAGCCGTCCGTTAATAAGGATAAGGATCGCTCGAGATTGAGACTAGCGTTTGCGATGCCGAGTACCACGTTTCATTGGTATGGAACATAGAGATGTTCAAAGCATGCAAATGGATATTCATATGATGAATGATCGAACTACCCTATCCGGACTTTCCAAGTGGTTATCACTTATCGAGAGGATAAAGTCCGCGGTTTTGGTTGTACACCATTAGTCCTTACTACTTGAAACATTATTGAGACTCTATATGCTAGTACTGTATTTTGACTCGTTTACCGACTCTATTGGGGTCATCAGGTGTCGGGATTGGGTACAGTTACGACACATATAGGAGTCGATGCTTTGTTGTCAATGATTCACCACATACTTGCGAGTGTGGATATCCTATGCAATCTGAGGAGATATTAGTGTAACGAATCTCTGGCCAGAGTACATGATGTGTTTTAGGTTACTTGGTTTCCTAGTAGCACATGCGATGTCACTATTTGATCTTCAAGATGCATTGCATAGTTATCGAATCTCGAACGACTCTCGATTTACCAATGGTTGTTGATTCGATCGGGATATATGGATGAAGGGACCGTACTGTACGCTAACCAAAATCTATTGGTTCTTGTAGGCACTATCAGTGATACCTAGGGAATCATGGGGCGATGTTGCTAGGTGCTCTTACCATGATTCGATGGGCAAGTCGGAAATTGTTGTTCCGAGTCACAAGGAGTTGTGAGCCCACGACTAGCTGTATCCCTGAACCATTAAGGGTCACACAAGTAATGGATTTCTAATCTCCGTTGAGATAATTAAATTTAAAGAGTTAAGTTTAGTGAATAAAGAAGTGGGACTTCTTATTTAAAAGTAGAGGGAGTAAGATTTTCTAAAATGACATAGTGATGGACATTTTTGGAAACCACTGAATTCGGATTCAGAAAATTTATCTTGACTTTAAAAGATGCAGAAATGGTTTCTGTGCACATTGGTGAAATTGGTTTATCAATCTGAGTCACGATGAATTTTATATTAATTTCTGAACATGCGGGCTTTGCTTGTCAGGCTTGAACTTATGACTAATGGGCCCTAAGCTGTTAGCAGCCCACATTATAAATAAGTTATTGCAGTACAAAAATTACACAACATAGGTCATAATTTTCGAAAACCCTAGAGCTCTCTCTCTAGAGAATTCTGCCGCCCCCTCCCCTACTGTGTTCGAAAATTCAGTCTGTGAATTTTTGAATTTGCAGACTGATTTAACAGATCATATCTGTTCTATCTCTTCGTAGAAACTTCTGATAGACTTTCTAGTGCAATCTATCAGAGGGATTAAACTTCTGTTCGTGGACCTGATTGAAGAATTGTTCGTTCATCGGTTCCTGGGATATACAACAAGAGCAGATTAATCTGTTGGTGGCCATAATCTCGCTTCGAGATTTTAAGGTAAAATTTATATTGTTTAAATTTTATATTATCAATTTTAATCGTAGGAATTTGATACCCATATGGAATCGTTCCATATAAAATTTTAAAACTTCCGCTGCACCGGGTATTACTTTCTTTTTCGATCCGGAGAACGACCGTGTTCCAACAGTGGTATCAGAGCCAGGTTGTTCTCGGATTTTATGATTAAAATTTTATCGATTGTACAAAGCCTCGATTTTTCAGAAAAATAAACGGAAAAGAAAAAAAAAAATTTTTCGGGGCTGCCCGCTGCCCGAAGGCAGCGAGCAGCGCTGAGGTTGGAAAGAGTGGACAGTAGGTGCTTGCTGCTGAGGCTGAGCTGTCTGTCTCGGGAAAATTCCACTCTGAGCTTGCTGAGGAACACGCTGAGGACACGTTCTCGCAAAATGCCCCGCCTGGTTACAAATATGACAGCTTCCAAAAATATGTCTACACTGATCACTGGAGTGACGACCTCCGCAGTTGGCACAAGACATGCCTGACTGTCCCGAACTCTGTCCCGATCCATACTGCCTCGAACCACTAGAGCTCGAAGAACTGGTTCCGTGCTTCTTAAACTGCTTTCCTTTTGGACGATAGTAATCCCTCTTATTACCTCCACTGCTACCACCTTCAGAACTCGGTGGTTGATTCTGAAATTGAAAGGACTGGTTCTGGTAATACGATGGTTGGTTCTAATATTGGTAAGGTTGTGCCTGAAACTGTCCTTGCTGTTGCTGCGGCACAAACTGACCTCCTCTCTGTCTCCACAAACCTGCTTCAGCTCCTTTGGCGTGATTCATGGCATCCGCAAAATTATCTGGCCTAGCAGTGTTTAACAGCGTGAAGATGTCAGGGTTCAAGCCATTAATGAAATGGTCGGCTTTAGCTTCCTCATCACCGGCAATAAGTGGTGCAAAACGCAACAGACTATCAAACTTGGCTACGTACTCCTCAATATTCAAATTCCCCTGCTTCAAATTGGCAAACTCTGCTCCCTTGTCCTTTCGGTATGACACTGGGAAAAACCTCTTATAAAATTCAGACTTAAACAGATTCCAGTTAATAGCTGTACCTCGGTTCTCAATGAATCTCTTCGTCATGATCCACCAGTTCTTAGCCACACCACGTAGCTGATGAATGACCAACCTGGTTCTGCGGTCATCAGAATAGTCAAGGGAATCGAACAACTGATCTACGTCGTCCAACCAACTTTCACAATCAACTGGATTTTCTGTACCCAACAACAAGGGAGGATTAAACGTTTGAAACCTCTTCAGCAAGGTTTCCATCGGCATCGCTGTAGCATCCAACTGATCAACCTCGGTACTAGCTTGCTCAGTCGCAGGAGTAACTAGCGGTGGGTTCATATTAATAACTCGTCGAGGACCCATCTGATAATCAAAGGTTAGGACACAGAATATCTCAATCGCTGCAATCGGTGCCCTTGCAACCTCTCAGAATTCCGGATACAGGTGAAATACAGTTCATATCTCAAATAATTCATGCTTTATAATTCAAATCATAAAATCATGTAAATCAAATAATTCTCAACAATAAAGCATGCTCGCATGGTATTTAAATAAATAAATTTAAATAACTCAATCACATGCGAGAATCAATTCATGCGGACTCGATCTACCCCGCTCACTTCTAAATTCAGTCCAAGAATCTTATCGCTCTGATACCACTTAATGTGAGACCTCGGTTCCAAACAACTAATCTCGGGATTAAACAACAATAAGGCATACAATAACCAAAGTTTAAAAGCAATAAAGATTTTTTTTTTGAAATAGTGCCTCGCTCGATCGGTAAGATCTTACCGATCGAGCGAGCCAAAAACTTAAAAGGTTCTGCCCGAGAAAACCAGCCCTCGCTCGATCCGCAAGATCTTGCGGATCGAGCGAGCCACAAAATTTCAAAACAGAAACTGCATCAAAATGCCCTTGCTTGATCCGCAACATATTGCCGATCGAGCGGCGACAGAAACAGAGCCAAAAACAGCAGAATTTCATGTTAGAAACTTAAGTCCGATATCAACAAAATATAATCATGCATTACAATCCCAAACTCTCCAATTAATGCATGAAGTACTGGAGTTATACAACCGCTCCAAATATAGAATATGTGATGATAACATGTTGACAAGGCTCGCATAATCAATACAACATAAAAACGAAGTTCGATAACTAAACATGTTCTAACATATACTAGGTAGACATGCTGACACGACTTCTAAACCGAGTCTCACTACTAGCTCTCCCTCTTGATGTTAACCAGGCCTTCGCTGACTTGGTCCTGCCCCACCTGTTGCCAAGTACACATACAAACAAAGAAAACAGCCGGATAATCCGGTGAGAATATAATTCCCAGTAAAAGAGACAAACATGCATATCATAAAAACATCTCAAACGAAATGCATCAACTTCCAGATATTCAATTAACAACCATGCAATTCCAAAAGCATATATAAACTCAATTCAGATGCATAAATGCAATGCATGTCTTTAAATCTGGGATTATCAAGTCGGATAATCAAAAGAGTTGCTGCTTTTGCTTTTGGGATCCCGAGGACGAGATCACGTAAACAACTCACCAACTCTCCCGATCGAGGTGGTGCTACGTATCTCCATCCTCTAGACTTTGGTGCGACTATAAGGAGTATGCTAGCACTAGGTGAAACGGCTACACCCAGGCCATTCACAATATAATCCCAATAACGTCTATCATAAAAGGGCCGTCCTGCCCGTTGCTCAAATTAAGGATTCTTAGTTCAATATGAATGCAATGCAAAACATAACTCAAATAACTTAAATAATCAAATAACATGCAAGTACGTGATTTTTCCGGAACACTCGAATCAAGTCGGATTCGAGTCACACGTTCCATTCCAGTCTAAGTCATCTTATACCTCTTTCAACAACGTCGATGCTCCAAAACCTGGAAACAACAACGATTCCTTAATTCAAGATTCATTCTAATATTCAACGATAATAAGCAAGTCGATACTATACCGGCTACAATCTTCAAAGCGATACAACTCTTGAAATCTCGAAACTCAACGGACTGCAAACGAATCTGTAAAAGAAGTAATAAAGGCTCGAGATCAATATCGACAATCCAACTCGACTGAAAACGGTTCGATTCAATTCAAACCAAACTATAGCCCAAAATTCAAACCGGCGGCATAACGGCTATAATCTGATAAAACCGGAAATGCAGACAGCATAATATCAATCCAATAGACTCCATTCAACCAACAATCCATCAAAACAACCAATTCTAACAAATCACAAAACTCACTTTTCGAATAATCTTCCAAAATTCACAACAAATCCGAACGACGCTCTATTTCAAAACCGACAGATAATAAACGATCAGAACTCTGCCGAGATCAACATACTTGAATCTCGAACAATTATAACAACATCCAAAAACTAGAATGAACCTGATCGTAGAAAAACTTACGATAGAACGAAGCTCTCGCAGCTGTGATCGCTAATCTGCCTTCAGAAATAAATTCCAACGGACGGATCGAGCTCGGGGAGAAATCTAAAAGCTTGGAAAGGGTTTTGGGCGTTCAACAATGGGGGAGGCGTGAGGAGGAAGAAGGGAATGAGGAAGAAAAGTCAATCTCAAGCTTAAATATCTAACAATTCCAGTATTTGCATTTTAGTCCCTGAAAAATCCAAAATTTGCAAAAAGAACCCTGATCAAAATCCAGTCAGCTCTTGAACTCTGGAATCTCCGATTATCTCAAATAAAGTTTATTAAGATAAAATCGGGGTGTTACAAATAGAATGAAATTCGGATATGTTGTTCTTGAGCTAAGATATATCGTTTATTCTCAGACAGAATTGAAATAGAGCGTCGTTCGGAATTGTTATGATTTTTCTTGTGATATTAAAAAATTTGAGTTTTAAGATTTGATGGGTTTGAACTATTGATTATTTGGTATTGAATTGAGTTGGTATCAATATTATACTGTTGTCTGTATTTCCAGTTTGATCAAAAAATAGACGTTATGCCGCCGGTTTGAATTTTGGAATTTGATTCGTTTGAATTGTTGAAACCGTTTCCAGTTGGGTTTGATTGTTAATTCCAGGAATTTTTTACTTGTTTTTAGATTGGTTTGAAGGTTGTGGAATTCGGAGTTGACAAAAATTGTATCGTTGGAAGATCGAAGTCGGTATAGTATCGATTTTTCTTATTAATCCTTTTGGAAGTGGAATGAGTTTGATTGGATCATTGTTGATTATCGTAGTTGTTTTCCAGATTTGGAGCTTCAACTAAATCGAAAGGTAAAAGATGACTTTGGAATGGAATATGACGATTAACTCAAATCCGGAATGATTCAAGTGTCCTAGGGAAAATCACATACTTGCATGTTTATGTGAATTACTTGAATTATGTGTTTGAATGCCTTCGAATTTCATGTGCATTCATATTGAGCCAGAAGATTTGATTACCTATGGAATTAGTCGTTCTGGGGATTATAGTCGAGTGGCATTGGTGGATGTTTTACTACCATTTGTCGATCAACTCTCTATTGAATGTCCTAGAGTCTAGAGGATCAAAATATGCATCTTCCACCTCGATCGGGAGAGTCGGTGTGTTGTGTGATGTTTTGTCCTCGGGATTCAAACCAAAACAAAGAATCGTTTCATGGAATTATCAGATTTGAGAACCCGATTTTAAAGACATGCATTGCATTGTATCACATTTTGAATCGTTTTGTTATGATTTGAGTATTGGAATTGATTTAGATTGCATGGACTATTTGTCTTGCTGCTATATATATATATATATATATATATATATATATATATATATATATATATATATATATATCAGGATTTGATATATTACATGGATTAATGTTTTGTGTCTTTTACTGGGAAATTTTATTCTCACCGGATTATTCGGCTGTTTTCTTGTCTTTGTATGTGTGCTTGGCAACAGGTGGGGCAGGACCAAGTCAAGATCACATGGCTTGGTGGTCGAATGGATAGAAGTGAGGCCTTGGTGTTTTAGAAGTCTAATTGTAATTCGAACTCGATTTGTATTTTGGATTGTAAACTTAGATTGAAAACATGTTATATTAGTTTGGATTGGATGCATAACTTTAGATCTATCTTGTATTGTAATATGCATGTTTTAGATTGAAGATTTGAATTGTTGTTGAAAGTTAGAAAGCCTGCCCTGTTTCTGATGTTTTTATGGGCAGAGGGCGCGCTAGATTCCACGATTTCGTAGGATCGAGCGCGGCCCTTAAATTTGTTGAGGCAGTAGCATTGGAAAAATGGTGCGCTCGATTCCACGAGTTCGTAGGATCGAGCGCGGCACTATTCATCCGAAAACACTATTCATAAAAAAATAATTTTCTTTTATGTCTTTTTCTTTTGGCTTTTGATTAATGATGTTTAATTATTGATTATTCGATATTATCTGATTAGAACCGAGGTCCTTACATTATTCATGATTTAAATGGTTATACTTGATTTAATGGTTTATATTCTTTAAAGTCTTTAAGTTATGATTAGATTAATGATTTTATGATTTATGTCTATATTACTTTAACATTCTCGATTGAGTTAACAATTTCAGGTCGAGATTGATTTTGGACTCATGGGACGAGGCTAACCTACGAACGAGATGATAGAAAATATTTTTACGAGAATTTTCTTAGCATAATATTGTTATGATTTTAATGTATAAGTCGAGATGGGGAATTTTATAGTCCATTTGAGGCGTGTTGAACTGACTGCGTTTTAAGTAGTCAGTACACGTTACGTATTAATTATTCGCAACCCCACACGTATCCACCAAGTTCCCTACCCCTTTAATGCATTGTTCCCTTCCCCTTGACTTCCTCATTTTCTTTCCCCCAATACTACACGTTTCTTTTCTTTTCTCTCCCTCACATTCCTCATCTTCTTCCTCTATCTTCTTCACGGTTTGCATCTTCCAAGTTAAGGTATACTTCCAAATTTTTGTTCGTTCAAGGGTTAGCTCGTTGCCAAGACTCCGGATCAACTCCATCTTTGGTTAAAACAAGTTTTTCAACAAGTATTTTAAAGTTTTGAAACTCATTCAAGATTATAATTTTTTTTTATATGAATATGTATGTTGATGTGTATGTTTTAATGGTTTATGATTTTAAAAAAAAACATAAAATTACGAGTATCAAGTTATGAATTGTTGAAATTGTGAAAAGTGGTCGTTCTTGACAAGTTTTTGATAGATGGGTTAAAATTAATGAATTTTTTGAAGATTATGATGTTATTGAAAGTTTTAAAGGTGAGAAATTGATGTTTAATTGAAATAAAATGAATTTTTGAGATTTTGAAGAAGTTGAATAATTTTGATGATAGTTTTTTTTTTTTTTTAAAAAAAAACACCGCCGGAGGCGGGGGGTTAGGCGGACCCCTACCTGTATATAAACATTAAAAAGCGATACAAATAACACCTAACGGAGGAGGGGGACTAGGCCAAGACCTTCCCAAAAGGCTATACAAAGGAAATAAAAAAAGTAGTGGAAAAAAAAGATATTTTGTAAGGATTTTTTCTCCCCCTTTTGATGATAGTTACGGTTTAAAGGTTATGAAGCAAAATTATTTAAGATTTTAGTGTTTGAAGTTAGTTAATCATGATTAATTGGAATAAAATGAGTTTTGATGATTTATGTAGTTAGAATTTTGGGTAAAAGAAGTTTATGTTTGAAGTTTGAAGTGTTGAAGTTGTGTTCGGTAGCACCGGATTAGCGACACCCATTAAGATTTTGATGATGAAGACTAGTGTACTAATCCAAATGCCATGAGGCCAATTTTATTTGAAATATAGCTTATTTATCTACAACTTTTATGTTTTGAGTTTTGTTCAAATCATTTTTGAAGTTCGACAAAAATTGCCTCGAAGTGTATTGATTTGTTTGATTTTCCTGCACTGACCAATCTTGAAAGAATGAGCATAAAGTTACTGAAAACTTCAATTAAGGTGAGGTTTTCGGTATTGGAAATCCAATATCAAGAGCTACAACTTTAATGTTTATCACGTTTCCTAATTCCGTCGGAAAAATTGAGTTTGAGGGCGTTCAATTAACCTCGTCTGCGTAGGGCATGCGCGGCCGCGCATGGACTTTGGAATTCAAGTTTTTTTTAATGTTATTTTAGGGTCCTAATTTCATGGTTATTATCTTTTAAGGCTTCTAAAATATATTTAATAGTTTCTATGCAAGAAGTTTCAAGTTTTAAGTCAAGAACAAAAAGAACGACTTACGTGGACCGATTACGCTATGTGATGCATGTACATGTCTAAGTTTCATTCATGAAACTATGTTCAATATGAAAGTATGATTTTTATCATTTAGGAAATGCATTAAGTTATCGATTAAAGTTTTATGTTCATGAAATGAAATCAAAGATGAAAATTACAATGTTTCAATGATGCTTCATAATGAATGATGTAAGACCCGAAAATATTCAATTATTAATTATGGGATTTGAGACTTAAATTTCATATTATGGGCTAATATTGATTTGAGAAGTTATGAAAATGATAGATTTAGTTTCCGAGCTAAAAATATTTAATTTGAGAATTTACGAATTTTGAGAATTAAATTCCGAGAATTCTTAAATTAAAAGAATAAATATTCGATTTGAATATTTATGGAATTGAAGATTTAATTCCATGTTTTGGAAATTAAAGAAGATGAATTTGGAAGATATAACTCGATCAGGGACTGATTTGCACATACTGACATTTGAAGGGCTAAAGTGCAAAAGGCCGGATTATTTAATTAATTCGAATTTATTTAATTTTAATCCGAGTATATTTAATTTGGGAATATTTAGAGTTTTGATTTAAATTCTAATATTCTTAAATTATTTTGGATTGAAATTGAATTAAAACGAAGGCTGAGGATTGAATTGCAATTACTGAAGACTTGAGGGACTAAATTGAAATTTATTCAATATCTATCCAATCTCTATGATATGAATCAGAATGCTACGTGTTATGTAAAAAGGAATTCAGAAACAGAACAAAAGCCGAGATCATTGTCATATTCTTTTGATTTCTTCAATTTTCAAATCGCCGTAACTTTTGATCCGTTCGTCCGATTTCAATTCCGAAAGATG